>NC_141007.1:75305708-75609465 GCF_052327205.1 Somniosus microcephalus | reverse complement strand
GTGTGTGTGGTGTGTGTGTGGGGTGTGTGTGTGGGGTGTGTGTGGGGTGTGTGTGGGGGTGTGTGTGGGGTGTGTGTGGGGTGTGTGTGTGGGGTGTGTGTGTGGGGTGTGTGTGTGGGGTGTGTGTGTGGGGTGTGTGTGGGGGTGTGTGTGGGGTGTGTGTGTGGGGTGTGTGTGGGGTGTGTGTGTGGGGTGTGTGTGTGGGTGTGTGTGTGGGGTGTGTGTGTGGGGTGTGTGTGTGGGGTGTGTGTGTGGGGTGTGTGTGGGGTGTGTGTGTGGGTGTGTGTGTGGGGTGTGTGTGTGGGGTGTGTGTGTGGGGTGTGTGTGTGGGGTGTGTGTGTGGGGTGTGTGTGTGGGGTGTGTGTGGGGTGTGTGTGGGGTGTGTGTGGGGTGTGTGTGTGGGGTGTGTGTGTGGGGGTGTGGTGTGTGGGGTGTGTGTGTGGGGTGTGTGTGTGGGGTGTGTGTGTGGGGTGTGTGTGGGGGTGTGTGTGGGGTGTGTGTGTGGGGTGTGTGTGTGGGGTGTGTGTGTGGGGTGTGTGTGTGGGGTGTGTGTGTGGGGTGTGTGTGTGGGGTGTGTGTGTGGGGTGTGTGTGTGGGGGTGTGTGTGGGGTGTGTGTGTGGGGTGTGTGTGTGGGGTGTGTGTGGGGTGTGTGTGGGGTGTGTGTGTGGGGTGTGTGTGTGGGGTGTGTGTGTGGGGTGTGTGTGTGGGGTGTGTGTGTGTGGGGTGTGTGTGGGGTGTGTGTGTGGGGTGTGTGTGTGGGGTGTGTGTGTGGGGTGTGTGTGTGGGGTGTGTGTGTGGGGTGTGTGTGGGGTGTGTGTGGGGTGTGTGTGTGGGGTGTGTGTGGGGTGTGTGTGGGGTGTGTGTGCGGTGTGTGTGTGGGGTGTGTGTGTGGGGTGTGTGTGTGGGGTGTGTGTGGGGGTGTGTGTGGGGTGTGTGTGGGGTGTATGTGTGTGGTGTGTGTGTGGGGTGTGTGTGTGGGGTGTGTGTGGGGTGTGTGTGGGGTGTGTGTGTGGGTGTGTGTGTGGGGTGTGTGTGTGGGGTGTGTGTGGGGTGTGTGTGTGGGGTGTGTGTGGGGTGTGTGTGGGGTGTATGTGTGTGGTGTGTGTGTGGGGTGTGTGTGTGGGGTGTGTGTGGGGTGTGTGTGGGGTGTGTGTGTGGGGTGTGTGTGTGGGGTGTGTGTGTGGGGTGTGTGTGGGGTGTGTGTGTGGGGTGTGTGTGTGGGGTGTGTGTGGGGTGTGTGTGGGGTGTGTGTGGGGTGTGTGTGTGGGGTGTGTGTGTGGGGTGTGTGTGTGGGGTGTGTGTGTGGGGTGTGTGTGTGGGGTGTGTGTGGGGTGTGTGTGGGGTGTGTGTGGGGTGTGTGTGTGGGGGGTGTGTGTGTGGGGTGTGTGTGTGGGGTGTGTGTGGGTGTGTGTGTGTGGGGTGTGTGTGTGGGGTGTGTGTGGGGTGTGTGTGTGTGGGGTGTGTGTGTGGGGTGTGTGTGGGGTGTGTGTGTGGGGGGTGTGTGTGTGTGGGGTGTGTGTGTGGGGTGTGTGTGTGGGGTGTGTGGGGTGTGTGTGTGGGGTGTGTGTGTGTGGGGTGTGTGTGTGGGGTGTGTGTGGGGTGTGTGTGTGGGGTGTGTGTGGGGTGTGTGTGTGTGGGGTGTGTGTGTGGGGTGTGTGTGGGGTGTGTGTGTGTGGGGTGTGTGTGGGGTGTGTGTGGGTGTGTGTGTGGGGTGTGTGTGTGGGGTGTGTGTGTGGTGTGTGTGTGTGTGGGGTGTGTGTGTGGGGTGTGTGGGGTGTGTGTGTGGGGTGTGTGTGTGGGGTGTGTGTGTGGGGTGTGTGTGTGGGGTGTGTGTGTGGGGTGTGTGTGGGGTGTGTGTGTGGGGTGTGTGTGTGGGGTGTGTGTGTGGGGTGTGTGTGGGGTGTGTGTGTGGGGTGTGTGTGTGGGGTGTGTGTGTGGGGTGTGTGTGTGGGGTGTGTGTGTGGGGTGTGTGTGTGGTGTATGTGTGTGGTGTGTGTGTGGGGTGTGTGTGTGGGGTGTGTGTGGGGTGTGTGTGGGGTGTGTGTGTGGGGTGTGTGTGGGGTGTGTGTGTGGGGTGTGTGTGGGGTGTGTGTGTGGGGTGTGTGTGGGGTGTGTGTGTGGGGTGTGTGTGGGGTGTGTGTGTGGGGTGTGTGTGGGTTGTGTGTGGGGTGTGTGTGTGGGGTGTGTGTGGGGTGTGTGTGGGGGTGTGTGTGTGGGGTGTGTGTGGGGTGTGTGTGTGGGGTGTGTGTGGGGTGTGTGTGTGGGGTGTGTGTGGGGTGTGTGTGTGGGGTGTGTGTGTGGGGTGTGTGTGTGGGGTGTGTGTGGGGTGTGTGTGTGGGGTGTGTGTGGGTTGTGTGTGGGGTGTGTGTGTGGGGTGTGTGTGGGGTGTGTGTGGGGTGTGTGTGTGGGGTGTGTGTGGGGTGTGTGTGTGGGGTGTGTGGGGTGTGTGTGTGGGGTGTGTGTGGGGTGTGTGTGTGGGGTGTGTGTGGGGTGTGTGTGGGGTGTGTGTGTGGGGTGTGTGTGGGGTGTGTGTGGGGGGTGTGTGTGTGGGGTGTGTGTGTGTGGGGTGTGTGTGTGGGGCGTGTGTGTGGGGTGTGTGTGGGGTGTGTGTGGGGTGTGTGTGTGGGGTGTGTGTGTGGGGTGTGTGTGGGGTGTGTGTGTGGTGGTGTGTGTGTGGGGTGTGTGTGGGTGTGTGTGGGGTGTGTGTGTGGGGTGTGTGTGTGGGGTGTGTGTGTGGGGTGTGTGTGTGGGGTGTGTGTGTGGGGTGTGTGTGTGGGGTGTGTGTGGGGTGTGTGTGTGGGGTGTGTGTGTGGGGTGTGTGTGGGGTGTGTGTGGGGTGTGTGTGTGGGGTGGGTGTGTGGGGTGTGTGTGTGGGGTGTGTGTGTGGGGTGTGTGTGGGGTGTGTGTGGGGTGTGTGTGTGGGGTGTGTGTGTGGGGTGTGTGTGGGGTGTGTGTGGGGAGTGTGTGTGGGGTGTGTGTGGGGTGTGTGTGTGGGGTGTGTGTGTGGGGTGTGTGTGGGGTGTGTGTGGGGTGTGTGTGTGGGGTGTGTGTGTGGGGTGTGTGTGTGGGGTGTGTGTGGGGTGTGTGTGTGGGGTGTGTGTGTGGGGTGTGTGTGTGGGGTGTGTGTGGGGTGTGTGTGGGGTGTGTGTGTGGGGTGTGTGTGTGGGGTGTGTGTGGGGTGTGTGTGGGGTGTGTGTGGGGTGTGTGTGTGGGGTGTGTGTGTGGGGTGTGTGTGGGGTGTGTGTGGGGTGTGTGTGTGGGGTGTGTGTGTGGGGTGTGTGTGGGGTGTGTGTGGGGTGTGTGTGTGGGGTGTGTGTGTGGGGTGTGTGTGTGGGGTGTGTGTGTGGTGTGTGTGTGTGGGGTGTGTGTGGGGTGTGTGTGTGTGGGGTGTGTGTGTGGGGTGTGTGTGGGGTGTGTGTGGGGTGTGTGTGGGGTGTGTGTGTGGGGTGTGTGTGTGGGGTGTGTGTGGGGTGTGTGTGTGGTGTGTGTGTGGGGTGTGTGTGTGGGGTGTGTGTGTGTGGGGTGTGTGTGTGGGGTGTGTGTGTGGGGTGTGTGTGTGGGGTGTGTGTGTGTGGGGTGTGTGTGTGGGGTGTGTGTGTGGGGTGTGTGTGGGGTGTGTGTGGGGTGTGTGTGGGGTGTGTGTGTGGGGTGTGTGTGTGGGGTGTGTGTGGGGTGTGTGTGGGGTGTGTGTGTGGGGTGTGTGTGGAGTGTGTGTGGGGTGTGTATGGGGTGTGTGTGGGGTGTGTGTGGGGTGTGTGTGTGGGGTGTGTGTGTGGGGTGTGTGTGTGTGGGGTGTGTGTGTGGGGTGTGTGTGTGGGGTGTGTGTGTGGGGTGTGTGTGGGGTGTGTGTGGGGTGTGTGTGTGGGGTGTGTGTGTGGGGTGTGTGTGTGGTGTGTGTGTGTGGGGTGTGTGTGTGTGGGGTGTGTGTGTGGGGTGTGTGTGTGGGGTGTGTGTGTGGGGTGTGTGTGTGGGGTGTGTGTGGGGTGTGTGTGGGGTGTGTGTGTGGGGTGTGTGTGGGGTGTGTGTGGGGTGTGTGTGTGGGGTGTGTGTGGGGTGTGTGTGGGGTGTGTGTGGGGTGTGTGTGTGGGGTGTGTGTGTGGGGTGTGTGTGTGGGGTGTGTGTGGGGTGTGTGTGTGGGGTGTGTGTGGGGTGTGTGTGTGGGGTGTGTGTGTGGGGTGTGTGTGTGGGGTGTGTGTGTGGGGTGTGTGTGGGGGGTGTGTGTGGGGGGTGTGTGTGTGGGGTGTGTGTGTGGGGTGTGTGTGTGGGGTGTGTGTGTGGGGTGTGTGTGTAGGGTGTGTGTGGGGTGTGTGTGTGGGGTGTGTGTGTGGGGTGTGTGTGTGGGGTGTGTGTGGGGTGTGTGTGTGGGGTGTGTGTGTGGGGTGTGTGTGTGGGGTGTGTGTGGGGTGTGTGTGTGGGGTGTGTGTGTGGGGTGTGTGTGGGGTGTGTGTGTGGGGTGTGTGTGGGGGGTGTGTGTGTGGGGTGTGTGTGTGGGGTGTGTGTGGGGTGTGTGTGGGGTGTGTGTGTGGGGTGTGTGTGTGGGGTGTGTGTGGGGTGTGTGTGTGGGGTGTGTGTGGGGTGTGTGTGTGGGGTGTGTGTGGGGTGTGTGTGTGTGGGGTGTGTGTGTGGGGTGTGTGTGGGGTGTGTGTGTGGGGTGTGTGTGGGGTGTGTGTGTGTGGGGTGTGTGTGTGGGGTGTGTGTGTGGGGTGTGTGTGTGGGGTGTGAGTGTGGGGTGTGTGTGTGGTGTGTGTGTGGGGTGTGTGTGGGGTGTGTGTGTGGGGTGTGTGTGGGGTGTGTGTGTGTGATGTGTGTGTGGGTTGTGTGTGTGGGGTGTGTGTGTGGGGTGTGTTAGGTGGGGTGGGTGTGTTGGGTGGCCTGGGACGACAGGGAACTGTGGATAGGCTGTGCAGCCTTGTTTTAAGCAACCTATCTTTGTTCCGCCTGGAGAGGCTGCACTCTGTTTATTCCTGAAGACTGACTTGTGTTACAGGTGCTCTAATAATGGGCCAACCTTCTGAATTGAAGTCACCTTCCCTTGTGACACAGAGTGCTGCAAGTGCAGTATCGTGTTCCCTTATCTGGGTCCTTAAAATCAGGGATCTCTGCACATTCTTTTAAATTCTAATTCCGATTGTGGTGCCGGAGATGATATCAGATCCAGCCCTTTTGTGTTTTATCCCTTCTCCCAGCACAATCTCGAACGGTCATTTATAAATTCTGCTTCGCAAACAGGTCCTGTCTGCTCTCCCATTCAAATAAAAACCCAATTCGATCAGGCAACCGCTAGCAGATTCCGTAACCTTCAATATCGTCAGTTATCCTAGTGAAGTGGCAAGTTCCACGCTGCATTTCCCCCTGACTGTGTTATCAGACCAGGCCACGATTAATGAACAATTGTTATCGGTGTGCGGCTGGTTCGAGTTGTTTGGTGTCGTTGGGTTGTGCACAGACGCTGCACATTGCAGGGGAGGACACTTTTACACTCGCTGGAGAATCTTGATGAGCAACACCTTGCATTCATAAATCGCCTTTAACATAGTAAAACATCCCGCGGTGCTTCACAGGAGCGATTATCAAACAAAATTTGACAGTGAGCCACATAAGGAGATATTAGGGCAGGTGACCAAAAGCTTGGTCAAAGAGGAAGGTTTTAAGAGCATCTTAAAGGAGGAGAGAGAGAGGCGGAGAGGTTTAAGGAGGGAATTCCAGAGCTTAGGGCCCAGGCGGCTGAAGGCACGGCCACCAATGGTGGAGCGATTAAAATCAGGGGATGCGCAGGAGGCCAGAATTGGAGGAGCGCAGAGATCTCGGAAGGTTGTAGGGCGGGAGGAGGTTACAGAGATAGGGAGGGGCAAGGCCGAGGAGGGACTTGAAAACAAGGATGAGGATTTTAAAATGGAGGCGTGGCCAATGTAGGTCAGTGAACACAGGAAACTCAGGGGTGAAATTCTGTAAACTCGAATCGAAACTTCCAGCCTTGCAGTTTGGAATTGAAGCCGACCTGTGCCACCTATTTATAACTTGTGGTTTTATCCTGCCTGGCCTGTATTCTGACATATATTGGCCCAGTCCAGCCCGACCTGCATATCTTCAGGAGCTCCCACTGCAGTGCCTCTACTGGCAGAAGCATGCAATTACAGTGTGACAGGTTTACATAGCCAGGTACCATTGTAAATGTGGATGTAGTAATTTATAATGGTACAAGTGTAATTTTAAAAGTTCAGTCATTTGCAGTTCTGACGAAAGGTCATCGAGCTGAAACGTTAACTCTGTTTCTCTCTCCGCGGATGCTGCCTGACTCGCTGAGTGTCTCCAGCATTTTCTGTTTGTATTTCAGTCATTTCCTGTAAGGTTTTCTGACTTGGTAATCTGGCCTGCTGCCAAAGGCAGGAGCTGGAGTGTTTCCGGCAGCTGGCAATGCGCAGACCCTTTGAACCTCTGTTTGTCCTCAACATGTGCCAGTTGAGACCATTTCCTCGCAGTGAGTGTGTGAGCAGAGGCCTTAAAGGGACAGGCCACATTAAACCATGTTCCACTTTAGCAATTGCCCACCAGAGTTCAGACTGCTCAGGGACAAGGCCACAGTATATATATATAAAAATAAGATTGTGCTGCTCTTGGGGTTTATAACAGCGCAGTAATCAACCAGGAACTGTAGAGATCGCACTGTAAAGATTCATGATAAGAACACACTGATAACTCAGTTCCTTTTTGCTGCTAAAGGCATTTGAAAAGAGATGTGTCCAAAGGATGTTTATGGGTCTGCTTGTTTTTTCTGCCTTTGGCAGGCTATAATTCTTAGAAAATATTAAGATCTGATTCAGTGAATCAGACATGAGCTGCAAAACAGGAGCTTGGCTGCAAAGCACAGTGTGTTTAGACAGCACAGCAACATTTCGCATGACAGTTAGCGCCTGATAAATGCATTTCAGAATCGGAGCGTAAAATCTCAGTGAGCCAAATCTGGGGTAACAGATCATTCACCACATTGGTTAGAATCCCAATGGACCAAACCCCTTCCCATTCACTCCCATTGTACAGAATCCCAATACACCAAACCCCTTCCCATTCACTCCCATTGTACAGAATCCCAATACACCAAACCCCTTTCCATTCACTCCCATTGTACAGAATCCCAATACACCAAACCCCTTCCCATTCACTCCCATTGTACAGAATCCCAATGGACCAAACCCCTTCCCATTCACTCCCGTTGTACAGAATCCCAATACACCAAACCCCTTCCCATTCACTCCCATTGTACAGAATCCCAATGGACCAAACACCTTCCCATTCACTCCCATTGTACAGAATCCCAATGGACCAAACCCCTTCCCATTCACTCCCATTGTACAGAATCCCAATGGACCAAACACCTTCCCATTCACTCCCATTGTACAGAATCCCAATGGACCAAACCCCTTCCCATTCACTCCCGTTGTACAGAATCCCAATACACCAAACCCCTTCCCATTCACTCCCATTGTACAGAATCCCAATGGACCAAACACCTTCCCATTCACTCCCATTGTACAGAATCCCAATGGACCAAACCCCTTCCCATTCACTCCCATTGTACAGAATCCCAATGGACCAAACCCCTTTCCATTCACTCCCAATGTACAGAATCCCAATGGACCAAACTCCTTCCCATTCACTCCCATTGTACAGAATCCCAATGGACCAAACCCCTTCCCATTCACTCCCATTGTACAGAATCCCAATGGGCCAAACCCCTTCCCATTTCCTTACACTGTGTAGAATCCTAACCCTGATCTAAGGTGACAAGCATTCATTGATAACTCATTGTTTTCGGGCTCACTCAGTCTCATCGACCCACTGTCTAATTAAGATGAGAGACAGTGCCACAGTCCAGAATTCTAATTGTGAAAAATATCTTTTCATCAATACTTTCTGTCATTTTTGTTTATAGTGAATAATTAAATGAATGATTCAAAGGGCTTGTGTTTCTTAATTTAAGAAATCCCAATGCAATTACAATCCTGACTTATCAGGATAAATGTCACATTGCCAGTGGCTGCAAAGTAGGGTGGCCCACCCTCCGGGATTGACCTGGAGTCTCTGGGAATTGAAGATTAATCTCCAGGGCAACTGCTGGGAGCAGCACCCCAGCGAAAACATCACCGGGGCGTTAAAAACAACCCTCTTTTAAAAAACATTCCCTTGAACATTTTTGTGCGCTAGTTGTAAAAAATCTGAGACACGGGGACTGAGAGTCAAGAATCATCCACTCGGGTACTGAAGAGCCTGTCCACTTTCCGATTGGTATGGGAAGGCGGGGCTTCGTGAGGATGGACGTGTCGGGCGACCAATGGCGGGAGAGTGGGGGCGGGGCAGTTGGAGGCAGGCGGTCATGTGATGAAACCTCCAGGAATCCGTCCAACCAGAGTTGGCGACCAATCTCAGCCAGCCTCAATCCTCAGGCCACATGGTCATGCCTGGCCACAGCTGGGGATGTCACCAACTTTAGCCAATCAGCTGTCTACCGATGCACGAAGCAGGGCCTTGGTGAGACCACACCTTGAGTATTGTGTGCAGTTCTGGTCGCCTTATCTGAGGAAGGATGTTCTTGCCATGGAAGGAGTTCAGCGAAGATTCACCAGGCTGATACCTGGGATGGCAGGAATGACGTATGAGGAGAGATTGGGTCGACTGGGCTTGTACTCGCTGGAGTTTAGAAGAATGAGAGGGGATCTCATTGAAACTTATAAAATTCTGACAAGACTGGACAGACTAGATGCAGGAAGGATGTTCCCGATGGTCGGGGAGTCCAGAACCAGGGGTCACAGTCTAAGGATAAGGGATTGTCAGGGCAAGGCTGGTTCTGGACCCAAGTACAGACAGACGAGGCGAGAAGCTGGTATGCAGTCTTAAATAAAAGTACTTTACTAGAATCACACAGGTAAACAGTTACAAACATAGGAGCTCAAGACAAGCTACCACTAGGCAAACGGCTTGTCAAGACTGAGCACAGAGGGAAGAAACCACAGAACTTAAATACAAGAAAAAACAGGTGAAACCAATAAACCTGATAAAAGGCAGTTAAGTAATAAACACAGGAGAAACTAGTAACAATTAGCAAAGGGAAAAAAACAAGTGAAGGTGCCATCTAGGGGTTACTGAGGGAACTAACCGGCATCCTCACAGGGGCAGGCCATTTAGGACAGAAATGAGGAGGAATTTCTTCACCCAGAGAGTGGTGAGCCTGTGGAATTCTCTACCACAGAAGGCAGTAGAGGTCAATTCATTAAATATCTTCAAGAAGGAGTTGGATATACTGTACTTCTTAAGGCTAAAGGGATCAAGGGGTATGGGAGAAAGCAGGGACAGGGCACTGAATTTGGATGATCAGCCATGATCGCATTGAATGGTGGACCAGGCTCGAGGGGCCGAATGGCCTACTCCTGCTCCTATATTCTATGTTTCTATGTTTCTATGTAAGTCACAGATGCATTGCTTGGCGTGGGCAATAGAAGTGAGCATGGTAGAGTAATGAAACATTAGAGAGTGGGAGGATTCCCCAGGTCCCAGGCGCTGCACCCACATTGCTCCATTGACCAATGCCCAAACTACATCAACAGGCATCGGCTCGACTCTCTCAATGTTCACCTATACAGGGCACAGTGGTATAGTAGTTGTGTTAGTCAACTTGTAATCACAAAGCCTGGGAACAGACTTCAAGTAATTCGGCAAAATAGTCAGAGGGGAGATGAGGAGAATCATTTTTACGCAGCGAGTTGTTGTGATCTGGAATGCGCTGCCTGAAAGGGCGGTGGGAGCAGATTCAATAGTAATTTTCAAAAGGGAATTGGATAAATACTTGAAAAGGAGAAATTTGCAGGGCACGGGGGAAAGAGCGGGGGGGAGTGGGGCTAATGGGACAGGTCTGTCAGAGAGCTGGCACAGGCACGATGGGCCGAGTGGCCTCCTGCTGTGCTTTATGATTCTATGATTCTAATAATCCGGAGAACACGAGTTAAAATCCCACCGTGGGAGTTTGAGAATTCGAATTTGGTTTAAAAACTCTGGAAATAAAAAGCTCGTAGTAAACTTGACCATGAAGCTGCCAGATTTTCGTTAAAAATCCATTGATCGCACAAATTGGTCAACCCTAAGTGGTGGTTGACTTCTTCCTAAACCACTGCAGGCTGTGTAGGGGTTTGTTATGACTGAGTGGGTCACTGGGTCACATCAGAGGGCAGGTGAGCGTCAACTATTGGTGAGCGTTTGGACTCACATAAGGACGGCAGGCTTCCTTCCCTGAAGGACGTCAGTGAACCGGTTGGGTTTTAACGACTATCCGGCAGTTTCAGGGTCACTTTTACTGACACCAGCTTTTTATTCCCAGACCTTTTTCATACATCGAATGTACAGCACAGAAACAGGCCATTCGGCCCAACTGGTCTGTGCCAGTGTTTCTGCTCCACACGAGCCTCCTCCCGCCCCTCTTCATCTCACCCCATCAACACATCCTTCTGTTGCTCTCTCCCTCATGTGTCTATCGAGCTTCCCCTTAAATGCATCGATGCCATTCGCCTCAACCACTCCCCGTGGTAACTGAATTCAAATTCTCAAACTAGCAGGGTGGGATTCTGAAATCTTGGCCTCGGGATTACTAGTCCAGTAACATCACCACTACACTGGCGTGCCCGTCCAATCTCTGGCCAGAGAAGCCCCATGGGAAACCTAGGTCCGTGTGTTGCTGCCTTCAACTCGAACCCAGTGTCTGCTAAATTCTACAGCAATAGTCAGATGTCACGTGCATGGTTCAGTAAACTGTGTGGAAATAATTATCATTTTTGTAAAAGCATCTCCTCTCAGAGCTGGAACTGATGTGGATTGCAAAATAACAATAATGACCACATTCAATAGCTGTTATCCTGTATATTCAATGGCAGTGCGAAGGGCATTGCATAAAAGGTGCTTTAGCTGTTCAGTCCTGACAACCAGTCCTTCACACTGGCATTATCCTGACATCAACCTCGCAGCTGTGTCGTGCAACAGCGAGTGAAACTCAGCAGCCAGTAATTTATTCTCATAATTGTGTGTCGGCTCCTGTACATGTACAGCACACAGCCGGTAAAAGGGAGCGATTCACTGCCATCTGGTACTGTACGGCCCGTGTGTGTCTCAGTGTCAGCTCCTGTACATACAAACTGGGTAAAAGGGAATGATTCACTGCCATCTGCTACTGTACGGCCCGTGTGTGTCTCAGTGTCAGCTCCTGTACATGTACAGTACACACAGCGGGTAAAAGGGAATGATTCACTCCCGTCTGGTGCTGTACAGCCCGTGTGTGTCTCAGTGTCAGCTCCTGTACATACAAACTGGGTAAAAGGGAATGATTCACTCCCGTCTGGTACTGCACGGCCCGTGTGTGTCTCAGTGTCAGCTCCTGCACATACAAACTGGGTAAAAGGGAATGATTCACTCCCGTCTGGTACTGCACGGCCCGTGTGTGTCTCAGTGTCAGCTCCTGTACATACAAACTGGGTAAAAGGGAATGATTCACTGCCGTCTGGTACTGTACGGCCTGTGTGTGTCTCAGTGTCAGCTCCTGTACATACAAACTGGGTAAAAGGGAACGATTCACTCCCGTCTGGTACTGCACGGCCCGTGTGTGTCTCAGTGTCAGCTCCTGTACCTGTACAGTACACACAGCGGGTAAAAGGGAACAATTCACTGCCGTCAGGTACTGTATGGCCCGTGTGTGTCTCAGTGTCAGCTTCTGTACATACAAACTGGGTAAAAGGGAACGATTCACTCCCGTCTGGGACTGTACGGCCCATCTGTGTCTCAGTGTCAGCTCCTGTACATGTACAGCACACACAGCGGGAAAAAGGGAACGATTCACTCCCGTCTGGTACTGTACCGCCCGTGTGTGTCTCAGTGTCAGCTCCTGTACATGTACAGTACACAGCGGGTAAAAGGGAACGATTCACTCCCGTCTGGTACTATACAGCCTGTGTGTGTCTCAGTGTCAGCTCCTGTACATACAAACTGGGTAAAAAGGAACGATTCACTCCCGTCTGGTACTGCACGGCCCGTGTGTGTCTCAGTGTCAGCTCCTGTACATACAAACTGGGTAAAAGGGAATGATTCACTCCCGTCTGGTACTGTACGGGCCGTGTGTGTCTCAGTGTCAGCTCCTGTACATGTACAATACACACAGCGGGTAAAAGGGAAATGATTCACTCCCATCTGGTACTGCACGGCTTGTGTGTGCCTCAGTGCCAGCTCCTGTACATACAAACAGGGTAAAAGGGAACGATTCACTCCCGTCTGGGACTGCACGGCCCGTGTGGGTCTCAGTGTCAGCTCCTGTACGTACAAACAGGGTAAAAGGGAACGATTCACTCCCGTCTGGGACTGCACGGCCCGTGTGTGTCTCAGTGTCAGCTCCTGTACATACAAACTGGGTAAAAGGGAATGATTCACTCCCGTCTGGTACTGTACGGGCCGTGTGTGTCTCAGTGTCAGCTCCTGTACATGTACAATACACACAGCGGGTAAAAGGCAGCGATTCACTGCCATCTGGTACTGTACGGCCCGTGTGTGTCTCAGTGTCAGCTCCTGTACATACAAACTGGGTAAAAGGGAATGATTCACTGCCGTCTGGTACTGTATGGCCCGTGTGTGTCTCAGTGTCAGCTCCTGTACATACAAACAGGGTAAAAGGGAACGATTCACTCCCGTCTGGTACTGTACGGCCCGTGTGTGTCTCAGTGTCAGCTCCTGTACATGTACAGTACACAGCGGGTAAAAGGGAGCGATTCACTCCCATCTGGTACTGTACAGCCTGTGTGTGTGTGTCTCAGTGTCAGCTCCTGTACATGTACAGCACACACTGCGGGTAAAAGGGAATGATTCACTCCCGTCTGGTACTGTACGGCCCATGTGTCTCTCAGTGTCAGCTCCTGTACATGTACAGTACACACAGCGGGTAAAAGGGAGCGATTCACTCCCGTTTGGTACTGTACGGCCCATGTGTGTCTCAGTGTCAGCTGCTGTACATGTACAGTACACAGCGGGTAAAAGGGAACGATTCACTCCCGTCTGGTACTGTACGGCCCGTGTGTGTCTCAGTGTCAGCTCCTGTACATGTACCGCACACAGCGGGTAAAAGTGAACGATTCACTCCCGTCTGGCACTGTACGGCCCGTGTGTGTCTCAGTGTCAGCTCCTCTACATGTACAATACACACAGTGGGTAAAGGGAACGATTCACTCCCGTCTGGTACTTTACGCCCTGTGTGTGTCTCAGTGTCAGCTCCTGTACATGTACAGTACACACAGCGGGTAAAAGGGAACGATTCACTCCCGTCTGGTACTGTACGGCCCTGTGTGTCTCAGTGTCAGCTCCTGTACATGTACAGTACTCACAGCGGGTAAAAGGGAACGATTCACTCCCGTCTGGTACTGTACGGCCCGTGTGTGTCTCAGTGTCAGCTCCTGTACATGTACAGTACACAGCGGGTAAAAGGGAGCGATTCACTCCCGTCTGGTACTGTACGGCCCGTGTGTGTCTCAGTGTCAGCTCCTGTACATGTACAGTACACAGCGGGTAAAAGGGAGCGATTCACTCCCGTCTGGTACTGTACGGCCCGTGTGTGTCTCAGTGTCAGCTCCTGTACATGTACAGCACACACAGCGGGTAAAAGGGAGCGATTCACTCCCGTCTGGTACTGTACGGCCCGTGTGTGTCTCAGTGTCAGCTCCTGTACATGTACAATACACACAGCGGGTAAAAGGGAACGATTCACTCCCGTCTGGTACTGTACGGCCCGTGTGTGTCTCAGTGTCAGCTCCTGTACATGTACAATACACACAGCGGGTAAAAGGGAGCGATTCGCTCCCGTCTGGTACTTTACAGCCCGTGTGTGTCTCAGTGTCAGCCCCTGTACATGTACAGCACACACAGCGGGTAAAAGGGAGCGATTCACTCCCGTCTGGTACTGTACGGCCCGTGTGTGTCTCAGTGTCAGCTCCTGTACATGTAAAGCACACAGCAGGTAAAAGGGAATGATTCACTCCTGTCTGGTACTGTACGGCCCGTGTGTGTCTCAGTGTCAGCTCCTGTACATGTACAGTACACAGCGGGTAAAAGGGAGCGATTCACTCCCGTCTGGTACTGTACAGCCTGTGTGTGTCTCAGTGTCAGCCCCTGTACATGTACAGTACACACAGCGGGTAAAAGGGAGCGATTCACTCCCGTCTGGTACTGTACGGCCCGTGTGTGTCTCAGTGTCAGCCCCTGTACATGTACAGTACACAGCAGGTAAAAGGGAACGATTCACTCCCGTCTGGTGCTGTACGGCCCTGTGTGTCTCAGTGTCAGCTCCTGTACATGTACAGTACACACAGCGGGTAAAGGGAACGATTCACTCCCATCTGGTACTGTACAGCCCGTGTGCGTCTCAGTGTCAGCTCCTGTACATGTACAGTACACACAGCGGGTAAAAGGGAGCGATTCACTCCCGTCTGGTACTGTACGGCCCGTGTGTGTCTCAGTGTCAGCTCCTGTACATGTACAGTACACAGCAGGTAAAAGGGAATGATTCACTCCCATCTGGTACTGTACGGCCCGTGTGTGTCTCAGTGTCAGCTCCTGTACATGTACAGTACACACAGCGGGTAAAAGGGAGCGATTCACTCCCGTCTGGTACTGTACAGCCCGTGTGTGTCTCAGTGTCAGTTCCTGTACATGTACAGTACACACAGCAGGTAAAAGGGAACGATTCACTCCCATCTGGTACTGTACGGCCCGTGTGTGTCTCAGTGTCAGCTCCTGTACATGAACAGTACACACAGCGGGTAAAAGGGAACGATTCACTCACGTCTGGTACTGTACGGCCCGTGTGTGTCTCAGTGTCAGTTCCTGTACATGTACAGTACACAGCAGTTAAAAGGGAACGATTCACTCCCGTCTGGTACTGTACGTTCCGTGTGTGTCTCAGTGTCAGCTCCTGTACATGTACAGCACACAGCGGGTAAAAGGGAACGATTCACTCCCGTCTGGTACTGTACGGCCCATGTGTGTCTCAGTGTCAGCTCCTGTACATGTACAGTACACAGCGGGTAAAAGGGAACGATTCACTCCCGTCTGGTACGGTACGGCCCGTGTGTGTCTCAGTGTCAGCTCCTGTACATGTACAGTACACACAGCGGGTAAAAGGGAACGATTCACTCCCGTCTGGTACTGTACGGCCCGTGTGTGTCTCAGTGTCAGCTCCTGTACATGTACAGTATACAGCGGGTGAAAGGGAATGATTCACTCCCGTCTGGTACTGCACGGCCCGTGTGTGTCTCAGTGTCAGCTCCTGTACATACAAACTGGGTAAAAGGGAATGATTCACTGCCGTCTGGTACTGTACGGCCTGTGTGTGTCTCAGTGTCAGCTCCTGTACATACAAACTGGGTAAAAGGGAACGATTCACTCCCGTCTGGTACTGCACGGCCCGTGTGTGTCTCAGTGTCAGCTCCTGTACCTGTACAGTACACACAGCGGGTAAAAGGGAACAATTCACTGCCGTCAGGTACTGTATGGCCCGTGTGTGTCTCAGTGTCAGCTTCTGTACATACAAACTGGGTAAAAGGGAACGATTCACTCCCGTCTGGGACTGTACGGCCCATCTGTGTCTCAGTGTCAGCTCCTGTACATGTACAGCACACACAGCGGGAAAAAGGGAACGATTCACTCCCGTCTGGTACTGTACCGCCCGTGTGTGTCTCAGTGTCAGCTCCTGTACATGTACAGTACACAGCGGGTAAAAGGGAACGATTCACTCCCGTCTGGTACTATACAGCCTGTGTGTGTCTCAGTGTCAGCTCCTGTACATACAAACTGGGTAAAAAGGAACGATTCACTCCCGTCTGGTACTGCACGGCCCGTGTGTGTCTCAGTGTCAGCTCCTGTACATACAAACTGGGTAAAAGGGAATGATTCACTCCCGTCTGGTACTGTACGGGCCGTGTGTGTCTCAGTGTCAGCTCCTGTACATGTACAATACACACAGCGGGTAAAAGGGAAATGATTCACTCCCATCTGGTACTGTACGGCCCGTGTGTGTCTCAGTGTCAGCTCCTGTACATACAAACTGGGTAAAAGGGAATGATTCACTGCCGTCTGGTACTGTATGGCCCGTGTGTGTCTCAGTGTCAGCTCCTGTACATACAAACAGGGTAAAAGGGAACGATTCACTCCCGTCTGGTACTGTACGGCCCGTGTGTGTCTCAGTGTCAGCTCCTGTACATGTACAGTACACAGCGGGTAAAAGGGAGCGATTCACTCCCATCTGGTACTGTACAGCCTGTGTGTGTGTGTCTCAGTGTCAGCTCCTGTACATGTACAGCACACACTGCGGGTAAAAGGGAATGATTCACTCCCGTCTGGTACTGTACGGCCCATGTGTCTCTCAGTGTCAGCTCCTGTACATGTACAGTACACACAGCGGGTAAAAGGGAGCGATTCACTCCCGTTTGGTACTGTACGGCCCATGTGTGTCTCAGTGTCAGCTCCTGTACATGTACAGTACACAGCGGGTAAAAGGGAACGATTCACTCCCGTCTGGTACTGTACGGCCCGTGTGTGTCTCAGTGTCAGCTCCTCTACATGTACAATACACACAGTGGGTAAAGGGAACGATTCACTCCCGTCTGGTACTTTACGCCCTGTGTGTGTCTCAGTGTCAGCTCCTGTACATGTACAGTACACACAGCGGGTAAAAGGGAACGATTCACTCCCGTCTGGTACTGTACGGCCCGTGTGTGTCTCAGTGTCAGCTCCTGTACATGTACAATACACACAGCGGGTAAAAGGGAACGATTCACTCCCGTCTGGTACTGTACGGCCCGTGTGTGTCTCAGTGTCAGCTCCTGTACATGTACAATACACACAGCGGGTAAAAGGGAGCGATTCGCTCCCGTCTGGTATTTTACAGCCCGTGTGTGTCTCAGTGTCAGCCCCTGTACATGTACAGTACACACAGCGGGTAAAAGGGAGCGATTCACTCCCGTCTGGTACTGTACGGCCCGTGTGTGTCTCAGTGTCAGCCCCTGTACATGTACAGTACACAGCAGGTAAAAGGGAACGATTCACTCCCGTCTGGTGCTGTACGGCCCTGTGTGTCTCAGTGTCAGCTCCTGTACATGTACAGTACACACAGCGGGTAAAGGGAACGATTCACTCCCATCTGGTACTGTACAGCCCGTGTGCGTCTCAGTGTCAGCTCCTGTACATGTACAGTACACACAGCGGGTAAAAGGGAGCGATTCACTCCCGTCTGGTACTGTACGGCCCGTGTGTGTCTCAGTGTCAGCTCCTGTACATGTACAGTACACAGCAGGTAAAAGGGAATGATTCACTCCCATCTGGTACTGTACGGCCCGTGTGTGTCTCAGTGTCAGCTCCTGTACATGTACAGTACACACAGCGGGTAAAAGGGAGCGATTCACTCCCGTCTGGTACTGTACAGCCCGTGTGTGTCTCAGTGTCAGTTCCTGTACATGTACAGTACACACAGCAGGTAAAAGGGAACGATTCACTCCCATCTGGTACTGTACAGCCCGTGTGTGTCTCAGTGTCAGCTCCTGTACATGAACAGTACACACAGCGGGTAAAAGGGAACGATTCACTCACGTCTGGTACTGTACGGCCCGTGTGTGTCTCAGTGTCAGTTCCTGTACATGTACAGTACACAGCAGTTAAAAGGGAACGATTCACTCCCGTCTGGTACTGTACGTTCCGTGTGTGTCTCAGTGTCAGCTCCTGTACATGTACAGCACACAGCGGGTAAAAGGGAACGATTCACTCCCGTCTGGTACTGTACGGCCCATGTGTGTCTCAGTGTCAGCTCCTGTACATGTACAGTACACAGCGGGTAAAAGGGAACGATTCACTCCCGTCTGGTACTGTACGGCCCGTGTGTGTCTCAGTGTCAGCTCCTGTACATGTACAGTACACAGCGGGTGAAAGGGAATGATTCACTCCCGTCTGGTACTGTACGGCCCGTGTGTGTCTCAGTGTCAGCTCCTGTACATGTACAGTACACAGCCGGTAAAAGGGAACGATTTATGTTGCTGTTGTCTCTGCACAAAATGCTATCAGCAAAGATGAGCAGTGATAGGTTTGCGCATGTTGTATAGAATAAGCCAATCGGGAGCAAGTTTCAAGGCTCTTGTTTCCCTTGTCTAACATTGGGCAGCGGGCCTGATGACAGTTTGTGTTGCAATATTTATGTTGCTGGTGCAATCATTAACAACAGCAGCGATATTAATAATTAACATCCACCTCACAAGACATGGAAGGAAAAAAACCTTCCACTTCACAAAACAGACATTGTGTCTGGGTTACGTTTAGAAGGTTCAGGGCTGTTTAGTTTCGAAGTATATTGGGGTGGGGTGGACGGCACTTGGTGTTGCGAGAGTGTTAAATCGGGCATCGGCGAGCATTTCAGACGCTCCCAAGATCTGTGACTGCTTTCCAATTTGCAGCGGACCGCTTCCTGTAATCACCAGGCTGATCCCTGGGATGAGAGGGCTGCCCTATGAGGAGAGATCGAGCAGATTGGGCCGATACTCTCTGGAGTTTAGAAGAATGAGCGGTGATCTCATTGAAACATACAAGATTCTGAGGGGTATGACAGGGTAGATGCAGGGAGGTTGTTTCCCCTGGCTGGGGCGTCTAGAACCAGGGGTCACAGTCTCAGGATAAGGGGTCGGCCATTTAGGACTGAGATGAGGAGGAATTTCTTCACTCAGAGGATGGTGAATCTTTGGAATTCTCTGCCCCAGAGGGCTGTGGATAAATTGACTATATTCAAGGCTGAGATTGATACGCTTTTGGACCCACAATTAAGAAGCAGGAGCCTTGTAATGGTTGCTTCCTAGGGATCAATGATAATAATGCTGTTGGAAATAGTTGGGCCATCGCAAACTCTCAGCTGAGGAAAAGAGTACGGTGTGAGGGAGGGAAAAAGAAAGAAGAAAGACTTGGATTTCTGTAGCGCCTTGCACCACCTCAGGACGTCCCAAAGTGCTTTACAGCCAATGAAGTACTTTTTTGAAGTGTAGTCACTGTTGTAATGTAGGAAACACGGCAGCCAATTTGCAAACAGCAAGATCCCACAAGCAGCAATGTGACAATGACAAGATAATTTGTTCTTTAGTGATATTGGTTGAGGGATAAATATTGGCCCAGGACACCGGGGAGAACTCCCCTGCTTTTCTTCGATGGGATCTTTTATATCCACCTGAGAGAACAATTTAACATCTCATCCGATGGACGACACCTCTGACAGTGCAGCACTCCCTCAGCACTGCACTGGGAGTGTCAGCCTAGATTTTTGTGCTCAAGTCTCTGGAGTGGGTCTTGAACCCACAACCTTCTGACTCAAAGGAGAGAGAGAGCGCTGTCCACTGAGCCAGGGCTGGCACTGGAGCATCCATGGCAAGGGGCCTTGAGTTTATTTTCTCACTGCTACTAAGGGGAGAGCTCTTTCAAAGAGCCGGCACAGGCACGATGGGCTGAATGGCCTCTTTCGGAGTTGTATGATTGTATGATTCTACACGGTGATTTAACACTAACCGAATATGTTCGAATCGGGTCTGATTCTTTTTTCTTGTTATTTCTTTTTTCAACAGTTCCCTCGTTCTGGGGGTTGGTAAATTCCGCCTGGAATCTGTGTTCAGTTGGAAAAAGGCAGTCGCCTATCAACATTGAGACGAGCCATATGATCTTCGACCCCTTCCTCACACCTCTCCGTATTAACACAGCGGGCAGGAAGGTAAGTGGCAACGAACAACATCCACAATGTTTTCACTCAGTTGTTGAGTCTCTGGAAACCTCGGCCGTCATCTTGAAATGCGTGGGTGAAAAATCTCCAAGTCATGTTTTATTTTTCCCATCTCTGGGCTATTTGGACATTCTGTCCAAGTTGACTGTTCATAAACTACAGAAAAATAAGAATTCACTTGCGATCGTTACCCAGCCTTGGGGAAATCCCACTGCTTTAATTACTTTACTCTCAACTAAAATTAAATAGATTAAAAGGCAGCCCGACCTGCTGATTGAATATTTATGAGAACATGTTTTTGATACTTCTGACATTTCTGCAGGAAATGTGTCGGAATGGTTAGCAATGGATGGACCAGGGTCTCTTGTCTATTGAAACGAGAAGGCTGAGGGGTGACCTAATAGAGGTCTTTAAAATTATGAAAGGTTTTGATAGAGTGGACACAGAGAGAATGTTTCCACTTGTGGGGAAGAGCAAAATCAGAGGCCATCAATAGAAGATAGTCACCAAGAAATCCAATAGGGAATTCAGAAGAAACTTCTTTACCCAGAGAGTGGTGAGAATGTGGAACTCGCTACCACAGGGAGTGGTTGAGGCGAATAAGAACATAAGATTTAGGAGCAGGAATAGACCATTCGGCCCCTCGAGCCGGCTCCGCCATTCAATAAGATCATGGCTGGTCTTTGACCTCAACTCCACTTTCCCGCCTTATCCCCATATCCCTCGATTCCCCAGAGTCCAAAAATCTATCGATCTCTGTCTTGAATATACTCAACGACTGAGCCTCTGGGGTAGAGAATTCCAAAGATTCACCACCCTCTGAGTGAAAAGATTTCTCCTCATCTCAGTCCTGAATGGCCGACCCCTTATCCTGAGACTGTGCATTTAAGGGGAGGCTAGACAAGCACGTGAGGGAGAAGGGAATAGAGGGTTACGCTGATAGATTTAGATGAGGAAAGAAGGGAGGAACTCGAGTGGAGCATAAACACCGGCATGGACTGGTTGGGCCGAATGGCCTGTTTCTGGGCCGTATATTTTATGTAAACCTATGTAATGTTACAAGGTACGGGAGAGTAGGACTAATATTACTGCACTATTAGAGGTCGGGATTAATAATATAGAAGTTGAGTTCAAATCCCACTGTGGGCAGTTTAAAAATTCTAATTGAAATCTAGAAATAAAAAGCTGTTATCAGTAAAAGTGACCATGAAGTTGTCGGTCACTAATGTCCTTTTGGGGAAGGCCATCTACCGTCCATACCTGGTCTGGGCCTATATGTGACTCCAGTCCTCACACCAACATGGCTGACATTTAACTGCTCTCTGAAGGGACCTAGGAAGCCACTTGGTTGTGTCCAGCGTAACTAGGGATGGCCAATAAATGCCGGCCTTGCCAGTGATGGCCACATCCCAAGAATGAATGGAAAGGAACATTGCAATGCTACCTGATATTGTATTGAGCTGTGCTTTTTTGGGGGAATTAATCAGTTTATCTGTTTCCAATTGCAGAATACTCAATTTAACTGTGACTATCTGCTAAGACTTGAGAACACAGATTGTAACCACATAAAAGCTGTTGGAAATCTGCTGAGAGATTAAGGAAATGTGCGGATAAATAAAACGAAATAATATCCAAGTACAATGAGGATTGAGCTCGGAGATGGGAAGGCTGGGAAAGTGCTATCGAGACAGAGTTAGGGACAGAGTGGGACTGAGAAAGAGCAGATAGAGGGAGGGTCGAAGAGAAAGAGACTGGGACCACAAAAGAGGGAAGCTCAGAAAGAAATTGCATTTTTATAGCGCCTTTCATGACCTCAGGACATCCCAAATCGCTTTACAGCCAATGAAGTACTGTCGCTAATAACAACAGAAAATGCTGGAAACACTCAGCAGGCCAGGCAGCATCCGTGGAGAGAGAAACAGAGTTAACGTTTCAGGTCTGGGACCCTTCATCAGAAATTGAGGCCTAGAAATTCACTATGGCCCCGCCAGCTGGCTAGCGCCCAAAAGTTAGCGCTGGGTGCGGAGCCAGTTGCGACTGTCAGATATTCAGTTTTTGCACCCCAAGTCGGAACCGGGCGCTATTCCAGGGTGTGCCCGTCCCCGCTTGGGGCGCTGAAACTGAATTTCAGCGCTCTAGATGCCGCTGCGACACCCGATGCGGTGCGGCAGGCTGCGGTACTGCAGGCCTCCTCCTTCTCTTAAGGTGGAGGTGCCTGCAACAGGGAGATCGCCGCTGGATTGTGCCGGCAAATGAGCCCGGCACCACGCAGAAGTGCCGGGCTCGCGGAAAGCAGCCGGCAATGCCGCGGGGGGGGTGGTGGAGGAGGCCGGGGAAGGAGGTGCGGGCATGCGGCCGCCGAAAAAGCGGCCGGCCGCACCTCCACCTTTATGCGCCCCACTAAGGCTGCAGTAAGGCCCTGGTCTCCGGATGTTAGTAGCGGCCGCCACAGAGGAGGCGGCGGCAACTGAATATGGGCGTCGAGCCGGCATCGGGGCGGAAACGGGGCACTGCGCACACCGATGACGTCATCGGTGCCGGCGCAGCGCTACCGGCTACCGCCGCCATTACCGCCGAGCTCAATATCAGCGCAACCTCCTCTATTGGCGCAGAAGCCCTCTTTGGGCGGTAACTGGCCGCAAAGCTGGCCGCGCCTTACTGAATTTCTAGGCCTGAGTATTTCCAGCATTTTCTGTCGTTATTTCAGATTTCCAGCATCCGCAGTATTTTGCAATTGAAGTACTGTCACTGTTGTAGGGCCAGAAATTCCAGGCCAGAAGCGTGAGTACGGTCGGGTTACTCACGCATCTGGCCGTTGGAAATGCCGGCGTTCAGCAGGAACAGCGCATGCGGGGAACGCCGGCATTTCCAGACCCGAGGTCTATTCACAGCGCGTGCGACTGCACAGGCAGCGCTTGCGCAGTGAACTTTGTAGATTTCACTGATGGATTCAGTGAGGGTAAGTCCCTAGAACTTACACTTGAAAAAAGCAAGTGTAAAGTTGTTCATTGGCTGGGGAAGGAGATATATTTTATGGAGGAGCTTATGAAATGCAATATTTAGGTTTGGGAAAGGGAGGGAAGTTATTTTAAGAAATTTTAACTAAGTTTTAAACTTTAATTTTTTTTTTTTAAACGAGTTTTCAGAACGGTAGGTAGAAGGAGCAATTGTGGCTGTGTGAATGGAATGTGAGAATGAGTTATGTATGTATGTCCACATATATTCCTTTACGTATATGTATGTATGTTTTATATTCCTTTACTAATGTGTATGAATGTATGTTTTTAATTATGATTTTCCAATAAGTTACTTTCTCTGAAAGTCATAATTAAATAATACATTCATACACATAAGTAAAGGAATATATACATAACACGCAAAGGAATATATACAAACATACATACTTTCAGAAGCTCCACGATAATAAATATCTTCCTCCGCAGCCTCTGGAGCAACTGTACCCATGCTTTTTTCATGTGTAAGTTGTAATGACTGGACCTCACTGAAAGCATTAATGAAAGCGGCGAATTATACTGCGCACGCGCTGCCTGTGCAGTCGCACGCGTTCTGCCTCTGAACCCCTTCGTTCAGAGGACAGGAAATGCCGGTTTTCCCCACATGCACTGTGCATGCTGAAAACCGGCATTTCATCCGGCCAGATGCGTAAGTACCCCGACCGTACTAGCGCATTTGGAAGGGAACTACTGGGCCAACATTTTACATGTCAATAAAATAAAAAATTTAACAATTGCACAACTTGCCCCCTCGCATCTGCGACTGAGGGTCCAAGGAGGTGCATTGCGCAAGAGGTCATCATCGTACGTATCCTCGCACTGTTCCCTTTGGGGAACTGTATGAAGTGGTGGAAGGATTTATGGCCGTGATTAACGCTCATTCCGTGACCGTAACCATCTTTGAACCAGCCATTAGGGTGGTTAGTCCTATGGCGGGCGGGTTTTACGGGCTCCCACAACCCATCTGAGGGGGGGGGGCCACCAACACCCACGGACGCAAGCATCCCGCTGGATGTCCACCCAGAATTTAAAGTTGGAGCTCCGACTCCACTTGCCGGGACTGTCTGGAGTGGGGTTCAAAACCCTACTCCTTCTGGCCCAGCGGCGGGGATGCTTACTGCTACGCAAAAGGCCCACTCCGCACAAAAGGTGACACCCATACGTTTCCTGCGCCTTTTCCCTCCCCGTGACTGGAGCCCTATGCTGCCATTTCACGTTGCTAATTGGATTGGGCCTTTGTCATAGCGGTAGGATCCCCGCCGCTGGGCCAGATCAGGGTAGGGTTTCGAACCCCGCTCCAGACAGTCCCGGCAAGTGGAGTCGGAGCTCCGGCTATAAATCCTGGGTTGACATCCAGTGGGATATTTGCGTCCGTGGGTGTGGGTGGTCCCCCCTCCTTGTATAGCTTGTGGGAGCCCGTAAAACCCTCCTGCCATAGGACTAACCGCCCTAATGGCTGGTTCAAAGATGGTTACGGTCACGGAATGAGCATTAATCATGGCCATAAATCCTTCCACCACTTCATACAGTTCCCCAAAGGGAACAGTGTGAAGACACGTATGACGACGACATTGCTAAAGAAATAAATGGAATTTAAAAAATTCTTTTAGGGCTTTTAAAAGTCTTTAAATTGCTTTCATTCTGTTTAAAACTACTTCAGATTACTCAAAATAATGTAAACATTTTAAAAAGTTTATAAAAGTTACCAAAATCTTCAAAAAACTTCCAAAAACCTATTTAAACTGCTGCTTTGCATGTAAAAATGCTTAGCAGCTTGACAGAAACATTGGGGGCGTGTCCAGTGAAACAGAGACCTCAAGGGGCGTGTCTCACTTGCACTGCACGCTCCTGGCTTCGCGCTGGCTGTACTCCTGGGCGGCGTGACGTCATACGCTGCCCGGGATTCTTCTTTCTGTTTCACCAAGTGCAGGCGTCCCTGGAGCTGATCGGCAGTAGCGCGGGGTAAGTGCATATACGGGGCTGCAAGCCCCGTTCAGCAATTTCTGGCCCGTAATGTCGGAAACGCAGCAGCCAATTTGCACACAGTAAGATCCCACAATCAGCAATGTGATAATGACCAGTTAATCTGTTTTTAGTGATGTTGGTTGAGAGATAAATATTGGCCCCAGGACACCGGGGATAACTCCCCTGCTCTTCTTCAAAATAGTGCCTCGGGATCTTTTACACCCACCCGAGAGTGTATACGGGGCCTCAGTTTAACATCTCATCTAAAAGACGGCACCTCCGACAGTGCAGCACTGGAGTGTCCGCCTAGATTTTTGTGCTCAAGTCTCTGGAGTGGGACTTGAACCCACAACCTTCTGACTCCAAGGTGAGGGTGCTGCCCACTGAGCCACAGCTGACGAGGTGGAGAGGTGTTAAGATTATTTCTAAGTGTGGAGTGAGAACTTTTAACAGAAGTCATCAAAGCGACAGGTGGACTTCCTTGAGTGTAATGAGTGTTTGAAGCTGGTGAATAGCGATGTTGACCGATGCAGAGTAGGTGGGGTAGACAGAGAGGAGAAACAGGGCAAATCTTTATTCATTTTTATTGCACTTTTAAATGATTTTGCTCCTGTTTAATGCTATTTTCTACTGTAGAATGGCTGGCCGGCAGAGCAGTGCATAGGTTTGTGAATGGGCTGTTACTCTGCCTTTTTGGGGCTGGTTTAAAGGGAGTGTTTCGAAGCATTGCCATCCTTCCTCGTCAGTGGCTTTCCAAATATGGGAGTGATTGGTGCATGAGATCACAGAGCTTCCAATAGGACTTAATCGCCTTTACATTACTGATTGTATCAGTGCACCCCCACTGTGTGCTTAGCATTGTTTATTCAGCAGGGTAAGGGTCACTCACTGTGTAACTGTACAGAGTCACTGTTTATTCAGGGTAAGGGTCACTCACTGTGTAACTGTACAGAGTCACTGTTTATTCAGGGTAAGGGTCACTCACTGTAACTGTACAGAGTCACTGTTTATTCAGGGTAAGGGTCACTCACTGTGTAACTGTACAGAGTCACTGTTTATTCAGGGTAAGGGTCACTCACTGTGTAACTGTACAGAGTCACTGTTTATTCAGGGTAAGGGTCACTCACTGTGTAACTGTACAGAGTCACTGTTTATTCAGGGTAAGGGTCACTCACTGTAACTGTACAGAGTCACTGTTTATTCAGGGTAAGGGTCACTCACTGTGTAACTGTACAGAATCACTGTTTATTCAGGGTAAGGGTCACTCACTAACTGTACAGAGTCACTGTTTATTCAGGGTAAGGGTCACTCACTGTAACTGTACAGAGTCACTGTTTATTCAGGGTAAGGGTCACTCACTGTAACTGTACAGAGTCACTGTTTATTCAGGGTAAGGGTCACTCACTGTAACTGTACAGAGTCACTGTTTATTCAGGGTAAGGGTCACTCACTGTAACTGTACAGAGTCACTGTTTATTCAGGGTAAGGGTCACTCACTCTGTAACTGTACAGAGTCACTGTTTATTCAGGGTAAGGGTCACTCACTGTAACTGTACAGAGTCACTGTTTATTCAGGGTAAGGGTCACTCACTGTGTAACTGTACAGAGTCACTGTTTATTCAGGGTAAGGGTCACTCACTGTGTAACTGTACAGAGTCACTGTTTATTCAGGGTAAGGGTCACTCACTGTAACTGTACAGAGTCACTGTTTATTCAGGGTAAGGGTCACTCACTGTAACTGTACAGAGTCACTGTTTATTCAGGGTAAGGGTCACTCACTGTGTAACTGTACAGAGTCACTGTTTATTCAGGGTAAGGGTCACTCACTGTGTAACTGTACAGAGTCACTGTTTATTCAGGGTAAGGGTCACTCACTGTAACTGTACAGAGTCACTGTTTATTCAGGGTAAGGGTCACTCACTGTGTAACTGTACAGAGTCACTGTTTATTCAGGGTAAGGGTCACTCACTGTGTAACTGTACAGAGTCACTGTTTATTCAGGGTAAGGGTCACTCACTGTGTAACTGTACAGAATCACTGTTTATTCAGGGTAAGGGTCACTCACTGTAACTGTACAGAGTCACTGTTTATTCAGGGTAAGGGTCACTCACTGTCACTGTACAGAGTCACTGTTTATTCAGGGTAAGGGTCACTCACTGTGTAACTGTACAGAGTCACTATTTATTCAGGGTAAGGGTCACTCACTGTAACTGTACAGAGTCACTGTTTAGTCAGGGTAAGGGTCACTCACTGTGTAACTGTACAGAGTCACTGTTTATTCAGGGTAAGGGTCACTCACTGTGTAACTGTAGAGAGTCACTGTTTATTCAGGGTAAGGGTCACTCACTGTAACTGTACAGAGTCTCTGTTTAGTCAGGGTAAGGGTCACTCACTCTGTAACTGTACAGAGTCACTGTTTATTCAGGGTAAGGGTCACTCACTGTGTAACTGTACAGAGTCACTGTTTATTCAGGGTAAGGGTCACTCACTGTAACTGTACAGAGTCACTGTTTATTCAGGGTAAGGGTCACTCACTGTGTAACTGTACAGAGTCACTGTTTATTCAGGGTAAGGGTCACTCACTGTGTAACTGTACAGAATCACTGTTTATTCAGGGTAAGGGTCACTCACTGTGTAACTGTACAGAGTCACTGTTTATTCAGGGTAAGGGTCACTCACTGTGTAACTGTACAGAGTCACTGTTTATTCAGGGTAAGGGTCACTCACTGTGTAACTGTACAGAGTCACTGTTTATTCAGGGTAAGGGTCACTCACTGTGTAACTGTACAGAGTCACTGTTTATTCAGAGTAAGGGTCACTCACTGTGTAACTGTACAGAGTCACTGTTTATTCAGGGTAAGGGTCACTCACTGTAACTGTACAGAGTCGCTGTTTATTCAGGGTAAGTGTCACTCACTGTAAATGTACAGAGTCACTGTTTATTCAGGGTAAGGGTCACTCACTGTGTAACTGTACAGAGTCACTGTTTATTCAGGGTGAGGGTCACTCACTGTGTAACTGTACAGAGTCACTGTTTATTCAGGGTAAGGGTCACTCACTGTAACTGTACAGAGTCACTGTTTATTCAGGGTAAGGGTCACTCACTGTAACTGTACAGAGTCACTGTTTATTCAGGGTAAGGGTCACTCACTGTAACTGTACAGAGTCACTGTTTATTCAGGGTAAGCGTCACTCACTAACTGTACAGAGTCACTGTTTATTCAGGGTAAGGGTCACTCACTGTGTAACTGTACAGAGTCACTGTTTATTCAGGGTAAGGGTCACTCACTGTCACTGTACAGAGTCACTGTTTATTCAGGGTAAGGGTCACTCACTGTGTAACTGTACAGAGTCACTGTTTATTCAGGGTAAGGGTCACTCACTGTGTAACTGTACAGAGTCACTGTTTATTCAGGGTAAGGGTCACTCACTAACTGTACAGAGCCACTGTTTATTCAGGGTAAGGGTCACTCGCTGTGTAACTGTACAGAGCCACTGTTTATTCAGGGTAAGGGTCACTCACTGTGTAACTGTACAGAGTCACTGTTTATTCAGGGTAAGGGTCACTCACTGTAACTGTACAGAGTCACTGTTTATTCAGGGTAAGGGTCACTCACTGTGTAACTGTACAGAGTCACTGTTTATTCAGGGTAAGGGTCACTCGCTGTGTAACTGTACAGAGTCACTGTTTATTCAGGGTAAGGGTCACTCACTGTGTAACTGTACAGAGTCACTGTTTATTCAGGGTGAGGGTCACTCACTGTAACTGTACAGAGTCACTGTTTATTCAGGGTAAGGGTCACTCACTGTGTAACTGTACAGAGTCACTGTTTATTCAGGGTAAGGGCCACTCACTGTGTAACTGTACAGAGTCACTGTTTATTCAGGTTAAGGGTCACTCACTGTAACTGTACAGAGTCACTGTTTATTCAGGGTAAGGGTCACTCACTGTGTAACTGTACAGAGTCACTGTTTATTCAGGGTAAGGGTCACTCACTGTAACTGTACAGAGTCACTGTTTATTCAGGGTAAGGGTCACTCACTGTGTAACTGTACAGAGTCACTGTTTATTCAGGGTAAGGGTCACTCACTGTGTAACTGTACAGAGTCACTGTTTATTCAGGGTAAGGGTCACTCACTGTGTAACTGTACAGAGTCACTGTTTATTCAGGGTAAGGGTCACTCACTGTAACTGTACAGAGTCACTGTTTATTCAGGGTAAGGGTCACTCACTGTAACTGTACAGAGTCACTGTTTATTCAGGGTAAGGGTCACTCACTGTAACTGTACAGAGTCACTGTTTATTCAGCAGGGTAAGGATCACTCACTGTATAACTGCACAAAGTTGCTGTTTATTCAGCAGAGTAAGGGTTACTCACAGTGTGAGTGTACTGAGTCACTGTGGCCTGGTGCCAGAGGACGTCATTGTAGCATGCTGTAGCTGCAAAATTGGAGGTTGAGCCAGCAGGCTGCGATTCTCCCCTCCCCCAGCGAACGCTCCGTGTCCTACAAGAGTCAGTCATGTAAAGCCTGGCTCTGAAGGAAGGTAATTAGCCACCAGTATGCTACCCAGAGCCACTCTCTCTCTCTCTATCTCTCTCTCTCTCTCCCTTGCACCTCCTGTCAGGGGTCATCAGGAGTTTTGGCAACAGAGTGCGGCACACCTCTCAACCGTCCCAATATAATCGGGGCATTGCAGCCTTAAACATTCACAGGCCAACAGAAATCAGCTGTTTTTGCAGAAAGCCGCCCCAGACACCAGACCTGAATCCTAACCTATCAACACCTCGCAGGACGACAGGTCTGCCGCAGTGTGGAGACTTTGAAGGAAAAAGGAAGGAAGGAAAGAAATGGCTTTGATTCTGTTATATCTGTGCTCTTGTGTGGCTGGGGCTCAGTCACAACTAATAAGTGTGAAAGCACAGGGCAGCACATGGTGGATAAACGTCAGGATTATCAGAAGATCTAATTACAGGGACTAATGGCTGCCAGTCTCCAATAGCGCAATGCCACACCCTGACATCATTCTGCTTTTATTCATTTATTTTTCTAAAAGAGAGATCTCTTTCGTAAAACTGAGACGCATCCCATTAATCAGTCTGCAGAGAGAAGGTTGTGGCAATAGATTGCTACTGAGCACAGGGGCAGATAATGTCGGGAGAGGAATGCAATAATTCATCTTTTAAGTAAAATATTTTCCATACCATTTTGCAATTTTGTGCTGTGATACATGTGGCTTCCTATAATGTGCTTTGTGTGTATTGTGAAATCTGTATTAATTTGACATTTTTACTGCCCAAGCTAGTTAACGCTCAATAAGTGATACTGCAGCTCTCTGCTATAACAGAAAAATCAGCTCCGAAGAGACATTAATTCTGTGCATTTTTAAAAACATATATCTATCTATATAAGAATGTATTAAAAATCTAAGTCTGCGCACATTCCCTCTCAGCTTTTTTCCATTATAAATTCGTGTGTCCACTTTGACAAAAGAAACTGTTTATGTAATTGAACAATGCGAGGACTACTGAATACATACTTTGGTTCTGTCTTCACAAAGGAGGACACAAATAACCTCCCAGAGATGTCGGGAAACATAGGGTCTAATGGGAGGGAGGAACGGAATGAAATCAGTATTTGTAGGGAAATGGTGTTAGGGAAATTGATGGGATTGAGGGCCGATAAATCCCCAGGGCCTGATAATCTACATCCCAGGGTACTTAAGGAAGTGGTCCTAGAAATAGTAGATGCATTGCTGGTCCTCTTCCAAAATTCTATAGACTCTAGAACAGTTCTCATGGATTGGAGGGTAGCTAATGTAACCCCACTATTTAAAAAAGGTGGTAGAGAGAAAACGAGGAATTATAGACTGGTAAGCCTGACATCGGTAGTGGGGAAAATGCTAGAGTCCATTATAAAAGATGTAATAGCAGAGCACCTGGAAAATAGTGACAGGATCGACAAAGTCAACATGGATTTACAAAAGGTAAATCGTGCATGACTAATCTACTGGAATTTTTTGAGGATGTAACTAGTAGAATAGATAAGGGAGAACCAGTGGATGTGGTGTATTTGGACTTTCAGAAGGCTTTCGATAAGGTCCCGCATAAGAGATTAGCATGTAAAGTTAAAGCACATGGGATTGGGGGCAAGGTACTGACTTGGATAGAGAACTGGTTGGCAGACAGGAAGCAAAGAGTTGGAATGAACGGGTCTTTTTCCGAGTGGAAGGCAGTGACTAGTGGGGTACCGCAGGGATCGGTGCTAGGACTCCAGCTATTCACAATATATATTAATGATCTAGACGAGGGAACGAGATGTAATATCTCCAAGTTTGCAGACGACACAAAGCTAGGTGGGCGTGTGTGCTGTGAGGAGGATGCCGAGAAACTCCAGTATGATTTGGACAGGTTGGGTGATTGGGCAGAAGCATGGCAGATGCAGTATAATGTGGATAAATGCGAAGTTATCCACCTTGGTGGCAAAAACAGGAAGGCAGATTATTATCTGAACGGCAATAGATTGGGAGAAGGGGAAGTGTAACGAGACCTGGGTGTCCTTGTGCACCAGTCGCTGAAGGTAAGCATGCAGGTGCAGCAGGCGGTTAAGAAGGCAAATGGTATGTTGGCCTTCATAGCGAGAGGATTCGAGTACAGGAGCAAGGATGTCTTGCTGCAGTTGTACAGGGCCTTGGTCAGACCACGCCTTGAGTATTGTGTGCAGTTTTGGTCGCCTTATCTGAGGAAGGATGTTCTTGCCACGGAGGGAGTGCAGTGAAGATTCACCAGCCTGATACTTGGGATGGCAGGAATGACGTATGAGGAGAGATTGGGTCGATTGGGCTTATATTCGCTGGAGTTCAGAAGAATGAGAGGGGATCTCATTGAAACTTATAAAATTCTAACAGGACTAGACAGACTAGATGCTGGAAGGATGTTCCCAATGGTCGGGGAGTCCAGAACCAGGGGACACAGTCTAAGGATAAGGGGTAAGCCATTTAGGACTGAGATGAGGAGGAATTTCTTCACCCAGAGAGAGTGGTGAACCTGTGGAATTCTCTGCCACAGAGGGCAGTGGAGGCCAATTCATTAAATATATTCAAGAAGGAGTTGGATATATTTCTTAAGGCTAAAGGGATCAAGGGATATGGGGAGAAGGCAGGGACAGGGTACTGAATTTGGATGATCAGCCATGATCTCATTGAATGGCGGAGCAGGCTCGAGGGGCCGAATGACCTACTCCTGCTCCTATCTTCTATGTTTCTATGACTAGAGTCCTAGAAAGATGCAGCACAGGAGGCCGTTTGGCCCATCGTGTCAGTGCTGGCTCTTTGGTTGACACATTCCCACAAGGGGCAAAGGAAGGGCATCCCAAGCTGGATGACTGAAGTTATAGATGGAAAAGTTCGGTGGTGCCCCCGTCGAGGCTCTAACTTCACCGGGGCGCTACGGGAAGCACTCCCACTCCTTCCTGCGGCGCTACCATTGAATATTGCGGTGCTACATGCAACAACGCCACGCGATCCGGCACGTAGCACCACGGTCCTTCAGGCCTGCCTCCCCTGATTAAAGGGGAGGGGCCTGGTTGAGTGGGCACCAGGGCCCTGCAGGGCCCTGCCGGGAGCGGGGTGCTGGGAAAAGAGCCCGGCACTCAAGAGGAGGAGTGCCAGGCTGCCAAATCGCGGTCGGCACCCCACAGGAGGAGGCGCGAGGGGACAGGTGCTGGCAGGCAGCCCAAAAAAAAAGGCCGGCTGGCACCTGCCCTTTAATTACCATCGCCGTGGCCGCAAAAACGCCCCCCTGACCCTGTCGGGCATGGCGTCCGGCAGCAGGTCAGGGGGCACGACCGAAGTTTGTGGCCGGGGTGCTGCACGCGGCGATGATGTCATTGCCGGAGGCGCAGCGCCGCGGGGCGTTACCGGCTGCCGCCGCCACTAACCTCCAGCTCAATTCCACGGGAGGTGTTAGCGGCGCCCTGCGTGGGTGCTAGCTGCTTTGTGCCCCGTTAGCGCCCATAGAGATTAAAATGAGTCAGAAAAAGGAGGCTTATGACAATTGTAAGGTACATAATTCAGTCGAAAACCAAGCTGAATACAGAAAGTACAGAGGAGACCTAAAAAAAGGAATAGAGGGGCAAAGTGAGTGTATGAGAATAGATTAGCAGCTAACATAAAAGGGAATCCAAAAGTCTTTTATAAACATATAAATAGTAAAAGGGTAGTCAGTGGAGCCAATTAGGGACCAAAAAGGAGATCTTCTTGTGGAGGCTGAAGGCGTGGCTGAGGCACTAAATGAGCACTTTGCATCTGTCTTCACTACAGAAGAGGATGTTGCCAATGCAACAGTGAAGGAGGAGGCAGTAGAGGTATTGGATGGGATAAAAATAGATAAAGAGGAGGTACTTAAAAGGTTTGCAGCCCTCAAAGTAGAAAAGTCACCCGGTCCAGATGGGATGCATCCTGGGTTACTGAGGGAAGTGAGGGTGGAGATTGTGGAGGCTCGGCCCACAACCTTCCAATCCTCCTTCGATATGGGAGTGGTTCCAACAGACTGGAGGATTGCAAATGTTTAAAAAAGGGGAGAGGGATAAACCCAGCAACTACAGGCCAGTCATCCTAAAGTCGGTGGTGGGGAAACATTTAGAGACAATAATCCGGGACAAAATTAATTGGCATTTGGAAAGTATGGGCTAAAAAATGAAAGTCAGCACGGATTTGTTAAAGGCAAACCGTGTTTGACTAACTTGAATGAATGAGTTCTTTGATGAAGTAACAGGGAGGGTTAATGAGGGTAGTGCAGTTGATGTTGTGTATATGGACTTTCAAAAGGGGTTTGTTAAAGTACCACATAATTGACTTGTGAGCAAAATTGAAGCCCATGGGATTAAAGGGACAGTGGCAGCACGGATACAAAATCGGCTCAGGGACAGAAAGCAGAGAGTAGTGGTGAACGGTTCTTTCTCAGACTCGGGGGAGGTTTACAGAGGTGTCCCCCAGGGGTCGGTGTTGGGACCACTGCTCTTTTTGATATATATTAATGACCTGGACTTGGGTACACGGGGCATTATTTCAAAGTTTGCAGATGGCGTGAAACTCGGAAATGTAGTAAACAGTGAGGAGGATAGTAACAGACTTCAGGAGGACACAGACAGACTGGTGAAATGGGCAGACACATGGCAGATGGAATTTAACACAGAGAAGTGTGAAGTGATATATTTTGGTAGGAAGAATGAGGAGAGGCAATATAAACTAAAGGGAACAATTCTAAAGGGGGTGCAGGAACAGAGAGACCCGGGGGTGAACGTACACAAATCATTGAAGGTGGCCGGACAAGGTGAGAAGGCTGTTAAAAAGCACACGGGATCCTTGGCTTTATTAATGGAGGAATAAAGCACAAAAGCAAGGAGGTTATGGTAAACCTTTATAAATCACTGGTTAGGCCTCAGCTGGAGTATTGGGCTCAATTCTGGGCACTGCACTTTAGGAAGGATGTCGAGGCCTTGGAGAGGGTGCAGAGGAGATTTACTGGAATGGTTCCAGGGATGAGGGAATTCAGTTACGTGGAGAGACTGGAGAAGCTGGGGTTGTTGTCCTTAGATCAGAGGAGATTGGATAGAGGTGTTCAAAATCATGAAGGGTTCTGATAGAGTAAATAATAAGAAACTGTTTCCAGTGGCAGGAGGGTTGGTAACCAGACGACACAGATTTAAGGTGATTGGTAAAAGAGGTAACAGGAGGAAACTTTTTTTACGCAGCGAGTTGTTGTGATCTGGAATGCGCTGCCTGAAAGGGCGGTGGAAACAGATTCAATAATAACTTTCAAAAGGGATCTGGATAAATACTTAAAAAAGGAGAAATTTACAGGGCTATGGGGAAAGAACAGGGGAGTGGGACTAATTGGAGAGCTCTTTCGAAGAGCCGGCACAGGCACGATGGGCCGAATGGCCTCCTTCTGTGCTGTATCATTCTATACATCAATGTAAACTTTGTCACGCTGTAATTACACTTTCCCCCAGAGGAGGCACTGCAGCTACAAAAAAACAATCAAAAGGGCTAAAGGAATGTTGGCCTTTACCTCAAGGGGGCTGGAATATAAGAGTGAGGCAGTGATGCTTCAGTTGTACGGAGCTCTGGTCAGACCCCACCTGGAGTAACTGGGTTCAGTTCTGGGCCCCGCCCCTCAGGAAGGATATATTGTCCTCGGAGGGGGAGCAGCGCAGATTCACCAGAATGATACCGGGGCTGAAAGGGTTAAATTACGAGGACAGGTTGCACAGACTGGGCTTGTATTCCCTTGATTAAAGGAAACTGAGGGGCGATCTGATCGAGGTTGTTACTATGGTAATCGGATTCGATCGGGTTGATAGAGAGAAACTATTTACTCTGATGGGGAGTCCAGAACGAGAGGACATATTCTTAAAATTAGAGCTGGTCCATTTAGGAGGGAAATCAAGAAACACTTTTTCACATAAAGGGTAGTGGAAGTTTACAACTCGCTCCCCCAAAAAGCTGTGGATGCTGGAGGTCAATTGCAGCGTTTAACACTGAGATTGATCGATATTTGTTGGGTAAGGGTATGGAGTTCAGAAGAATGAGAGGCGATCTTATTGAAACATATAAGACTAGCTGAAGTGCCCGGCGGTGCCGAGGCTTTTTCGAGGGCATGTTGTTGTTGGAAGAGAGAGAGAGAGAGCGACTGGGGGGGGGGAGGGAGGGTGGGCGGGGGGGAAGGGAAGGGGGGAGGGGAAGGGGGGGGAGGGAAGGGGGGAGGGGGGGGAGGGAAGGGGGGAAGGGAAGGGGGAGGGGGTCGCGGCCCCCCCCAGGTGAAGACCGCTGATTGCGGCTGTGCGAGACGGCCGGGGGGCCAGTTGCCAGGGTGACGATTGGCGGCCCCCCCCGAGGGTCGCGGCCCCCCCCCCGTGGGTCGCGCCCCCCCCGAGGGTCGCGGCCCCCGCAGAGGGTCGCGGCCCCCCCCCGAGGTCGCGCCCCCCCCAGGTGAAAACCGCCGATTGCGGCTGTGCGAGACGGCCGGGGGGCCGGTTGCCAGGGTGACGCTTGACGCTCAGCAAGCCCCGCCCCCCGGCCGAGCCAGAGAGAGACGCCGCGTCTCATCTCCTGCTGCGCGCGCACCCTAGTGGCGCTGGGCTGAGGCTCGGCCCTCCAGCCTTCGAGTGGGGCCGGGAGGTGCCTAGCTCGGGCGTGGGTGCGAAGCAGAAGCCGAGGCTTCGAGGCCTACCTGGAAAAACGGGGAAAGGTAGGAAAATTAATGAGATTAGATAAGTTAATTCGTTTCTAAATCTCTTTTTTTTAAAACAATATGTGTTTTAAAAGCAACGTTTTTTTAAAGACGCAGAAAGCGGGAAAAAGAAAGGAAAAGTTTGGAATCAAGATGGCAGCGACTCACCTCGGTTCAGAACGATAAGGCCCGGCCACACGCGCACCGATTGGCCCGGCAGCACACGCCAGCAACCCGGCGTACGATTGGTCGAGCGCGAGGTCACTCTGTCGTTAATGAGCGGATAATGAGATGCTAATGAGCGGAACGTTGAAGGTTTTTGGGATACCGCGGGCGCGATTTTAGCCCGGCCGAAACGTAAATACGCTTAAAACCGTCTCGGAAGCGTAAGCTTTCTTTGGAGGTAACGCGCGCGTAGGTACGCCCTGTAACTTTCGAGCGCATACCCGACAGACGCGCACGCAATGACAGACAGAATGACATACAGAAGTACTGATTTATATATATACTAGCTGAAGTGCCCGGCGGTGCCGAGGCTTTTTCGAGGGCATGTTGTTGTTGGAAGAGAGAGAGAGAGCAACTGGGGGGAAGAGAGAGAGCGACTGGGGGGAAGAGAGAGAGCGACTGGGGGGAAGAGAGAGAGCGAGTGGGGGGAAGAGAGGGAGGGGAGGGGAGGGGGGGAGGCGGGGAGGGGGAGGGGAGGGGAGGGAGGGGAGGATGGGGAGGGGGAGGGGAGGGCGGGGAAGGGAGGGAGGGGGAGGGCGGTGGGGGAGGGCGGGGGGGAAGGGAGGGCAGGGGGAGGGCGGGGGGGAAGGGAGGGGGTGAAGGGGGGGGAGGGGAGGGGGGAGGGGGGAGGGGAGGGGGGCGAGGGGGGAGGGGGAGGGGAGGGGGAGGGGAGGGGGGAGGGGGGAGGGGGAGGGGAGGCGGGGAAGGGGAGGGGAGGGCGGGGAAGGGGAGGGGCGGGGGGAGGGCGGGGGGGAGCGGAGGGGGGGAGGGCGGGGGGGGAAGGGAGGGCGGGGGGGAAGGGAGGGGGGAAGGGAGGAGGGAGGAGGGCGGGGGGGAAGGGAGGGGGGGAGGGAGGGCGGGGGGCCCCCCCGAGGGTCGCGGCCCCCCCCCCGGGTCGCGGCCCCCCGAGGGTCGCGGCCCCCCCCCCCGAGGTGAAGACCGCCGATTGCGCGCGCAGCAGGAGCTGAGACACGGCGTCTCTCTCTGGCTCGGCCGGCGGGCCCGGTTGCCAGGGTAACCGTGACGCTGACCAAGCCACGCCCCCCGGCCGAGCCAGAGAGAGAGATGCCGCGCTGCGCTGACTGGCGGCCCCCGCGCCCCCCCCCCGAGGGTCGCGGCCCCCCCTCTCCGAGGGTCGCGGCCCCCCCCCCCCCCGAGGTGAAGACCGCCGATTGCGGCTGTGCGAGACGGCCGGTGGGGGCCGGTTGCCAGGGTAACCGTCAACGCTCAGCAAGCCCCGCCCCCCGGCCGAGCCAGAGAGAGACGCCGCGTCTCAGCTCCTGCTGCGCGCGCACCCTAGCGGCGCTGGGCTGAGGCTCGGCCCTCCAGCCTTCGAGTGGGGCCGGGAGGTGCCTAGCTCGGGCGTGGGTGCGAAGGAGAAGCCGAGGCTTCGAGGCCTACCTGGAAAAACGGGGAAAGGTAGGAAAATTAATGAGATTAGATAAGTTAATTCGTTTCTAAATCATTTTTTTTAAAAACAATATGTGTTTTAAAAGCAACGTTTTTTTTAAAGACGCAGAAAGCGGGAAAAAGAAAGGAAAGTTTGGAATCAAGATGGCGGCGACTCACCTCGGTTCAGAACGATAAGGCCCGGCCACACACGCACCGATTGGCCCGGCGGCACACGCCAGCAACCTGGCATACGATTGGTCGAGCTCGAGGTCACTCTGTCGCTAATGAGCGGATAATGAGATGCTAATGAGCGGAACGTTGAAGGTTTTTGGGATACCGCTGGCGCAATTTTAGCCCGGCCAAAACGTAAATACACTTAAAACCGTCTCGGAAGCGTAAGCTTTCTTTGGAGGTAACGCGCGCGTAGGTACGCCCTGTAACTTTCGAGCGCATACCCCCCAGACGCACACGCGATGACAGACAGACAGACAGACAGACAGACAGAAGGACAGAAGTACCGATTTATATATATAGATTGTGAAGGGGTTGGATCGGGTGGATGCGGGGAGGATGTTCCCGATGATGGGTGAAACTAGAACTAGGGGGCATAGTCTTAGAATAAGGGGCTGCTCTTTCAAAACTGAGATGAGGAGGAACTACTTCACTCAGAGGGTGGTAGGTCCATGGAATATGCTGCCCCAAAAAGCTGTAGAAGCTACATCATTACATAAATTTAAAACAGAAATAGACAGTTTCCTAGAAGTAAAGGGAATTAAGGGTTACGGGGAGCGGGCAGGAATTTGGACATGAGTCTAGGTTCGGATCGGTCATGGCCCTGTGGGTAGCGGAGTGGGCCCAGGGGCCGTGTAGCCTGATCCTGCTCCTATTTCGTGTGTCTAATTCTGTTAGATTCAGGAGATGGTTCTGTGATAGTGGATTGGCGGTTAGGATCAGATCAGCCATGATCTTATTGAATGGGGGAGCAGGCTCGAGGGGCCGATTGGCCTACTCCTGCTCCTATTTCTTATGTTCTTATGTTCTTATGAAGGGATGTGGAGCAAAGGAGGCCAAATGGGGTTGAGGTGCAGATCAGCCATGATCTGAATTGAATGGCGGAGCAGGCCCCAGGGGCTGAATGGCCTCCTCCTGGTCCTATGTCTGACTGCTTCAAATCCCAGAATCGCTTTTGCTATTCCCCCTCCCTGCCAGACCTTTACAACTGGCTACATCTCTTCACTCGCTGCACAGCGACATGACTCAGCATATATACGACACTAACTGAAATTTAGAACCTGTTAACGCCCAGGTGTCATAGTCCAGTCTGAGGCATGGTTTGCCTTTCAAACGCATTTTGCAGCTGTGATTGAAAGAAAGGATGTGGCTCTGATCAAAATTTAACAACAATTGAAGCATTTTGGTCTGTTGTTTTCATCCTTTTATTGTTCACAACAGCAACTTGTATTTATATAGCGCCTTTAACATAGTAAGACGTCCTGAGGCACTTCACAGGAGCGATTATCAAACAAAATTTAACACATGAGGAGATATTAGGACAGGAAGAGATAGGTTCTAAGGAGTGTCTTAAAGGAGGAGAGAGAGGCGGAGAGGTTTAGGGAGGGAATTCCAGAGCTTAGGGCCCAGGCAGCTGAAGGCACGGCTGCCAATGGTGGAGCGATTAGAAATCGGAGATGCTCAAGGGGCCAGAATTGGAGGATCGTAGCGATCTCGGAGGGATGTAGGGTTGGAGGAGGTTACAGAGGTAGGGAGGGGCGAGGCCATGGAGGCATTTGGAAACAAGGATGAGAATTTTAAAATCAAGGCATTGCTGGACCGGGAGCCAATGGTCAGCGAGCACAGGGGTGATGGAGAGATGTGACAGGCTAAGCCTTAGGTTACAAGTCCTGCCGTGTGAATGACTGGACTCCACTTATCAGAGAGGTGGGGAACTGCTTATAATTTTCATCAATGGAAGTCGAAAGCTTTATCCAGCCTGTGCTTGGCTCCTAGTTGAATGGAATGGAAAATAAGATCATAAGAACATAAGAATTAGGAGCAGGAGTCGGCCATTCGGCTCTTCGAGCCTGCTCCACCATTCAATAAGATCATGGCTGATCTTCGACCTCAACTCCACTTTCCTGCCCTATCCCCATATCCCTTGATTCCCTTAATATCCAAAAATCTATCGAACTCTGCCTTGAATATACTCAACGGCTGAGCTCTCTGGGGTGGAAAATTCCAAAGATTCGCCACCTTCTGAGTGAAGAAATTCCTCCTCATCACAGTCCTAAATGGCCAAGGAGCCATTCTTCCTGTCTGTACCCAGGGAGTGAGACTAGACAATGTAGCCCATGAAAAGCATTCTCTTTCTCTCCTGTGATGGCTCGATGAGTAAGTGCACCGTGTGATCTGAAATTGTGCCCAATAGACCAAGAAAGGTCCCGATGCACTCTGGGACCAGAAAGAAAGAAAGAGCTTATATTTCTCCAGCATCTTTCACCACCTCAGGACATCTCAAAGTGCTTCACAACCAATGAAGTACTTTTGAAGTGTAGTCACTGTTGTAATATAGGAAACACGGCAACCAATTTGCGCACAGCAAGCTCCCACAAACAGCAATGTGATAATGACCAGATCATCTGTTTTTTAGTGATGTTGGGGTGAGGGATAAATATTGGCCCCAGGACACCGGGGGAGAACACCCCCTGCTTTTCTTCGAAATAGTCAGAGGGGACTCGAAGGAGAAAAAAAATGCAGGGATCTGGGGAAAGAGCGGGGGGGTGGGACTAACTGGATTGCTCTTCGAAAGAGCCGGTGCAGACTCGATGGGCCGAATGGCCTCCTCCTGTGCTGTACTATTCTATGATTCTAATCACCATGGTACCTGAGCAAGGAGCCATTCTCCCTGTCCGTGCCCAGGTAGTGAGACTAGATATTGTGGACCAGGACAAGCTGTCTCACCTGGTCCGGGACAGTAGACCCAGAGGACACGACCTGCGCTTGAAGGGAGTAAATTCAAAACTAATCTCCAGACACAGTATTTCAGTCAGCAAGTGGTCAATCTATGGAACAGGCTCCCTAGGGAGGCAGTGGAAGCAGTTAGTATTGATTCATTCAAATGCAAATGAGATAGATTTCTTTCAAATAACTTTTTGAGATCCAGTATCTGAGTAATTTGAGACATGACTGGACTGAAATTCCTCTTGGGCGAAGGCATAAAACGGGCAGAATCGGAGCGGCCGTCCGTTATACGCAATGTCGGATATTCAGTTCTATTGCAGCCTTTTCTTGAATATTGAGGAGAGATTTAAAGATAGGGACAAAGGTAGGTGGATTCGCAAGTTGTGAGGAGGGCACAAAGGGGGAAAGATTCCGTTGGTTTGCGCCTCCTGTCAGCGCCTTAAGAGGGCGCTAATGGGGCGCAAAGCAACTAGCGCCCGGGCGCGGCGATGTTTGCACCGCTCACTAAATTAACTAGACATTTTGCGGCGGCGCTAAACACTACCGTCACGATCTCCTGCGCCGGCAGATCGTGACGTCAGTCGAGTGCGCAACGCCCCGGTAGCGCCCCGGACCGGATATTGAGTGGCGCCCCCTGCCTTTCTGCCTGCCGCTAGCAGCGACAGGTTGAGGGGAGCGTTTTGCAGTCAGGGAAGGGACTGGGGGAGCGCTATTTAAAGGCAACCACTTCCTGCCATTTTTTTCAGCGACATCTTTGCACCACGCATTCTGAGAGAGAGAGAGAGAGACTTCTGGAGAGATTCAACGCTGTGTGTAGGAGTTTTGGGTACTGAGCAGCACTTTGCAGGTTCATTTTGATTTGCCCTTCCTTGCATCGATTTAGAAGAGACTGTGGGGGCTGCACTCTGAGCTCTTTCCCTGGGCATCTCCATTGTTCTTTCCAGCAGATTTGATGTACAGGTCTCTCCAGGCTGAGATTCAAGGCTGCAATGAACAGGGTGTGGATGGAGAGCAAGATCGACCCTCCCCTTTAAGAACTGGCCGACGCCAGTGTGTCTGTGTTCCATTGCTGACTGACATCACATGAGCTTCGCCAGCGCTCTGAGGTAGCGCCTCGCTCCTCGGCCTTTGCGCCTTAAGAGTGGTGTGTGGCGCCTGATTTAGCGCTCCAATCACCTCCAGGGGCGATAGAAACCAAGTTTGCAGTCGGAGGCGATAATTAGTGCCAGGCGCTAAACTTTGTGCCCGGCCGATAATTGCGCCTCAAACGGTGCGATACTGAATTTCAGAGTCTGCAAAGGGATATAGATAGGTTAAGTGGGTGGGCAAAAATTTGTCAGATGGAGTATAATGTGGGAAAATGTGAGGTTATCCACTTTGGAAGGAAGAATGAAAAAGCAAGTTATTATTTAAATGGAGTGACTACAAAATGCTGAGGTACAGAGGGACCTGGGGGTCCTAGTACATGAAACACAAAAAGTTAGCATGCAGGTACAGCAAGTAATTAGGAAGGCTAATGGAATGTTGGCCTTTATTGCAAGGGGCATGGAGTATAAAAGTAGGGAAGTTTTGATGCAACTTTACAGGGCGCTGGTGAGGCCACACCTGGAGTACTGCGTACAGATTTAGTCTCCATATTTAAGGAAGGATATACTTGCATTGGAGGCAGTTCAGAGAAGGTTCACGAGGTTGATTCCTGGGATGAGGGGGTTGACGTATGAGGAAAGGTTGAACAGGTTGGGCCTATACTCACTGGAGTTTAGAAGAATGAGAGGTGATCTTATTGAAACATATAAGATTCTGAGGGGGATTGACAGGGTAGATGCAGAGAGGATGTTTCCCCTCGTGGGGGAGTCTAGAGCTAGGGGGCATAATTTCAGAATAAGGGGTCGCCCATTTAAGACGGAGATGAGGAGGAATTTCTTCTCTCAGAGGGTCGTGAATCTTTGGAATTCTCTTCCCCAGAGAGCTGTGGAGGCGGAGTCAGTGAATATATTCAAGGCGGAGATTGACAGACATTTGAACTACAGGGAGTCGAGGGGTGTGGGGAGAGAGCGGGAAAGTGGAGTTGAGGCCAAGATTGGATCAGCCATGATCTTATTGAATGGCGGAGCAGGCTCGAGGGGCCGATTGGCCGACTCCTGCTCCTATTTCTTATGTTCTTATGTTTCTTTTGTTCTAAAACAATTGTACACAGAGCCCCTTACATGTGCCATCACCTCAGAGCTACTAATGAGCTGCAGGATGATGGTGAGCAGGAGACTGGGGAATGGGGAGGAGGAAGGACAGTCCACACTTGGAGTACTGTGAACAGTTCTAAGAACATAAGAAATAGGAGCAGGAGTCGGCCATTCAGCCCCTCGAGCCTGCTCCGCCATTCAATAAGATCATGGCTGATCATCGACCTCAACTCCACTTTCCCGCCCAATCTCCATATCCCTTGATTCCCCCAGAGTCCAAAAATCTATCGATCTCAGCCTTGAATATACTCAATGATTCAGCATCTACAGCCCTCTGGGGCAGAGAATTCCAAAGATTCACCACCCGCTGAGTGAAGAAATTCCTCCTCATCTCAGTCCTAAATGGCCGACCCTTTATCCTGAGACTATGCCCCCTAGTTCTGGACTCTCCAGCCAGGGGAAACAGCCTCTCAGCATCTACCCTGTCAATCCCCCTCAGAATCTCGTATGTTTCAATGAGATCACCTCTCATTGTTCCAAACTCCAGAGAGTATCGGCCTCCATATTATAAAAAGGATATAGAGGCACTGGAGAAGGTGCAAAGAAGATTTACGAGAATGGCACCAAAACTGCGAGGTTCTGCCTATCAGGAAAGACTGAACGCGCCGGGATTCTTTTCTCTAGAAAAGAGAAGACTGAGGGGTCACCTGATCGAGGTCTTTAAGATTATGAAAGGGTTCGATAGGGTAGAGGTAGAGAAGATGTTTCCACTTGTGGGGGAGACCAGAACTAGGGGCCATCAATATAAGTTAATCACTAATAAATCCAATAGGGAATTCAGGAGAAACTTCTTTACCCAGAGAGTGGCGAGAATGTGGAACTCACTACCACAGGGAGTGGTTGAGGCGAATAGTAGGAATGCATTTAAGGGGGAGGCTAGATAAGCAAATGAGGGAGAGAGGAATAGAAGGATATGCTGATGGGGTGAGATGAAGAGGGGTGGGAGGAGGCTCGTGTGGAGCAGAAACACCGGCACGGACCAGTTGGGCCGAATGGACTGTTTCTGTGGGTGTAAAATTCAGTGTCATTCTGTGTAATGTTTCTTGGGAATCTCCTAGTTTTCTTAATAAAAGCCACTGTGCGTCTCAACTGCGGATCCTGTAACTGACTGTAAAGAAGTCTTTTCTTGTGTTTGCTGTCTGTCGAGGATAAAATGTTTTCAAAATATCTCAATCAACTCTTGAAGTTCTTAAATGCTGAGCGTGAATCCAGTGCCGTCTGTGACAAGCTAACATCTTACCAGCTATTCATTTAATAATTAAACTTCACAAGAATGAAGATAGACGTAGTGAGAGAGGAAGTATTAAGGGGTTTAGCATCTTTGAAAGTAGATAAATCCCCAGGCCCGGATGAAATGTATCCCAGACTGTTAAGTGAAGCAAGGGAGGAAATAGCAGAGGCTCTGACCATCAGCTTTCAATCCTCTCTGGCTTCAGGTGTGGTGCCAGCGGACTGCTAATGTTGTACCGTTGTTTAAAAAGGGAGAAAGGGATAGACCAAGTAATTACAGGCCAGTCAGCCTAACCTCGGTGGTGGGCAAATTGTTGGAAAAAGTTCTGAGGGACAGTATTAATCGTCATTTAGAAAGGCATGGATTAATCAAGGGTAGTCAGCATGGATTTGTTAAGGGAAGGCATGTCTGACTAACTTGACTGAATTTTTTGAGGAGGTAACAAGGAGGGTCGATGAGGATAGTGTGTTTAATGTAGTCTACATGGCTTTTAACAAGGCTTTTGACAAGGTCTCACATGGCAGACTAGTCAGAAGAGTAAAAGCCCCTGGGATCCAAGGGAAAGTGGCAAGTTGGATCCAAAACTGGCTCAGTGGCAGGAAGCAAAAGGTAATGGTCGACGGGTGTTTTTGTGACTGGAAGGCTGTTTCCAGTGGGGTTCTGCAGGGCTCAGTATTAGGTTCTGTAAGGGGTATTAGATCACAGAGGTTTCTCTCTCTAGCGGCCTCTCTCTCTTGCACAGTAAAACCGTGAGTGGTTCGACCCACTCGCCCCTTAGATTCTATACTCTGGACTTTGGGGCAATGTAGAGAAAACTCTTATAGACCAAGTTTGATGAAATGAAATGGAATTTTATTGCATAATGTAAAACAAATCAAAAGGCAAGCAAATAAGAGGGTACATGGGAGGGGAAAACACAAACAAATCATAACAACACTAACTAAGGCAAATACAGGCATATTATACTATACAAAGATCATCATGAAATGGGGAAAACACACGGAACATCGAGGGGCAACAACTCATGTTAATTATACCCTTAAATGTCCACCCCCTTAAACCTATCTAGATCTGATTATGAAGGGCCAGAAACACGCTCACCAATCCAACTAGGAAGCGCAAGGTTTTGAAACAGGTCTGCGTTTGATCCTTTCAGGCATCCCGTCTCCACGTGGTTGGTGGAGCCCCAGCGAGCTGCGCCACACCTCTCTCCTGAGGTGGGGGTCGGGGACGGCTGGACACCGGCTGGCCTGGATGTCGGCGGGGTCGGGGATCTTCTGCTCGACCCCGGTCAGAGGAGCCTTGGGCTGGCCCCCATCGTTTTTTCTGTAGTTTTTAATTGTCTCTTCTCCCGAGCCGGAGTGGGTCGATGGCCTCCCGTTTCGTCAACGGCCCGGGGTTGGTCGATGATCTCCCGATGATGCCACCAATACGATGGTAGCACCACGAGGACCGCTCTCCACGATGGCCGTCCCTTCTTTCTACCCCTGGGTTCCCAGATATACTTCTCATCAGAAGCCCTTATCTCGCGCCAAATCAGGTTAGTCTTTTGTTTTATTTTTTTGGCGGGCTGGGAGCACAACGGGGTAGTTATTATATTTTAAACTGTTCCTGGATGGCCGGTAACGGGCCATCTCTGGTCTGGAATGACCGTCATTGTTTTTAATGTCCTGGTGATGTCCTTAACGGGTCCTTGATGCTCTTCTCATGAATATGAAACTGTTCCCTTTTGTCTGGGTAAACACGTAGATGGCCTTTATCTACAGACCGATCTTGACTGGATCTGCATCCAATCTATATGTATATGTGGGTGTCTGGTTTCGTTCTCTCAGAAACGGCTTCCAGAACTTACTGTGGGCTGAATCCACAAAACTGTCTGAGGACTGCAGGAACCATTTTAAAGTGTCCCAATAAGTTGGTCACGGGGTCTGGCGGCCATTTTGAATGCCCCTTTTTCCTAGGCTTCTTTTAAAACAGGCTTTAAAATCATGGCCTCTTCTGCCATTCGACCCTTTATAATATAAAGTTCAATTTTGCAAATCCTACAGTCCCTTGCTTTTTGTGGTATAGATCAATGATTTAGACGTCAATGTAGGGGACATGATTAAAAAGTTTGCAGGTGATACAAAAATTGGCCGTGCGGTTGATAGTGAAGAAGGAAGCTGTAGACTGCAGGAAGATAAAAATGGACTGGTCAGGTGGGCAGAACAGTGGCAAATGGAATTCAACCTGGAGAAGTGTGAGGTAATGCATTTGGGGAGGGCTAACAAGGCAAGGGAATACACTATAAATGGTAGGACACTGAGAAATGTAGAGGAACAGAGGGACCTTGGAGTGCATGTCCACAGATCCCTGAAGGTAGCAAGACAGGTAGATAAGGTTGTTAAGAAGACATAAGGAATGCTTGCCTTTATTAGCTGAGGCATAGAATACAAGAGCAGGGGGGTTATGCTAGAACTGTATAAAACACTAGTTAGGCCCCAGCTAGAGTACTGCGTGCAGTTCTGGTCACCACATTACAGGAGGGATGTGATTGCACTAGAGAGGGTACAGAGGAGATTTACGAGGATGTTGCCAGGACTGGAGAGTTTTCTGTACCATAAATTTCGATGATTCTAGAACTGGCAAGCTTGCCCATCCTTACCACAGCCCGTGCCCAGTTTTGTACGTGCTAAATGAAGGGCCCAGCATTGGAAGATGAAACTCTTATAGAATCATCGAATGGTTACAGCACAGAAGGAGGCCATTCGGCCTGTCGAGCCTGTGCCGGCTCTCTGCAAGAGCCCTTCAGCTAGTCCCACTCCCTCGCCCTCTCCCCGTAGCCCTGCAAATTGTTTTCCTTCAGGTACTTATCCAATTCCCTTTTGAAAGCCATGATTGAATCTGCCTCCACCACCCACTCGGGCAGTGCATTCCAAATCCAAACACTCGCTGCGTATAAAAGCTTTTCCTCATGTTGTCTTTGGTTCTTCTGTCAATCATCTTAAATCTGTTAATGTGGAGAAATGTGAAGTTATCCACCTTGGTAGGAAAAATAGAAAAGCAGAGTATTTTTTAAATGGTGAGAGATTGGGAAATGTTGGTGTTCAGAGGGACCTGGGTGTCCTTGTACACGAATCACTGAAAGTTAACATGCAGGTACAGCAAGCAATTAGGAAAGCAAATGGTGTGTTGGCCTTTATTACAAGAGGATTGGAGTATAAGAGTAAAGACGTCTTACTGCAATTATATAGGGCCCTGGTGAGACCACACCTGGAGTATTGTGTACAGTTTTAGTCTCCTTACCTAAGGAAGGATATACTGGCCATAGAGGGAGTGCAACGAAGGTTCACCAGACTGGTTCCTGGGATGGGGGGATTGTCCTATGAGGAGAGATTGAGTAGACTAGGCCTATATTCTCTAGAGTTTAGAAAAATGAGAGGTGATCTCATTGAAACATACAAAATTCTTACAGGGCTTGACAGGGTAGATGCAGGGAAGATGTTTCCCCTGGCTGGGGAGTCTAGAACACGAGGTCACAGTCTCAGAATAAGGGGTCGGCCATTTAGGACTGAGATGAGGAGAAATTTCTTCACTCGGAGTGTGGTGAATCTTTGGAATTCTCTACCCCAGAGGGCTGTGGAGGCTCAGTCGTTGAGTGTATTCAAGACAGAGATCGATAGATTTTTGGATACTAAGGGAATCAAGGGATACGGGGTAGAGCGGGAAGGTGGAGTTGAGGTCGATGATCAGCTACGATCTTATTGAATGGCGGAGCAGGCTCGAGGGGCTGAATGGCTGACTCCTGCTCCTAATTCATATGTTCTAGCATTTTAATGAACTTTCTCTTGTCTTGGCGAAGTACAGGGGACCCCAGCGACCAGCACAGTTCATCTCCTATCATGTTGAATGATGGTGAGCACGTATTCTAAGCAGCTTCTCTGGGAGACCTTTGGAGGACGGGATGAGCTGATTCTTTTGTCATGCAGAAATAAAACCAAAAAAAACAATAGAAGGAATCTGGGGCTTGAAACAGCAGAGTTCCTTTTGAAATAAATCCATTGTGATTCGACTTTTATTCCCTGCCTGTGGTAATAGGTTACTTTGCTGCATTTTAATCTGTCGGTCTTTTCATCTGTCTCCAGTTCAGTCGTGGTGAGAAGGTTGGGAGTGTGTATGTCAGTGTTTCGTAGAGGATGTGTTCTATATAAGTAAACTCCCCTGACGCAACTGTACAGAAAGGAGTCGGGTTAATTGGCCAATTTTCAAAGCTCGCATCTCTTTTATATCACATTCTTTTTGTCGTGAATTCCTGTTATTCTTCCGCATTGTGCTTTCTTTTTTCTCATTTTCTTTTGTGAAAGGCCCTGTTAATCCATGACATTGAAAAGTAGGTAGAAGGGGATCCTCGAGAGGGAGGTCGTGTCCTCTGTTACTTTGCGGTGTAATGTAAAATAATCACAGCCCCTCCTGTGAGTTGTTCATTCCAGGTGGCTACGATTCCAATCATTTTCTAACTTGACTAATGAACTGCTGGCCGATCCGAGAAACACCTCCACTCTCCCCGGCCTCAGCACTTTCATACCTCTGCAAACGCATGCACTGTGACACGGAACCATTGGCCCAGGACACCGGGGAGAAGGCCCCTGTTCTTCTTCGAATAGTAGCCGTGGGATCATTTACACCCACCTGGGAGAGCAGACAGGGTCTCGCCGCACTACTGTTGCTTGTGACCTACTTTTGTTCCATCAGCTTTCTCTCGTGTATTTTCTTTCCAATATTATAATAGAGAAAAGAAAGAACTTGCATTTCTATCGCGCCTTTCACCACTTCAGGACACCCCAAAAGTGCTTACAGCCATTGAAGTGCTTTTTTTTTCGAAGTGTAGTCACTGTTGTAATGTAGGAAGCGCAGCAGCCAATTTTCACACAGCAAAGTTCCACAAACAGCACCGTGATGATGACCAGATCATTTTTTTTAGTGCTGTTGGTTGAGGGTAAAATATTGGCCCCAGGACACCAGGGAGAACTCCCCTGCTCTTCTTCGAAATAAAGATCTTTTACACCCACCTGAGAGAGCAGATGGGGGCCTCGGTTTAACGTCTCATCCAAAAGACGGCACCTCCGACAGTGCAGCACTCCCTCAGCACTGCACTGGAGTGTCGGCCTGGATTTTTCTGCTCAAGTCTCCAAGTGGGACTATGAGCCCACAACCTCCTGGCTCAGAGGTTAGCGTGCTGCCCACTGAGCCACAGCTGACTCCTCGAATTGACTGAGGGAGGTGAGGAGTTCCAGAGGTTTCAGGTGGTGGGGATGAATGAGCGAGGGTAGGAGGGGATGCAGTAAGTCTTGACTTCAACAGAGTGAGGGCGCAGGGAGCGATCAGGAGAGGGAAGTGCGGAGGATGGGGAGGATTTGAGGCTCGGGAGGAACAAGGGAGCAAAGTTGAGAGGAGCTGTTCGTGTTTTGCTGTGTATGGGAGGAGGGGAGCAGATGAGTGTAGACGTTTCCTGCAAAGGAAAGCGGGAATCTGGAGTGAGAGTCCCCTCTGGGCTATTCTCATGTGTTCCTACAGTCTGGGTACTAACTCACACCAAGTGCTGTTCGCCCATCACCCCTGTGCTCGCTGACCTGCACTGGCTCCTGGTTAAGCAGCGCCTCGATTTTAAAATTCTCATCCTTGTGTTCAAATCCCTCCATGGCCTCATCCCTCCCTATCTCTGTAATCTCCTCCAGCCCCACAAACCCCCCCGAGATATCTGCGCTCCTCTAATTCTACCCTCTTCTGCATCCCCTGATATTAGTCGCTCCACCATTGGTGGCCGTGCCTTCAGCTGCCGGGGCCCTAAGCTCTGGAATTCCCTCCCTAAACCTCTCCGCCTCTCCGCCTCTCTCTCCTCCTTTAAGACGCTCCTTAAAACCGACCTCCTTGACCAAGCTTTTGGTGACCTGTCCTAATATCTCCTTATGTCAAATCTAACGCTCCTGTGAAGCGTCTTCGGATGTTTTACTACTCTAAAGGCGTTGTATAAATGCAAGTTGTTGTTGTTGTTGCCGTAGCGACACTAATCCATTCCCCCAGAGTGGCATGGGAGAGAGAGAGAGAAAGAAGAGGCGTACGAAGATAATTAATTATATTACATGGAGAGAAGAAATGATCTTCTCGTTGCCGAGGAGTCAATCTATCTTCCTGGCGTTCAGATTGTGCAGCTACTGAGTATTTAAATTCAATTCGATTTCAGCAGTTCTCCGGAGAGTGTGCTGCTCCTCCGTCCATCAATCATGTCGCCTGCGGTGTTTGGAGCCCAGAGTTCTGATGTCTGTGGGGCTGAAAGACATCCAGAGGCACTTTTTTTTTTTGTTTCTTGTTATTTACTCATTTCTAACAGTTTATGAAATAATATTTCTTTTCAGTGGTTCTGATTACCTTAATTACCAAAGTGACACAGTCCCGGCATAATTTGATACCAGGGGCCATGCAATTTGAGTGCTAGTGAGCAGAATGTTAGGGGATTCATTAATTCTGCAATAGGCAGAGTGTCGACAGCACATAACCGAGTGTGGCTCCTGTTTAGCAAAATGACATTATGGGGAATCTTCAGGGCACAAAAACAGGTTAGCTCAAGGCATCCTATTAAGACGAAACGATCTCTACCACACTGAGGGACAAACTTACTTACTGTTTATTTCATTCTGTCTTACTGTCTCTCCACCCACCGCCCCCACCTCCACCCTCCGCAGCCCCGCTCAATCTCCCCCAAAGGTGCTGTTGCTGGTGAATGATTTCACCGTGTTCTGCAGTACCTCTGCCCGGGGGTGGGGGAGGAGTGCATTGCTTCGCCTGCACATCGAGTCGGTGTGGCCTGGAAATCCGTTGACACCGCACCCGCTTTACAGGCGTTAACATAGGAACAGGAGGAGGCCATTTAGCCCCTCTAGCCTGTTCCGCCATTCAATGAGATCGTGGCCGCACTCCCTCCAGTATATCCTTCCTAAGGTGTGGTGCCCAGAACTGCTCACAGTATTCCAGGTGTGGCCTAACCAGGGTTTTGTACAGCTGCAGCATAACTTCTACCCCCTTGTATTCTAGTCCTCGAGATATCCCATTAGCCTTTTTGATTATTTTCTGTACCTGTTCATGACATTTTAATGATCTGTGTGCCTGGACCCCCAAGTCTCTTTGGACCTCCACTGTTGCTAGCTGTTAAAACGGGCGCCTAGGCGGCCAATATGGTGGATGGCGTGTGCATTCCAGGCCACCCGCCATTTTGGTAAAGGTTCCCGTGCAAGCGTTCCGGGTCCTTGGTGTACGTGGTTAGAGGGCCTCACGCCTCTATCAGGACCCCTTTCCAAAACTGCACTGCCCCCAATGTTAGCCAGTTCAAGGTAGCCAGGGCTGTGTGCAGCTTAACCAGCAGACCATGAAGGGAGCGCCGGAAGATGCTTTCAAAAAGGTACTTTTTTTAACAAATATACTTACCTGCAAGTAGAGCAGGAGGTTTGTACCCCTCCCAAAATCCCCCACCCCCTTCTGACCAACCCCTCCCCTTCGCCCCCTCTCCCCCTGATCAACCCCTCCCTCTCCCAAACTACCCCTCCTGATCAACCCCTCCCCCTCCCAATCGCCCGCCTCTCCCCATCCCACTCCCGATCGCCAACATCCCACTCCCGATCGCCCCACCCACCTCCTGATCGCCCACCCACCCCACCTCCATCATGGTGGAACCGGAGAGCTGCCTCTGGGTGCCCTTGGAGTCTGCAGCTCACCAGTGATATGTGGATGTGGCCGAGGCTCAAGTGTGGGTGAGGCTCGGGCCACAGGCACGCCTAGTGTCAAAGGCTGGAACAGTACGGCTCGTGTATGTGTCTCAGTGTCAGCTCCAGGTCCCTCTTACCTCCTGTGTACTGTACATGTACAGGGGCTGACACTAAGACACACACGGGCCGTACAGTACCAGACGGGAGTGAATCGTTCCCTTTTACCCGCTGTGTGTGCTGTACATGTACAGGAGCTGACACTGAGACACACACGGGCCGTACAGTACCAGACGGGAGTGAATCGTTCCCTTTTACCCGCTGTGTACTGTACATGTACAGGAGCTGACACTGAGACACACACAGGCTGTACAGTACCAGACGGGAGTGAATCGTTCCCTTTTACCCGCTGTGTGTGCTGTACATGTACAGGAGCTGACACTGAGACACACACAGGTCGTACAGTGCCAGACGGGAGTGAATCGCTCCCTTTTACCCGCTGTGTACTGTACATGTACAGGAGCTGACACTGAGACACACACGGGCCGTACAGTACCAGACGGGAGTGAATCATTCCCTTTCACCCGCTGTGTACTGTACATGTACAGGAGCTGACACTGAGACACACACAGGCCGTACAGTACCAGACGGGAGTGAATCGTTCCCTTTTACCCGCTGTGTGTACTGTACATGTACAGGAGCTGACACTGAGGCACACACAGGCCGTACAGTACCAGACGGGAGTGAATCGCTCCCTTTTACCCGCTGTGTACTGTACATGTACAGGAGCTGACACTGAGACACACACAGGCCGTACAGTACCAGACGGGAGTGAATCGTTCCCTTTTACCCGCTGTGTGTACTGTACATGTACAGGAGCTGACACTGAGACACACACAGGCCGTACAGTACCAGACGGGAGTGAATCGTTCCCTTTTACCCGCTGTGTGTACTGTACATGTACAGGAGCTGATACTGAGACACCCATGGGCCGTACAGTACCAGACAGGAGTGAATCGTTCCCTTTTACCCGCTGTGTGTACTGTACATGTACAGGAGCTGACACTGAGACACACACGGGCCGTACAGTACCAGACGGGAGTGAATCGTTCCCTTTTACGCGCTGTGTGCTGTACATGTACAGGAGCTGACACTGAGACACACACGGCACACACGGGCCGTACAGTACCAGACGGGGGTGAATCGTACCCTTTTACCCGCTGTGTGTACTGTACATGTACAGGAGCTGACACTGAGACACACATGGGCCGTACAGTACCAGACGGGAGTGAATCGTTCCCTTTTACGCGCTGTGTGCTGTACATGTACAGGAGCTGACACTGAGACACACACGGGCCGTACAGTACTAGACGGGAGTGAATCGTTCCCTTTTACCCGCAGTGTACTGTACAGGTACAGGAGCTGATACTGAGACACACACGGGCCGTACAGTACCAGACGGGAGTGAATCGTTCCCTTTTACGCGCTGTGTGCTGTACATGTACAGGAGCTGACACTGAGACACACACCAACGGCCCACGAGTGCCAAATGTAAGCCTGATGTGTGTCGCACCGATTGAGTTTCATGGCTGCGGGCGTGCTGCTATCCTCCTGCTGCCGGAGGGGCCCGCGCCACACTGGTGCGACGGTTGGGTAATGAAGCACACACCTCAGCAGGAGCGGTCATTTAACAGTGAATAATTAAAGCAGACAATACATATTTACAACTGCCTTGAGAGCTTTATGTTTTAGCCCTACACGAGCGCAGCCTGACTGACCCCAAATGAATAAGGATGGTGAGAGTAGGGCTTTGAACTAGAAGCAGCTTCTCTCTGGTTTTACCCATGTTCAGAGTCCATCCTTTGTTGAAATTACTTGCCACTTCCCATTAAGCTTGCTGGGCCGAGTTCAGATAAACCGATTCAACACACCCGGTCTCTACAGTGACATCATTTTAAAAGCTTTACAGACTGCAGGTCCTTCCAAATCGTACAGTTTGTCCCAATCACACAAAACTAAATAAATAAATGATTTTTAAGTAGAGTTAGTTTAAAAACAGAGATCTGCTCCCTCTCGTACAGTTTCTGGGGATCAAAATAAGAAAGACTTGCATTTCTGTAGCGCCTTTCACCACCTCAGGACGTCCCAAAGTGCTTTACAGCCAATGAAGTACTTTTTGAAGTGTAGTCGCTGTTGTAATGTGCGAAACGCGGATGCCAATTTGCGCACAGCAAGATCCCAGAAACAGCACCGTGATAATGACCAGAGAATCTGTGTTTGTGGTGTTGGTTGAGGGACAAGTGTTCTTTGAAATAGTGACCATGGGATCTTTTACATCCACCTGAGAGGTCAGACAGGGCCTCGGTTTAACGTCTCATCTGAAAGATGGCACCTCCGACAGTGCGGCGCTCGCTCAGTACTGCCCCTCTGACAGTGCAGCACTCCGTCAGTACTGCCCCTCTGACAGTGCAGCACTCTGTCAGTACTGCCCCTCTGACAGTGCAGCACTCTGTCAGTACTGCCCCTCTGACAATGCAGCACTTCGCCAGTACTGCCCCTCCGACAGTGCAGCGCTCCCTCAGTACTGCCCCTCTGACAGTGCAGCGCTCCCTCAGTACTGCCCCTCCGACAGTGCGGTGCTCCCTCAGTACTGCCCCTCTGACAGTGCAGCACTCCCTCAGTACTGCCCCTCCGACAGTGCGGCGCTCCCTCAGTACTGCCCCTCTGACAGTGCAGCACTCCCTCAGTACTGCCCCTCTGACAGTGCAGCGCTCCCTCAGTACTGCCCCTCTGACAGTGCAGCGCTCCTTCAGTACTGCCCCTCCGACAGTGCAGCACTCCCTCAGTACTGCCCCTCCGACAGTGCAGCACTCCCTCAGTACTGCCCCTCTGACAGTGCAGCGCTCCCTCAGTACTGCCCCTCCAACAGTGCAGCGCGCTCTCAGTACTGCCCCTCCAACAGTGCAGTGCTCCCTCAGTACTGCCCCTCAGACAGTGCGGCGCTCCCTCAGTACTGCCCCTCTGACAGTGCAGCGCGCCCTCAGTACTGCCCCTCCGACAGTGCGGTGCTCCCTCAGCACTGCACTGGAGTGTCAGCCTGGATTTTGTGCTCATGTCTTTGGAGTGTGACTTGAACCCAGGACTTTCTGACTCCGAGGCGAGAGCGGTTGCCATTGAGCTATGACTGACAATCCAGCGCACCCCACTCTCCAGAACATCACCCGACAGCTCACAAGTCACGGCCCAGCTTGATACCGAGCTCCTATTGACTGTCATGGCCGAGCTGAACTCTGACCCCACCCAACGTCAGCACAGCAGCACCGTCCCGGTGCACTGAGACCAACTATACCATCTCGTCCCAGCCCAGGCCGCTGGATGGTCAGTATTGGCAGTGCCAGAGCGGACGCTCCGACCTCCCCCTCCCACCCACCCAAACCCCCCCACCCGTGTTATATGAAGCCTTGTGTGCCGACTATATTATAAATAAAGCTGTGTTCTATATTAGCTGACAGCTCCCTGATGGGTGGGGTTAGCCCAGTACAGTATGTGTACCTGGACGGAAATGTTTGCAATGGACCAGGTCCGCTTCAGGCATTCAGCCTCTGACCCCATCATCTTGCTGATCTTTGCCCGGACATGGCTTTCTGATCCTCGTCTATCTCCCATGCAGCCAGGATAAGCACACATTGAGATATTGGAGCATTGAGTACTAGGCTGCCTTACACTTTACATTCATTATTTAAAAGCTAAATCATTTCTAATGTCGCCCACCTCCTGTGTTTCCCCTTCTCGTTGTTGTAGGCGCCACTTACTGTGGGCTTTTATTAATCAGGGTAATCTTTGATAAGTGTGCCATTTTTCAGCCTATGCCGCCCTGTTTCAGCATTGCTGACACAATCTGATAACCACGGTATTATTGAGCAGAATGTACCCATTGTAAGCTGTCATTGAGTGTCCTATCATTGTGAATCCAAATATAAGATCAACACTTCCTCCTTCTCTCCCTCCTCCCAACAGTCTCTCTCTCTGTCTCTGTTAGATTCACATAAAGGAGATCCTTCTGCAATGCACCCAGTGTCCTAGCCGCAGCAACCCTTCCTGGCAACCTGTTCCGGCTGTTCACCCCTCCCCCCACCACCATCGTGTAAAGAAAGACTTGCCTTTGTACAACACCTTTCACCGCCTCAGGACGTCCCACCGCGCTTTACAGCCAATGAAGTGCTTTTTTTTTTAAGTGTGGTCACTGTTGTAATGTAGGAAACGCGGCAGCCAACTTGCGCACAGCAAGATCCCACAAGCAGCACCATGATAATGACCAGAGAATCTGTTTTCAGTGATCTTGATTGGGGGATAAATATTGGCCCCAGGACACCGGGGAGAAACCCCCCCCCCTTGCTCTTCTTCGCATCGTGCCTCCCGAGAGACTTGACCACACAATCCAGGCTGACACTTCAGTGCAGTCCTGGGGTTGTGGTGAGTAGGGATTGGGGGTCCGAGTCAGAAGGCATTGGGTTTAGTGTGAGAAGGAATTGGAGGGTTAGGTGAGGAGGTAACAAAGTAGGGTTGATTTACCAGAAAAAGGAGAGGTATGTTGGACCTAATGGCTTTTGCCTGATCTTATTATGTTCACACATTCCACTTTTCAAGTCATGGCATCCATTGTGGCAGGATGGGCGATGGGTGAACACAACTAACCCGCAGCGCTGACTTACTGATAGATCTGTCCTTCCTGGCATTGGGAATGTGTTTGTGTTCTTGAGAAATTTGGGTAAAAGGCCAGAGGCCATATTGGAGGAGGGTCGCAACGGTTAAAAGAGTAAAGAGTGAAGACAAAGTAAAGGAAGCAATAGTGACGGCAAACTTGGGATTGAAAAGCTAGTTGCCTGTGGAGGATGGAAAGACTGGGTTTTGGGACAAAATGATGGTGCAACAGACTGAGGATAGAGGGAGGAGGAAGAACAAGCCAAAAAAGCAAGACTTGCATTTCTCCAGCGCCTTTCACATCCTCAGGACATTCCAAAGCGCCTTGCAGCCAATGAAGTACTGTTGAAGTGTGGTCACTGTTGTAATGTAGGAAACACTGTAGCCAATTTGCGCACAGCAAGATCCCACAAACAGCAATGTGATAATGACCAGATAATCTGTTTTTTAATGATGTTGATTGAGGGATAAATATTGGCCAGGACACCAGGGATAACTCACCTGGTCTTTTTTAAAATAGTGTTGTGGGATCTTTTACATCCACCTCAGAGAGCAGCCGTGGCCTTGGTTTAACATCTCATGTGAAAGACAGCACCTCTGACAGTGCATCACTCCCTCAGTATTGCCCCTCCGACAGGGCAGCGCTCCCTCAGTACTGCCCCTCCGACAGTGCGGCGCTCCCTCAGTACTGCCCCTCCGACAGGGCAGCGCTCCCTCAGTACTGCCCCTCCGACAGGGCAGCGCTCCCTCAGTACTGCCCCTCCGATAGTGCGGCACTCCCTCAGTACTGCCCCTCCGACAGTGCGGCGCTCCCTCAGTACTGCCCCTCCGATAGTGCGGCACTCCCTCAGTACTGCCCCTCCGACAGTGCGGCGCTCCCTCAGTACTGCCCCTCCGACAGTGTGGCACTCCCTCAGTACTGCCCCTCCGACAGGGCGGCGCTCCCTCAGTACTGCCCCTCCGACAGTGTGGCGCTCCCTCAGTACTGCACTGGGAGTGTCAGCCTGGATTGTGGTGCTCAAGTCTCTGGAGTGGGACTTGAATCTACAACCTTCTGACTTTAGAGGTGACGGTGCTACCCACTGAGCCAGGGCTGACTCTTAAGAGTCAATAGGAGTGTGTAGGACAGAGGAGTTGAAGATTAGAATGTGTGATATTGAGTCAGCATCTCACACGGATCTGGCACTTACACACTGCACCCTACGGATTCCATTTCCAGGTCGGTATCTATCCAATAACAACACTCGGCCACCCTCCTTCACACGGTCTGCTTGCCAGCTTGTCTTCAAAGAATTTATTTTTTTGTTTCTCAGTATTTTGCAGAATTTCCCAGTTAATTAGAGCATGTTCTGGCCTCACAAGAAGTAAGTTTTAATAAGGCACTGTCGCAGACTTCAAACATCAACACACTTGGTTTCTGCTGCTCAATTAAAGTTGTTCGTCAGATGCTCAACTCACCATGAGCGACTCCTCAAACCAGCGGTGCACCATCAAGTGCGCAGGAATGTCCTGTTGTTTTACGTAGAATGTACAGCACAGGAGCAGGCCATTCAGCCCAACTGGTCCGTGCCGGTGTTTATGCTCCACACCAGCCTCCTCCTGCCCTTCTTCATCTCACCCCATCAACATATCCTTCTATTCCTCTCTCCCTGATGTGTTTATCTAGCTTCCCCTTAAATACATCTCTACTATTCACCTCAACCACTCCCTGTGGTAGCAAGTTCCACATTCTCACTACTCTCTGGGTAAAGAAGTTTCTCCTGAATTCCCTGTTGGGTTTATTAGTGACTATCTTATATTGATGGCCCCTAGTTCTGGTCTCCCCACAAGTGGAAACATCTTCTCTACCTCTACCCTGTCAAACCCCTTCATAATCTTAAAGACCTCGATCAGGTCACCCTCAGCCTTCTATGTTCAATCTTTCCTGAGGGGTATAATTTCTTTCTCTTGCGATAGATACTACCCTCTTTAACTCACAGGGTTCCCTCTAACAGGACGTAGTGTGGTGCTAATGGACTTGTAACCCAAAGGCCTGGATTAATAATCCAGAGATTGTGCGTTCATATCCCACCATGCTCAGTTTGGCAATTTAAATTCAGTTTTAAAAAGTCTGGAAGTAAAATATTGGCTTCATGTTAAAGTGACCATGAATCTGTCGGATTCTCGTAAAAATCCAGCTGGTTCACTGATGCTACTTGTTAAGTCTGTGTGTTATAATGAGAATTATTACACAGACCACAAGAGTAAATTTTAACAGGTCTTTACTAGTTGAAGGTCAGGGCGGAACTGCCCAATAAATCATTACACAGCACTTATATACCGGTGTGGTCACCACCGGTATTACAGTATACAGCAGCCAAGATAAAGTAGTGCAACCCTTAAAATAGTTCTCTTAAAGGTGGAACGGTTACATACACTACAATCCTCCCTTTTTAGGTTAACAGAATATATTCCCATTAAACATAACATCATAACATATATACACAACTTCATGTAAAAACAGTTCACAGATTCAGTCTCTCTGGAGGCTTCCTGACTCGGTCCGGATAACGCCTCGGTGGTGTAGTAGTTTTCGGTGGTGTAGTAGGTTCTTTTGGCAAGGTGGATTCGGCTTGAATGTCAGTGTCGGGTTCATCTGGTTCCAGTATCACCGGATCGGAGGTGGCTACTATGGGTATCTCTGCTTCATCATTAGGCGTATAGAGTTGTGGTGTAGGTTGTCCCTTTTCGGATGACGCTATGATCTGGTCAGCGTGGCGCCTTATTATGCTTTCACCAATGTCCACGGTATACATCAGCGGTCCTAGTCGTGTGCAAATAGTTCCAGGCTGCCATTTCTCGGTACGGTAGTCCCGGGCCAAAACTTGTTGACCTATCTGGAAGGTTCTAGTTGGCCTTTCATTCATGCCTTGAAATTGCCGGTTCTCTACGTCCCTTCTGATGTTTGGCTTGATCAAATCCAGCCGGCATCTTAGTCTTCTATTGAAAAACATCATGGCGGGAGTTTGGTTTGTGACCGCATGTGTTGCATTCCTGTACGCCAACAAGAAGTTATCTACCTTATGTTGTAGATTTATGTCTTCATTACCCATGGCCTTTATGGCCTTCTTGAAGGTCTGGACAAACCTTTCAGCTAATCCATTGGTGGCGGGATGGTATGGGGCGGACGTGTAGTGCTTAACCCCATTGTTTTTTAAGAACTTCCTGAATTCTTCGGACACAAATTGCGGTCCATTATCAGAACAGATCTGTTCCGGCAGTCCATTCCTGGCAAATATGGTCCTTAATACTGTGATGGTTTTTTCCGTGGTGGTGGAGGACATCTTTATTACCTCCGGCCACTTGGAGTGTGCATCCACCGCGATTAAGAACATTGAGTCCATAAATGGACCAGCAAAGTCGATATGTACCCTTTGCCATGGAGATGAGGGCCACTCCCATGGATGCAGAGGAGCTTGTGGTGGGGCGTTTTGGACCTTCTGGCATCCTAGACAGCTCTTGGTCATTTCTTCGATGTCTCCATCGATACCTGGCCACCACACGAACGCTCTGGCTAGGTTCTTCATTTTCACTCCACCCAGATGCCCCTCGTGAAGCTCCTTTAGCACTTTATGCTGGAGTTTGGGTGGAATCACCACTCTGGATCCACACATCAAAGTTCCTCGGCACACTGACAGCTGTTCTCTTCTTTGCGAAAATGCTGGCAACAGTGGTTCGCCATGTGCTGGCCATCCCTTCACCGTTAAATCGTAGACTCGTGAGAGAGTCGGGTCATTTCTTGTTTCCTTTTCGATCGTAGAATTTGTTACTGGTAGACATTCCACTATGGTAGGCGTGATAAACCGTCAGCATTCCCATGCTGTTTTGATCCTTTGTATTCTATGTCATATTGGTGTGCCCCTAGGAAAAGGGACCACCTCTGTAGTCTTTGCGCTGTCATAATGGAAACGCCCTTTTTAGGGTTGAATATGGTGGTCTGTCAGCAGTGTAAACTTCTGGCCCTGCAGGTAATGATTAAACTTCTTTACTCCCCACACCAGGCTGAGAGCCTCCCTATCTATCTGAGCATAGTTGCGCTCAGCGGAGGTCAATGATCGGGATGCAAATGCGACTGGCCTTTCCGAGCCATTTGGCAACTGGTGTGAGAGTACTGCTCCAATACCATAAGGAGAAGCATCACAAGCTAAACGAATAGGTAGCGTTGGGTTGAAGTGAGCCAACACTTCCTCTGAGGTGATCAATGTCTTGCTTTTGCGAAAGGCCTTCTTACAGTCCTTGCTCCACTTCCATGGTACTTCTTTCTGCAAAAGAGCATTCAGCGGGTGCAGCACCGTGGATAGATTTGGCAGAAACTTATGGTAATAGTTAATCAACCCTAGGAACGATCTCAACTGGGATACATTTTCCGGAGCGGGAGCCTTCACAACAGCTTCGATCTTGTCAGGTGACTTGTGCAGCCCCTCCTGGTCAATGACATGACCACAGTACGAGATCCGTTTCTGAAAGAACTCACATTTCTGGCGATTAACTCGAAGGCCATATTCCTTCAACCTGGTGAGCACCAGTTTCAAATTTGCAAGGTGTTCCTCATCGTCATCTCCTGTAATCAGGATATCGTCCAAGTAACATTGAGTGCTTGGAATTCCCTGTAATACCTGCTCCATGGCCCTCTGCCAAATTGCCGGAGCCGAAGCCACTCCAAAAACCAGTCTATTATATCGATACAAGCCTCTGTGCGTGCTGATTGTGAGATACTGGCGCGACTCTTCCTCAACTTCCATCTGTAAGTACGCTTGTGCCAGGTCTATCTTGGTGAAGCGTTTCCCGCCAGACAATGAAGCAAAGATATCCTCAATCCGCGGAAGTGGATATTGCACTGTGTGAAGCACCGGATTAACTGTGATCTTGAAGCCTCCACAGATGCGGACCTTCCCCGGTTCCCCTGGCTTGTTACTCGATGAACGCTTCATGACGGGAACAATGGGCGTGGCCCACTCACTCCAGTCCACCTTAGACAGTACTCCTGAACATTCCAGCCCTTCCAGCTCAGCTTCCACAGCAGGTCGTATCGCATACGGTACCGGTCTGGCTTTGAAAAATTTTGGGTTTGCATGTTCTGCAATCTTGATTTTTGCCTTAATTCCTCTCAGTGTTCCCAGTCCCTGTTGGAACACCTCTTTAGCCTCATCCAATATTCTGGACAATCGTTCAGGTTTGACATCTTTTTTTCCGGAATCTACCGTTATTGCGTTTAGGGAGTGCCAGTCCATATTTATTTTTCTGATCCACTCCCGTCCCAGAAGTGGTGGACCTCCCTCAGGTAGTACATATAAGTCCATTCCTTGGTGTTCTTTGCCCTTGACTTTTATCTTTCCGATGGGGTATACTTTTTGCCCCGTGTATGTCTGCAATACTACCTCCGTATCCCGTAGGGGAATATCACAGAATCACAGAAACCCACAGTGCAGATAGAGGCCATTTCGGCCCATCGAGCCTGCACCGACACATATCCCACCCGATCCCTGTAATCCCTACACATATCCCACCCTATCCCCGTAACCCCACGTATTTAATCCCCCTAACACTAAGGGTCAATTTTTTTTATCATAGCCAATCAACCTAACCTGCACATCTTTGGACTGTGGGAGGAAACCGGAGCACCCGGAGGAAACCCGCGCAAACACAGGGAGAATGTGCAAACTCCACACAGACAGTCACCCGAGGCCGGATTTGAACCCGGGTCCCTGGCGCTGTGAGGCAACAGTGCTAACCACTATGCCACCGTGCTGCCCTATGTTTGAATAACTTTTTGTAATCTTGCTTATTCATGACTGTCAACGCCGATCCGGTGTCCAATTCCATCTTCACTTGGACTCCTGCTATCTGCAGTGTGACCCAGATAGTTTGTCGGTCAGCTTCCTTACTCACATTGTGAATTCTCAGACTACCCAGTTCCTTGCTGTTGGAGTCTGAATCCGAATTCTGTTCATCCGAACTATTCTCAGCCACCTTATGAACCTTTCTGCACTTTTCCTGTGGTGACTTTTTGTTGCTGGTCTTCTTTCCTGACCGGCATACTTTAGCTATGTAATCAAGCTTGCCACATTTTCTACATTCCTGGTTTTTAAACCAGCATTGGTTCTGATTGTGTGTTGTCTTTCCACAAAGCCATTTGATCTACGCTGAGTACCGCTGCCTTCAGCTGCATTTCCGCAGTGCCTCTCGCTGCGGCTTCGTGCGATGCTGCAATAGTGACAGCCTTATCAAGTGTAAGATCATTCTCTTCAAGTAGCCGCTTTTGTGTTCCTTCTTTCGACAACCCACACACGAATTTGTCTCTCAGTGCCTCCGTCAGGCTTTCCCCAAACTGGCAGTATTTCGCTAGCTTACGTAGTTCAATTAAATACTCCGCGTTGCTTTCCTCTTTCAGTTGCGTTCTCGCATAAAATTTAAATCGGTCCGCTAACATCAGCGGTGTGGGGTTCAAATGATTCTTCAGGACAGCAACAATTTTAGCGAAAGTCTGATCCGTCGGTTTAGCTGGTGATAGAAGATGCTTCAATAGCCCGTATGTCTTTGCACCCATTGAGTTTAGTAAGGTTAGTGCTTTATCTTCATCTGATATTTTATTTGCCTTACAATATATCTCTATGCGTTCTACATACGTGGCCCAATCTTCAACATCGGGATCGAAATCGTTGATGTTACCACGCTTAGGCATCCTCGCGATCTTCTTGAGAAACAAAAGAATTATTTTTTTTTTACAAAATGGCGGTTTCCCGCGCTTGTCTTCTTCCCCCGCCTCCGAAAATGGCGGCTTCGCGCGTTTGCCTTTCTCCCCCACTGGCTGTAATGGCGATTGCCGTATTGCTGCGTTCGCCCTCCCCCAGCGGTTTTCAAATCGTGCCTCCCAGCCCCTCTTGCAGTCCGGTCCTTTCCCCCCGGCTGCGGCTGAGTTCTCCGCGGTTTTTAAAAAAAAATTCTCCCGCGCCTTACGCTGACCCGGTCGCTGCGCCTCGCGGCCTCGGTAGCTGCCCGGCCTTTTTCACCGGTCGCGGTCGAGCTCTCTCTCGACGCTGTTGCATCTCCCAGCCCGCTTGCAGCCCGGTCTTTCGCATCGGCTGCGTTTGCATTCACTGTGGCTCCCGTGCCTTACACTGCCCCAGTCTCAGCGCCTCTGGCCCCGACTGTTGTCCGGCTCTTTTCCCCGGCCGTGGTCGAGTTCCCCGCCCTTATATCCTCCGATCTTCCCTCCCCTATTTCACAGCCAACGTGGCCGACTTGCTGCTCGTCGCTGATCGGCTTACCCACCACCGTGATAGAAGGGATGATCACTGCCTGTTGCTGATGGAAGGCTTCGTGTCAGAATTCTTCCTTTGCTCTGCAGACCCGAGTCTTTTCTCAGCAGAATGATGAGGGCGGATGCCTCCTCTCGACGCCCGTTAAACTGCCTTGGATGTATCTCTGCCGCAGGGTAAGATCGTACTCGTCGCCACTGTTAAGTCTGTGTGTTATAATGAGAATTATTACACAGACCACAAGAGTAAATTTAACAGGTCTTTACTAGTTGAAGGTCAGGGCGGAACTGCCCAATAAATCATTACACAGCACTTATATACCGGTGTGGTCACCACCGGTATTACAGTATACAGCAGCCAAGATAAAGTAGTGCAACCCTTAAAATAGTTCTCTTAAAGGTGGAACGGTTACATACACTACACTACTTAGTGAAGGAAATCTGCTGTCCTTACCCAGTCTGGCCTATATGTGACTCCAGTCCCACACCAATATGGTTGCCTCTTAACCTCCCTCTGAAGTGGGCTTAGCGAGACACTCAATTGTGTCAAACCACTGGTGGTTCAAGGCGGCTCACCACCACCTTCTCCAGGGCATTTAGGGATGGCCAATAAATGCCGGCCTTGCCAGCGACGCCCACATCCCGTGAATGAATCGAGTGTATGTTGGAGATGCAGTCTCTTCTCAGGAGCGGGTGCCTACCCGTCTCCAGGGACATTGGTTCCAGCTCTGTCATCTTCATTCAGGCTGAAGGTGGCCTTCCCATTCAGGCTGGTGATGTTTTTTAATGCATGATTGTCACCTTAAACATTCACTCCCTCCACCACCGGCGCACCGTGTCTGCAGTGTGTACCATCTACAAGATGCACTGCAGCAACTCGCCAAGGCTTCTTCGGCAGCACCTCCCAAGCCCACGACCTCTTCCACCTAGAAGGACAAGGGCAGCAGGCGCATGGGAACACCACCACCTCCAAGATCCCCTCCAAGTCACACACCATCCTGACTTAGAAGTATATCACCGATCCTTCATCGTCGCTGGGTCAAAATCCTGGAACTCCCTCCCTAACAGCACTGTGGGAGCACCTTCACCACACGGACTGCAGCGGTTCAAGAAGGCAGCTCACCACCACCTTCTCAAGGGCAACTAGGGTTGGGCAATAAGTGCTGGCCTTGCCAGCGACGCCCACAACCTTCCGATGAATAAATTAAAAAACCTGACCCTGTCCCCCGTTCCCCGATCTCTACCAGGCCAGTGCTGAGCAGGACGTTAGGAAGCGCTTGAGAATAGCCATGGGTTGGAGGACAGAAGGGATGGCTGATTCCCCCCTCTCTTGATCTGGGGAATTAACTGGCCTCTCTGCTTGTAGCCTCCCCGATCCCAATATTAAGGGCCGGGTCCTGGAACACGGAGCGGATGGGAACCAAGAATGGGAGCCATCATTTGCCAAGCTCGCTTCACAGGGTCAGCCTGTGACCACTCCACTTCTCAATGTGCAGCGTGACACAAGCATTCAACGTAAGGTGGACTGCAGCCGAGAGTCAGTGCAGTCAACCTGTCAACAACAGCGGCGGCAGCCTGGCATTTGCAGGCCGCCTGGGAAATGTGTCCCTCGTCACCAGACCTCTTGAGTAATGTGAGACATGACGTGTGGGGAGTGCAGCGTGCTCGGGAGGAACAGGTGACTCTGGACCACTGGTTCCCAAAGCTCTTCCCCACTGGGGGTTTTCCTCGCCTCGTGTCTGGGTCTGTTGTAGACCCATTGATAGAGATTGATCGCTGTGATTGGTCAACAACTCCATTATGGTTGTATCTGTGACTCCCAGGATGGGAGAAGGTGGACTAGACGGACCTTCGGTCTTTTGTCTAGTGATTCCCAAGTACCACTCTCCCCAGAAACCGTCTTTAAATGTCAGCCGCCAGTAACCTGTTTTTGATAGCGTACTAAACAAGGTTGGTGAGCTGCAAGCTCAAAAAAGGGCAGGATTGGGTATTAAATATTCCTGGTTATAAAGTGCTCAGGAAAGATAGAGAAGGAAAGATAGGAGGTGGGGTGGCAGTATTGATTAAGGAGAATGTTACAGTGTTGGAGAGAGAGGATGTCCTGGAGGGGTCAAGGGCAGGATCTATCTGGTTAGAGTTAAGAAACAATGGAGGTGCCATTACACTACTAGGTGTATTCTATAGACCACCAACTAGTGGGAAGGATATAGAGGAGCAAATTTGCAGAGAATTTACACAGAGATGCAAGAACTAGAGTAGTGATAATGGGGGGCTTCAACTGTCCTAATATAGACTGGGATAGTAATAGTGTCCCAGTGATGGCAGAGAGGGGGAAGAATTTCTGAAGTGTGTTCAGGAGAACTTTCTTGATCAGTACATTTCCGGCCCAATGAGGGAGGAGGCATTGCTGGATCTGGTTCTGGGGAATGAGGTGGGTCAAGTGGAGCAAGTGTCAGTAGGTGAACATTTAGGGAACAGCGATCATAGTATCATAAGGTTTAGATTAGCTATGGAAAAGGACAGGGAGCAATCGAGAGTAAAAATGTTTAATTGGGAGAAGGCCAATTTTAGTGGGATGAGAACGGATCTGGCCCGGGTAAACTGGAATCAAAGATTGGCAGGCAAAACTGTAATGGAACAATGGGCTGCCTTTAAAGAGGAAATAGTTCGGGTACAGTCGAGGTACATTCCCACTAGGGGGAAAGGCAAGGCAACTAAAGTCAGAGCTCCCTGGATGACGAAAGAGATAGAGAATATGATGAAACAGAAAAAGAGCCTGTATGACAGATGTCAGGTTGTAAATACATCTGAGAATCATCTGAGAATCATCTGAGAATCTAGAAAGTTCAGAGGAGAAGTGAAAAAGAAAATAAGAGGGGCAAAGGGAGGGTATGAGAATAGAATGGCAGCCAACACAAAAGCGAATCCAAAAGTCTTCTATAGACATACAAATAGTAAACGGGTAGTAAGAGGAGGGGTGGGGCCAATTAGGGACCAAAAAGGAGACCTACACATGGAGGCAGAGGGTATGGCTGAGGTAATAAACGAGTACTTTGCATCTGTCTTCACCAAGGAAGAAGATGCTACCATAGACATAGTGAAAGAGGAGGTAGAGGAGATACTGGATGGAATAAAAATTGATAAAGAGGAGATGTTAGAAAGGCTGTCTGTACTTAAAGTAGATAAGTCACCAGGACCGGATGGGATGCAGCCTAGGACGCTGAGGGAATTAAGGGAGGAAATCGCGAGAGGAAATCGCGGAGGTGCTGGCCATAATCTTCCAATCCTCCTTAGAAACGGGGGTGGTGCCAGAGGACTGGAGAATTGCAAATGTTACACCATTGTTCAAAAAAGGGTGTAAAGATAAAGCCAGCAACTACAGTCCAGTCAGTTTAACCTCAGTAGTGGGGAAGCTTTTAGAAATGATAATCAGGGGCAAAATTAACAGTCACTCGGACAAGTGTGGATTAATTAAGGAAAGCCAGCACGGATTTGTTAAAGGCAAATCGTGTTTAACTAACTTGATTGAGTTTTTTGCTGAGGTAACAGTGAGGGTTGATGAGGGTAATGCGATTGACGTAGTGTACATGGATTTCCAAAAGGTGTTCGACAAAGTGCCACATAATAGGCTTGCCAGCAAAGTTGAAGCCCATGGAATAAAAGGGACAGTGGCAGCATGGATACGGAATTGGCTAAGTAACAGGAAACAGAGAGTAGTGGTGAACGGTTGTTTTCAGACTGGAGGAAGGTATATAGTGGTGTTCCCCAGGGGTCGGTTCTGGGACCACTGCTTTTTCTTGATATATATTAATTACTTGGATGTGGGTGTACAGGGCACTATTGCAAAATTTGCAGATGACACAAAACTTGGAAGTATAGTGAACAGTGAGGAGGAGAGTGAGAGACTTCAGGAAGACATAGACAGGCTGGTGAAATGGGCGGACGCGTGGCAGATGAAATTTAACGCAGAAAAGTGCGAAGCGATACATTTTGGTAGAAAGAATGAGGGGAGGAAATATAAACTAAAGGGTACAATCCTAAAGGGGGCGCACGAACAGAGGGACCTGGGGGTGTATGTGCACAGGTTGAGAAAGCAGTTAAAAAAGCTTACGGGGTCCTGGGCTTCATAAATAGAGGTATAGAGTACAAAAGTGTGGAAATGATGATGAACCTGTATAAAACACTGGTTCAGCCCCAACTGGAGTATTGTGTCCAATTCTGGGCACCGCACTTTAGGAAGGATGTGAAGGCCTTAGAGAGGGTGCAGAAAAGATTTATGAGAATGATTCCGGGAATGAGGGGCTTCAGTTACATTGATAGACTGGAGAAGCTGGGGTTGTTCTCCTTGGAGCAGAGAAGATTGAGAGGAGATTTGATCGAGGTGTTCAAAATCATGAGGGGTCTGGACAGAGTAGATAGAGAGAAACTGTTCCCATTGGCAGAAGGGTCGAGAACCAGAGGACACAGATTCAAGGTGATTGGCAAAAGAACCAAAGGAGACGTAAGAAAAAAAAATGTACGCAGCGAGTGGTTAGGATCTGGAATGCACTTCCTGAAAGGGTGGTGGAGGCAGATTCAATCGTGGCTTTCAAAAGGGAGTTGGATAAGTAACTGAAGGTAAGAAATTTGCAGGGCTACGGGGAAAGGGCGGGGGAGTGGGACTAGCTGAAGTGCTCCTGCAGAGAGTCGGCACGGGCTCGACGGGCCGAATGGCCTCCTTCCGTGCTGTAACCATTCGATGATTCTATGGTTAGCAATCAGAAGTTCCAAAAGTTTCATAAACTTTGCAATCCTGACGTTTTAAATAATTAACAGGTAGTTACCATAAAATCTAATTTATGGTAAGGAAATGTCTTTATAAAATAATGACAGTCAGAGCAGAGTTTTGATATTCAGTGCTAGTGAGTCACACAAGTTGTTTGATCTGCTGGGGAAGTGCTTGTTCTGTGCCTGTTAGTGGTCGAAGTCGGTGCCTCTGCAGGCAGCCAGCTCGGGATATTGTCAAGCGGTCTTTGCAGGATAATCACAAGTGCAGCTTGAAATAGACACTGCACGTTAGTGTTGTTACAGACCTAACCGCGCTGACACCACAGTATTTTGCAGGATGATTCAACTGGCAAGCACCTCTCCTTTAAAGCAAGAGTCTCACCTCCAGGTCCCTCGTCCCCACATTTATCTGAAATTTTGTTTTCATCACGTTACTGGATTTTGCTGTTTCAGACTGGAGTCCTTTATTGCCGGCACTGGCTTCCTCCATGGTGCTCTCCCGGGTACAGCATACAGTGCTGTCAATGTTCAACCGCTCCCGCTCAGCTGGTGCCTTTCTCATCTCACCACTCACTAGGTTCACTGGATTGAACCCTGGGATGAGAGGGCTGTCCTATGAGGAGAGATTGTGTAGAATGGGCCGATACTCTCGGGAGTTTAGAACAATGAGAGGTGATCTCATTGAAACATACAAGATTCTGAGGGGGATTGACAGGGTAGATGCTGAGAGGCTGTTTCCCCTGGCTGGAGAGTCTAGAACCAGGGGACATAGTCTCAGGATAAGGGGTCGGCCATTTAGGACTGAGATGAGGAGGAATTTCTTCACTCAGAGGGTGGTGAATCTTTGGAATTCTCTGCCCCAGGGGGCTGTGGATGCTGAGTCATTGAGTATATTCAAAGCTGAAATCAATAGATTTTTGGACTCTAGGGGAATCGAGGGATATGGGGATCTGGCGGGAAAGTGGAGTTGAGGTGGATGATCAGCCATGATCTTATTGAATGGCAGAGCAGGCTCGAGGGGCTGAATGGCCTCCTCCTGTTCCTATGTTCCTATGATTAAACATGTCCCTTGGCTTGCTTAATTGGTGCCATGTATATACATTTTCTACAATATATATCAGACTAATGCAGCACATCACAGATACATGTTCCTAAGACCACAGAACTGAGACTCCAGCCCATCATCAAACACCCACATTATGGATTTGTAACCAAGAGGATGATGGAAACCCCAATAACCCATTCAGTGGACCATTGGCAAAAACAACCTCTGCCAGAGACCAATTGCCCTCACATGCTGGCACTCTGCCAGCCGTGGCTCAGTGGGCAGCACTCTCGCCTCTGAGCCAGAAGGTTGTGGGTTCAAGTCCCACTCCAGAGACTGGAGCACAAAATCCAGGCTGACACTCCAGTGCAGTACTGAGGGAGTGCTGCACTGTCGGAGGGGCAGTACTGAGGGAGTGCTGCACTGTCGAAGGGGCAGTACTGAGGGAGTGCTGCACTGTCGGGGGGCAGTACTGAGGGAGTGCTACACTGTCGGAGGGGTAGTACTGAGGGAGCGCCGCACTGTCAGAGGGGCAGTACTGAGGGAGCACTACACTGTCGAAGGGGCAGTACTGAGGGAGGGCTGCACTGTCGGAGGGGCGGTACTGAGGGAGCACTGCACTGTCGAAGGGGCGGTACTGAGGGAGCGCTGCACTGTTGGAGGGGCAGTACTGAGGGAGTGCTGCACTGTCGGAGGGGCAGTACTGAGGGAGCACTGCACTGTCGAAGGGGCGGTACTGAGGGAGCGCTGCATTGTCGGAGGGGCAGTACTGGGGGAGAGCTGCACTGTCGGAGTGGCAGTACTGAGGGAGTGCCGCACTGTCGGAGGGGCAGTACTGAGGGAGCGCCGCACTGTCGGAGCGGCAGTACTGGGGGAGAGCTGCACTGTCGGAGGGGCAGTACTGAGGGAGTGCCGCACTGTCGTAGGGGCAGTACTGAGGAAGCACCGCACTGTCGAAGGGGCGGTACTGAGGGAGCGCCGCACTGTCGGAGGGGCAGTACTGAGGGAGCGCCGCACTGTCGGAAGGACAGTACTGAGGGAGCGCTGCACTGTCGGAGGGGCGGTACTGAGGGAGCGCTGCACTGTCGGAGGGGCAGTACTGAGGGAGCACTGCACTGTCGGAGGGGCGGTACTGAGGGAGCGCTGCACTGTCGAAGGGGCGGTACTGAGGGAGCACTGCACTGTCGAAGGGGCAGTACTGAGGGAGTGCTGCACTGTCGGAGGGGCAGTACTGAGGGAGCGCCGCACTGTCAGAGGGGCAGTACTGAGGGAGTGCTGCACTGTCGGAGGGGGAGTACTGAGGGAGCGCCGCACTGTCAGAGGGGCAGTACTGAGGGAGCACTGCACTGTCGAAGGGGCAGTACTGAGGGAGGGCTGCACTGTCGGAGGGGCGGTACTGAGGGAGCACTGCACTGTCGAAGGGGCGGTACTGAGGGAGCGCTGCACTGTCGGAGGGGCAGTACTGAGGGAGCACTGCACTGTCAAAGGGGCAGTACTGAGGGAGCACTGCACTGTCGAAGGGGCGGTACTGAGGGAGCGCTGCACTGTTGGAGGGGCAGTACTGAGGGAGTGCTGCACTGTCGGAGGGGCAGTACTGAGGGAGCTCTGCACTGTCGAAGGGGCGGTACTGAGGGAGCACTGCATTGTCGGAGGGGCAGTACTGGGGGAGAGCTGCACTGTCGGAGTGGCAGTACTGAGGGAGTGCCGCACTGTCGGAGGGGCAGTACTGAGGGAGCGCCGCACTGTCGGAGCGGCAGTACTGGGGGAGAGCTGCACTGTCGGAGGGGCAGTACTGAGGGAGTGCCGCACTGTCGTAGGGGCAGTACTGAGGGAGCGCCGCACTGTCGGAGGGGCAGTACTGAGGGAGCGCCGCACTGTCGGAGGGGCAGTACTGAGGGAGCGCCGCACTGTCGGAGGGGCAGTACTGAGGGAGCGCCGCACTGTCGAAGGGGCGCTACTGAGGGAGCGCCGCACTGTCGAAGGGGCGGTACTGAGGGAGCGCCGCACTGTCGGAGGGGCAGTACTGAGGGAGCGCCACACTGTCGGAAGGACGGTACTGAGGGAGCGCTGCACTGTCGGAGGGGTAGTACTGAGGGAGCGCTGCACTGTCGGAGCGGCAGTACTGAGGGAGCGCCGCACTGCCGGAGGGGCAGTGCTGAGGGAGCGCCGTACTGTTGGAGGGGCAGTACTGAGGGAGCGCTGCACTGTCGGAGGGGCAGTACTGAGGGAGCGCTGCACTGTCGGAGGGGCAGTACTGAGGGAGCGCCGCACTGTCGGAGGAGCAGTACTGAGGGAGCGCCGCACTGACGGAGGGGCAGCACTGAGGGAGCGCCATACTGTCGGAGGGGCAGTACTGAGGGAGCGCTGCACTGTCGGAGGGGCAGTACTGAGGGAGCGCTGCACTGTCGGAGGGGCAGTACTAAGGGAGCGCCATACTGTCGGAGGGGCAGTACTGAGGGAGCGCCGCGCTGTCAGAGGGGCAGTACTGAGGGAGTGCTACACTGTCGGAGGGGGAGTAATGAGGGAGCGCCGCACTGTCAGAGGGGCCGTACTGAGGGAGTGCTACACTGTCGGAGGGGGAGTACTGAGGGAGCGCCGCACTGTCGAAGGGGCAGTACTGAGGGAGCGCTGCACTGTCGGAGGGGCGGTACTGAGGGAGCACTGCACTGTCGAAGGGGCGGTACTGAGGGAGCGCTGCACTGTCGGAGGGGCAGTACTGAGGGAGCACTGCACTGTCGAAGGGGCAGTACTGAGGGAGCACTGCACTGTCGAAGGGGCGGTACTGAGGGAGCGCTGCACTGTTGGAGGGGCAGTACTGAGGGAGTGCTGCACTGTCGGAGGGGCAGTACTGAGGGAGCACTGCACTGTCGAAGGGGCGGTGCTGAGGGAGCGCTGCACTGTCGGAGGGGCAGTACTGGGGGAGAGCTGCACTGTCGGAGTGGCAGTACTGAGGGAGTGCCGCACTGTCGGAGGGGCAGTACTGAGGGAGCGCCGCACTGTCGGAGCGGCAGTACTGGGGGAGAGCTGCACTGTCAGAGGGGCAGTACTGAGGGAGTGCCGCACTGTCGTAGGGGCAGTACTGAGGGAGCACCGCACTGTCGGAGGGGCAGTACTGAGGGAGCGCCGCACTGTCGGAAGGACGGTACTGAGGGAGCGCTGCACTGTCGGAGGGGTAGTACTGAGGGAGCGCTGCACTGTCGGAGGGGCAGTACTGAGGGAGCGCCGCACTGTCGGAGGGGCAGTACTGAGGGAGCGCCGCACTGTCGAAGGGGCGGTACTGAGGGAGCGCCGCACTGTCGAAGGGGCGGTACTGAGGGAGCGCCGCACTGTCGGAGGGGCAGTACTAAGGGAGCGCTGCACTGTCGGAGGGGCAGTACTGAGGGAGCGCCGCGCTGTCGGAGGGGCAGTGCTGAGGGAGCGCTGCACTGTCGGAGGGGCAGTACTGAGGGAGCGCTGCACTGTCGGAGGGACAGTACTGAGGGAGCACTGCATTGTCGGAGGGACAGTACTGAGGGAGCGCTGCGCTGTTGGAGGGGCAGTACTGAGGGAGTGCTGCATTGTCGGAGGGGCAGTACTGAGGGAGTGCTGCACTGTCGAACGTGCCATCTTTCGGATGAGACATTAAACCGAGGCCCCTCTGCTCTCTCAACTGGATGTAAAAGATTCCATGGCACTATTTTGAAGAAGAGCAGGGGAGTTCTCCCTGCTGTCCTGGGGCCAATATTTGTCCCTCAACCAACATCACTAAAACAGATGATCTGGTCATTATCACGGTGCTGTTTGTGGGAGCTTGCTGTGCGCAAATTGGCTGCCGTGTTTCCTACCTTACAACAGCGACTACACTTCAAAAAGTACTTCGTTGGCTGTGAAGTACTTTGGGACGTCTGGGGGTGGTGAAAGGCGCTACAGAAATGCGAGTCTTTCTTTTTTTCTTTGATGTCGGTTGTTTTAATGACATAAACTCTCCCGCCAAATTACTCTAGGCCCATAAATATCCTGAGATGGGAAGCATCTGATCCGTCTGCCCGCTTCCCCGCCGTTCTGTACTCTCTCTGCTGTAAGACATCCAGGACTCAAACAAAGGCCTTATTGAGGTGGTGCTGTTTGCTGTGCTGACCGACCGTCAGTGGGGGAGATCTTGACTTTGCGCGATATTGTAAAACAAGCGATAGCGAATCAGCAGCCCGGGTTACACCTCCCCCCATTTTTACTTTCTTTGACTTCAATGGAAATAAAAATGGGGAGGGATGTAAAGCGGGCAGCTGATTCGCAATCGCTTGTTTTACACTATTGCACAGACAACAACGTGTATTTATCCAGCATCTCTAACATAGTAAAACCTCCCAAGGCGCTTCACAAGAACGATTACCCAACAAAATTTGACACCGAGGCACATAAGGAGATATTAGGACAGGCTTGGTCAAAGAGTTGTGTCGTGTATGTACCTTGAAGAAGGAACTATATTCTGCAGCCCCTGTATACTGCAGCACCAGTAGTGACCACCCCTGTATATAAGCCTGTGCAGTAACTTTGTATAGTAGTTCCAGTTTTGTCTACATTCAGTAAACACCTGTTATAACCAACTTCTGCAGTCCGTGTCTGATATACCTATCAATTCAGTTCATGAAAAGCGACGAGTTAAGTTAGTAACTATAGGTTTTTATTGGCTAAATAACAGAGCCCACCCTCGTGGGTGATCGGATCCAACAAGGAGGAATACCAGCCAGTCGACCACCTTTATACCTGGGCAAGCAGGCGGAGCCATGGGCGGAGTCAGCTGTGGTCAGCCCAGGTATAACAGCGTGGCAAGAGGTGACCTTGTGTAGTGATACAACAGTGTAAACAGTGATAACCATAGTGTAACGATATAAACAGTGATAACGATAGTGTAACAATAGTGAACGATAAAAGTGGTTTACCACATTCACCCCTTGTTTAAATTTGAGTCCGGCGGGGTGAAGTGTACTACCAGTTCGGGTATGTCAGTCTGTCCGGAGGCCTCGTAAGCCTTTCTGATCGGCGCAGCAGTGGCGGCGGTGGTGCAGTATCCGATGTTAATGCTGGTGTCTGCGTGGTCGGCGAAGGCTCATGGGGTTCCGGCATGCCGTCTACCTGGGCTGGATTTGGGGGGGTGGTGGGGGGTAACGGTGGTGTCTCAGGGGTGCCCGAGGGTGCGAGGTCTCGTAAGGAGACTGTGTCCTCCCGCCCGTCTGGGTATGCCACATAGGCGTACTGGGGGTTGGCGTGCAGGAGGTCCACCCTCTCGACCAGGGGGTCCATTTTATGGGCCCTCACGTGCTTTCGCAGCAAGACGGGCCCCGGAGAAGTCAGCCATGTTGGTAGTGAGGTTCCCGTAGTCGACTTCCTGGGGAAAACAAACATTCGTTCATGGGGGGTGGCGTTAATGGCAGTGCAAAGCAGTGACTGGATGGAATGCAGCGCTGCCGGGAGGACTTCCTGCCAGCGAGAGGTTGGGAGGCCCTTAGACTTTAAGGCTAAGAGAACGGCCTTCCAGACAGTCGCGTTCTCTCTTTCCACCTGGCCGTTCCCTCGGGGGTTGTAGCTGGTGGTCCTGCTTGCAGCAATACCTCTCGCTAATAGGAACTGGCGAAGTTCCTCACTCATGAAGGATGAGCCCCGGTCGCTATGTATATAGTTCGGGAACCCGAACAAGGCGAAGAGGTCGTTCAGGCATTTGATGACCGTGGTACTGGTCATGTCTGGGCAGGGGAAGGCAAAGGGGAAACGGGAGTACTCATCAATAATGTTGAGGAAGTACACATTACGGTCAGAGGACGGGAGGGGCCCCTTAAAATCGATGCTCAAGCGCTCGAAGGGGCGGGTGGCCTTGATCAGGCTTGCTCTGTCCGGCCTAAAGAAATGCGGTTTGCATTCGGCACAGGTTTGGCAGTTCCTGGTCATGGTCCTGACCTCCTCGATGGAGTAGGGCAGGTTGCGGGCCTTAATGAAGTGGTAAAGTCTGGTGACCCCGGGGTGGCAGAGGTCGTTGTGGAGGGTCTGCAGTCTATCAATTTGCGCGTTGGTGCATGTACTTCGTGATAGAGCATCTGGGGGTTCGTTCAGTTTACCAGGTCGGTACAAGATATCATAATCGTAGGTGGAGAGCTCGATTCTCCACCTCAAGATCTTGTCGTTCTTGATTTTGCCCCTCAGCTTGTTATTAAACATAAAAGCGACCGAGCGCTGGTCGGTGAGGAGGGTAAATCGTTTGCCTGCCAGGTAATGCCTCCAGCGTCGTACTGCCTCCACGATCGCCTGGGCCTCCTTCTCGACCGAAGAGTGTCGGATCTCAGGGCCCTGGAGGGTCCTTGAGAAGAAGGCCACAGGTCTCCCCGCCTGGTTAAGGGTTGCAGCTAGGGCGAAGTCGGATGCATCGCTCTCCACTTGGAAAGGGATAGACTCATCCACCGCGTGCATTGTGGCCTTAGCAATGTCTCCCTTTATGAGGGAGAATGCTGCGCATGCTTCTGCCATCAGGGGGAAGGAGGTGGACTTCATGAGGGGTCTGGCTTTGTCCGCATAATTGGGCACCCATTGGGCATAGTAGGCGAAGAGCCCCAGGGTTCTCTTCAGCGTCTTTGGACAGTGGGGGAGGGGAAGCTCCATGAGGGGGCGCATTCTTTCGGGGTCGGGGCCGATGACTCCATTCTCTACTACACAGCCGAGGATGGCAAGGCGTGAGGTGTTAAACACACATTTATCCTTATTGTAGGTGAGGTTCAGCCGTTGGGCCGTACGGAGGAATCTCTCCAGATTAACATCATGGTCCTGCCGGTCGCGGCCGCAGATGGTGACGTTATCTAGATAAGGGAACGTGGCATGCAGCCCGTTCTGGTCAACCATCCGGTCCATCTCCCTTTGGAAGACTGAAACCCCGTTGGTGACGCCGAAGGGAACCCTAAGGAAGTGGTAGAGGCGGCCATTCGCCTCGAAGGCGGTATACTGGCGGTCCTCAGGGCGGATAGGGAGTTGGTGATAGGCCGACTTAAGGTCGATGGTAGAGAATACCCGGTACTGTGCAATCCGATTGACCATATCAGATATGCGGGGAAGGGGGTATGCGTCCAGCTGGGTGTACCGGTTTATGGTTTGGCTGTAGTCGATGACCAGGCGGTGTTTATCGCCGGTCTTAACGACTACGACCTGGGCACGCCAGGGGCTGTTGCTTCTCTCGATGATGCCCTCCTTCAGGAGTCGCTGCACCTCGGAGCTAATAAAAGCTCTGTCCCCGGCGCTGTACCGCCTGCTCTTGGTAGCGACGGGTTTACAGTCGCGGGTGAGGTTAGCGAACGGAGGGGGGCGGGACCTTGAGGGTGGATAGGCCGCAGGTGGTACGCGGTGGGCGGTTTAAAAGCTGCTGGTTGTAGACTGTGAATGGGGGGAGGGGTCCACCGTATGCCAAAGTGACACTTTGAAGGTGGGATTGGAAATCCAGCCCTAGTAGGACGGCAGCGCAGAGCTGGGGCAGGACGAGAAGTTTAAAATTTTTATACTCCGTGCCCCTAACCGACAGGGTCACAACACAGTAGCCGCTGATGTCTGTAGAATGGGACCTCGACGCCATCGAGATCCGGTTGCGCGTTGGCCGGACAGTGAGGGAGTAGTGGCTCACCGTGTCTGGATGGATGAAGCTCTCCGTGCTTCCGCTGTCGAACAGGCAGGTCGTGGCGTGGCCGTTTACTTTGATGTCCATCATGGACTTGGACAGGTGATGCGGGCGAGCTTGGTCAAGTGTGACGGAGGCTAGTGTATGGCTGAGCGAGCTGCTGTAGTCTGCGGGTGAGGCGGTGGTCAGGTCTGGAGACAAGGTGGCGGTCGAGTGTGGTGAACAAAATGGCGGCGCCCACGACGTTGAATAAAATGGCGGAGAAGATGGCCGCCCCCACAACTCACATGAGGCACTGCCGGCGTCGGTGGCCTTGATCAAAGATGGCCGCCCCCACGACTCACACGAGGGGATACTGGCATCTGTGGCCTTGATGAAAGATGGCCGCCCCCACAACTCGCATGAGGCACTGCTGGCGTCTGTGGCTTTCCCCCTGCAGGCCTTCGCGAAGTGGCCTTTCTTGTGGCAGTCGGAGCAGGTCACGTTTCTTGCAGGGCAGCGCGCCCTCGGGTGTTTCGCCTGGCCACAGAAGAAGCAGCCGGCGGCCCGATCGCGGGGCTCCGATGTCGCAGCCGGTACCGGGGGTGGCGGTCCCGATCGGTTCCGGGACACCGACGCTGTGGTAGGTCCCAGAGGCGGCGGTGCGAGGGGTATTGTGGCCGGGGCGGGCCCGAGTCCCAGGGTCGCGCAGCACAGTACCTGGAGTACGCCTCGAGGTCCCGATGGGCCACTTCCAAGGAGCGAGCGAGGATAGCAGCTGTTTTCAGGTCGAGGTCCTTTGATTCCAGCAGTCTTTGCCGTGAGTAGTCTGACCGAAGGCCTTTCACGAAGGCATCTCGGATGTTTCCATCTGTATGTTCTGCAGCTGTTACGGCTTTAAAGTCACAGTCCCTGCCGAGTATTTGCAGCGCCCGTAAGAAATCATCAACCGACTCTCCTGGCTGTTGCGAGCGGGATCTTAGGAGATGCCTGGTGTACATTGAGTTTACAGGGCTCCGATACTGTTCTTTTAGCAGGTTGAGGGCATCCTCGTATGTGGCAATGTCCCGGATGAGTGCAAATACTTTAGGGCTCACCTGAGCGGTCAGACCTCTTAGTTTGGATGCCGGAGGCACGCCGGATTCTCCCAGGTAGGCTTCGAAGCAGCTCAGCCAGTGTTCGAAGTCGAGGGTTGAATTCGCAGCCTGTGGGTTTAGATCCAGGTACGGCGGCCGGAGGGCTCGTAGCCAGGCCGGCTGCTGGGGCTGTTGTAGATGGCCGTTTGGCTGAGGCTGTACGTCTGACTGGTCGTTTGGCTGCTCCGTTGTAGACATTTCAAAATTTAGCCAATAAAATTGATATACCTATCAATTCAGTTCATGAAAAGCGACGAGTTAAGTTAGTAACTATAGGTTTTTATTGGCTAAATAACAGAGCCCACCCTCGTGGGTGATCGGATCCAACAAGGAGGAATATCAGCCAGTCGACCACCTTTATACCTGGGCAAGCAGGCGGAGCCATGGGCGGAGTCAGCTGTGGTCAGCCCAGGTATAACAGCGTGGCAAGAGGTGACCTTGTGTAGTGATACAACAGTGTAAACAGTGATAACCATAGTGTAACGATAGTGAACGATAAAAGTGGTTTACCACAGTGTCTCAATTACACACGGACATTACATTGGCGACGAACAGATCCGAACTTACCTACAGTTCTGCACCACCTCACGGGGATCCATCCCTGAAGCGAAGTTATTAGAGGTCGAAGCCAGAAGGAAGAAATCCAGAAAGAAAAAAAAACAAACAGAGGAAACGGGCATCGACCGTGGGCAACCGCCCTCTGATTCATCGAATTCGAAGATTTGCAGGAGAGGCTGTCGAGAGCTGGGCTTGCTTATCCAGTCTATGGTGTTCCAGCTAATCAGGCTGGTGGCAGGTAGTACACTGACCCTTCCTGGGCTGCGGTGGGCTAGAGCTCGATCGGGTGGCTTTTCAACGGGGCCGAGCAGCGTTGTCGGGAAGAGGAGAGAGAGAGAGAGGGTGGAGCACACAGGGCGCGGCCGGTGCTACGAAGCCGGGCAGCGTACAGACCCGAGAAGAGGGAGAGAAATGTCCCATAGGGTCTGCTCTGACGACGGGAACAGTAATTAAAATAAAAGAAAAAGAAATTAGAAGCGCAGAAAGCCGCGAGGAGCTGCAGTTTGCCACGGGGACCGCGGAGAGCGGCGTTGGCAGCAGCGCGGGGGGAAGCGCGCGAAGACCATAGGGCGTCGGCATCAAGGCATAAAAACGCCAGCAACAGCGCTGGCAGCAGCGGAAAAGGCAGAAAGCGCGGGAGGCGCCATCTTAATCCAGCGGGGAAGAAGGCAAGGCGCGGGAGGCGCCATTTTGTTCAATCGGGGAAGAAGGCAAAGCACGGGAGGCGCCATCTTAGATCTCCAAGATGCCGAAGACTGGCAATATCACTGCCTTCGATAATGCAATAGAGGACTGGACCAGTTATGTGGAAAGAGTCGAAGTATATTGAAAGGCAAATGAAGTAGCCGATGAGAAAAAGGCATCGGTACTACTAAACTTAATGGGCGCAAGAACGTATGGCCTATTGCGGAACCTGATCACTCCAGTCAAACCGATGGAGAAGAGTTTTAACGAAATTGTTGATATCCTACAGGAACACCTAAATCCTACACCGCTGCTGATAGCAGAAAGATTTAAATTCCACAAGAGAAATCAGCATAAAGATGAGAGCAATGCTGATTACCTTACGGAACTACGCAAGCTATCAAAGCACTGCCAGTTCGGAGCAGGACTGGCAGATACCCTACGGGACAAATTTGTCTGTGGACTCCTGAGTGAAGGAACCCAGAAGAGGTTACTGTCAGAGAAAGAGCTGACGCTAGATAAGGCTTTCAGCGTGGCAGCATCGTACGAAGCAGTAGCAAGGGGAGCTGCGGAAATACAGCAAAAGCCACAGAAATACGGCACCCATGAAATGACACGGGGATTTGAAAAATGTTATCGCTGCGGCAGAACAACCCATGACCAGAAGGACTGCTGGTCCAAGGACAAAACATGCAGGCAATGCGGAAAGATGGGACACATTGCACGAGTTTGCAGGTCCGGGAAGAAGACTAACGACAACAAAAAGGCTACTAAGGAAAAGTACAGGAAAGTACAAAAGATGACGGACAGTAGTTCCGAAGACCAGAAGAGCGATAGTGAATCCGGGAACAAGAGACTAAGCTGTCTCAAACTACACAACGTAATCGCAAAAGAGGATCACCGAACCATTTGGGTCACCCTCACGATAGCAGGGTCCCAAGTCAAAATGGAATTGGATACAGGATCAGCCCTGACCGTCATGAATCGACTAGACTACGAGCGGCTATTCTCACACATACCCTTGAAAGACACATCCATTGTCTTGAAGACATATACGGGGCAGAAAGTATACCCCAGAGGGAAAATAAGGGTGCCTGTCGAATACAACGGCAAGGAAATACAGAAATTGTATCTGTACATACTGCAAGATGGTGGACCACCGTTATTGGGACGTGAATGGATCAGAAAGATAAGTTTAGACTGGCACTCCATTCAGGCACTGACTGTGGCTGGTAAAAAGGATGACGACGTCACACCTGGACGATTGTCAAAAATCTTAGCTAACGCTAAAGAGGTATTTCAACAAGGACTGGGAACTCTTAAAGGCGTAACCGCCTCGATAAAAATAGAAGAGAATGCAATTCCCAAGTTTTTCAAAGCAAGACCGATACCGTATGCAATTCACCCAGCCGTCGAGGCAGAGCTGGAGAATCTGGAGAATGCAGGCGTGTTATCTAAGGTAGACTGGAGCGAGTGGACAACACCCATCGTTCCTGTCATGAAGAAAACGTTAAACAATAAGTCTGAGGAGCCAAGGAAGGTTCGCATCTGTGGGGACTTCAAGGTGACTGTGAACCCAGTCCTTCACACAGTACAGTATCCTCTTCCGAGGATAGAAGATATTTTCGCCTCACTATCTGGAGGGAAACGTTTTGCAAAAATTGACCTAGCACAAGCATATTTGCAGATGGAGGTTGAAGAATCCTCTAGGAAATATCTCACGATAAACACTCACAAAGGTCTTTACCAGTATAATCGACTGGTATTCGGAGTAGCATCAGCTCCGGCTATATGGCAAAGAGCGATGGAACAAGTCCTGCAAGGGATTCCAGGGACTCAGTGTTACTTGGACGACATCCTAGTGACAGGTGAAAATGAGAGTGAACACCTTGCCAACCTAGAGCAGGTGCTCACTAGACTAAGAGAACATGGGCTACGAGCCAATCGCCCCGAGTGCGAGTTTTTTAAGAAACAAATATCGTATTGTGGCCACGTGATTGATGAAGAGGGGTTACATAAGTCCCCTGACAAAATTGAAGCGGTAGTTAAGGCTCCAGCGCCTGAAAATGTGTCGCAACTGAGGTCATTCCTCGGATTGGTGAATTACTACCATAAGTTTTTGCCGAATTTGTCCACAATTCTGCACCCACTGAACGCCCTGCTACAAACTGGAGTAGCATGGAAATGGAGCGATGAATCTAAGCGGGCCTTTCAGAAGTGTAAAGGCCTGATCACTTCAAGAGAAGTATTGGCTCACTACAACCCATCACTACCGATAAGACTGGCGTGTGATGCGTCTCCCTACGGCGTTGGAGCGGTACTGTCACATAAATCCCTTGATGGTTCAGAGAGGCCGATAGCTTTTGCGTCACGCTCGTTAACTGCAGCCGAGCGTAACTACACCCAGATTGACAGAGAGGCCCTCAGCATGGTGTGGGGGGTGAAGAAGTTCAATCACTACCTGCACGGACAGAAATTTACTCTACTAACTGATCATCAACCTCTTGTCTCCATTTTCAACCCTAAGAAGGGCGTCCCGATAATGACAGCACAACGGCTACAGAGGTGGTCCCTTTTCCTAGGGGCACACCAATATGACATCGAGTACAAAGGAACTAAACAGCATGGGAATGCTGATGGATTGTCGCGCCCACCGTTGCCGATGGTGGAAGAAGCACCTGCAGTGGATCCTGTGGAGATATTCCACTCGACCATAGTCGAATGTCTACCTGTGACGAATGCAAACATAGAAAAGGAAACACGAAATGACCCGACACTCTCCAGGGTCTATGATTTAACGGTGAAGGGATGGCCAGCACATGGCGAACCACTGTTGCCAGCATTCTCACCGAGAAGAGAACAGCTGTCAGTGTGCCGAGGAATATTGATGTGTGGATCCAGAGTAGTAATTCCACCCAAATTGAAGGATAGAGTGCTCAATGAGCTTCATGATGGTCATCTGGGAGGGGTAAAAATGAAGAACTTAGCCAGAGCGTTTGTGTGGTGGCCGGGAATTGATAGAGAAATCGAAGAGATGACCAAGAGCTGTACAGGATGCCAGAAGGTCCAAAACGCCCCACCACAAGCCCCTCTACATCCATGGGAGTGGCCCTCATCTCCATGGCAAAGGGTACACATTGATTTTGCTGGTCCATTTATGGACTCAATGTTTTTAATTGCAGTGGATGCACATTCAAAGTGGCCAGAGGTAATAAAAATGTCCTCAACCACCACAGAAAAATCTATCATAGTCTTACGAACCATATTTGCCAGAAATGGGCTGCCTGAACAGATTTGCTCCGACAATGGACCACAGTTTGTGTCTGAAGAGTTCCGGAGGTTCTTAAAGAACAATGGTGTTAAGCATTACACATCCGCCCCATATCATCCAGCCGCCAATGGATTGGTTGAGAGGTTCGTTCAAACATCCAAGAAGGCTATCAAGGCAATGTGTAATGAAGACATACCCCTACAACACAAGGTGGATAACTTCTTGTTTGCCTACCGGAATGCGACACATGCGGTTACCAACCAAACTCCAGCCATGATGTTCTTCAATCGAAGACTAAGATGCCGCTTGGATTTGGTTAAGCCAAACATCAGAAGAGATGTGGAGGACAGGCAGTTTCAGAATATGAATGAAAGGCCAACCAGGAGTTTCAAGATAGGTCAACCAGTTTTGGCCCGGGACTACCGCACAGGGAAATGGCAGCCAGGAACGATCTGCACACGGCAAGGACCTCTAATGTATACCGTGGATGTTGGAGAGAGCATTGTAAGACGCCATGCTGACCAGATTCTAGAGTCACTGGAAAACGTCAAATCTACACCACGATCCTATACACCTGGTGATGAAACCGAAGTACCAATTGCATCTACCTCAGAATCGGTGATATTGGAAGCAGACGAACCAAACAACGACGTTAATCCCGAATCAACTTTGCCAGAAGAACCTGATACCCCAAAGAGGCGTTATCCGGACAGAATCAGGAAGCCTCCTCAAAGACTGAATTTATAATTGATTAACTTCAGCTAATGTATATAGCAACTGTAATTGTAAATATGTTATTTAATTATTAATCGAATGTTATGTACTGTTTAGCTAAAAGGGGAGGAATTGTAGTGTATGTACCTTGAAGAAGGAACTATATTCTGCAGCCCCTGTATACTGCAGTACCAGTAATGACCACCCCTGTATATAAGCCTGTGGAGTAACTTTGTATAGTAGTTCCAGTTTTGTCTCCATTCAGTAAACACCTGTTATAACCAACTTCTGCAGTCCGTGTCTCAATTACACACGGACATTACAAGTTGGATTTTAAGGAGCGTCTTAAAGGAGGAAACAGAGGTAGAGAGGCGGAGAGGTTTAGGCAGGGAATTCCAGAGCTTAGGGCCCAGGCAACAGAAGGCACGGCCGCCAATGGTGGAGCAACTATAATCAAGATCACCCCAGTGTGTGCATGTGGCACCTGTAGAGGATACATAATGAGTAAGATCGGACAGGAGAAGGAATTCTCTCCCGACAGACAATAGATTTGAGAAATAAACTTCGCTAAAAGCAGTTGTTTGTAAACCTGGTCCTCACCCAATGTCCACAGTTACTGGATAATGATTGGGAGCCTCATTGACTTTCTACGCACCCCCCTCCTCACGCAACCCCCCCCCCCCGCAACACAACCCTACCTCCAGCCCCTACCTTGAGCCCAGTTCAACAAACTCTGCACAGACCGGGAATCAAACCTGGGATCTTCCCGACAGGTATCAGACTGGGGCCAAAGCATTTAGCCCATAATGCTCTGGGAGCTTGCAAGTTCTATTCCACTGTGGGTTTTGTGTGGTTGGTGATGAGAATGGAGCGGGCGGGGCGGGGACCAGAGGGTAGAGGTAATGGAACCTAACTTGGGGCAGTCCAAAAGTTACATTTGCAAAACTCAAAGGGGTTGGACCTTAAAAAAATCATAGAGTTTTAGCAATTATTTTTTAAGTCAATTTGAGTTAATTCCAAAATATCCTACTTGATGTTGGGAGCATTTCCAGCCAATTAGTGATTCAGTAAATAATCCAAACCCAAGTAAGCTTAAAAATGAAAGAAGAAAGCAGTCAGTAGCAACGCTGTGATCAGAAGAGACATCAGAGAGGTTGGAAAAGCCCAAAATAGGCTCACAGGAAGAGTAGTGAAAGCAGCCAGAGATACACAGCAGGGAAGATCACAAGAGGATTAGAGGGAAAGGGGGGAGGATCAGAGAATCAAAGAATCATAGAATGGTTACAGCACAGAAGAAGGCCATTCGGCCCGTCGAGCCCGTGCTGGCTCTCAGCTGGTCCCACTCCCCCGCCCTTTCCCCGTAACCCTGCAAATTTTTTTCCTTCAAATGGCCTCCTTCTGTGCCGTTATACTTCTATAGGAGGAAAAATTCAGTTGGTAGCGCCACCCGTTAGTGCCTTAAGAGGGCGCTAAGTGGGGCGCAAACCAACTAGCGCCCGGGCGTGGCACTGCTCACGCCGCCCGCAAAATTCAGCGGGAGGTTAGTGATGGTGCTAACCGGTAGCGCCCTGCGGCGCTGCGCCGCTGGCAATGACGTCATTGGTGTGCGCAGCGCCCCACTCACGCCCCGGCCACGATCTTCGGTAGCATCCCCTGATTTACCGCCGGACGCTATGTCCGACAGGGTCAGGGGGGCGTACCTGTGACCGGGGAGGCGCAATTTAAAGGCGAGGTGCGGGGCAGCCATTTTTGTTGCTGGCCGCCTGCCAGCACCTGCCTGCGCTCCCGTCCCCGTCCCCCTGAACCCCCCCCCACCCCCCGCGGAGTGCTGGCTGCGCTCCAAGAGCCCGGCACTTCTCTTGGGTGCCGGGCTCTTTTGCCTGCACTCCCGATCCCCGGGGGCCCAGCTGGGCCCCAGGTCGCACTGCACAAGGCCCCTCCCCTTTAAGAAGGGGAGGAAGGCCTGCAATTCCGCGGCACGACGTGCCACAGTGTGTGGCGCTGCGGCACATAACGCCGCAATTTTCACTCGCTGCGCCCCAAGAGGGAGGCGGGGTGCTTCCAGTAGCACCCTGCTTCCCTCTTGGGGCGCAACCACTCAATTTCCGGCGCGGGGGCGCTAATTTTTCCAAGACGCTAAAAGGTGCCCCGGCGAAGTTAGCACCTCAATTGGGGCGCTACCCAATTTTTGGCCCTATGACTCTATGACTATGACTTATCCAACTCCCTTTTGAAAGCTGTGATTGAGTCTGCCTCCACCACCCTTTCAGGCAGTGCATTCCAGATCATAACCACTCGCTGAGTAAAAAAGATTTTCCTCATGTCGCCTTTGGTTCTTCTGCCAATCATCTTAAATCTGTGTCCTCTGGTTCTCGACCCTTCCGCCAATGGGAACAGTTTCTCTCCATCTACTCTGTCTGGACCCCTCATGATTTTGAACACCTCGATCAAATCTCCTCTCAATCTTCTCTGCACCAAGGAGAACAACCCCAGCTTCTCTAGTCTATCAACGTAACTGAAGACCCTCATTCCTGGAATTATTCTCGTAAATCTTTTCTGCGCCCTCTCTAAGGCCTTCACATCCTTCCTAAAGTGCGATGCCCAGAATTGGACACAATACTCCAGTTGGGGCTGAACCAGTGTTTTATAAAGGTTCATCATAATTTCCACACTTTGAACTCTATGGGCAGGATTTTCATTGGGCCGTGGAGTCGGGATTGGAGGCGTGTGGGGGGGTTAAAATCCCGAAATCGGGGGGCACGAACCCATCCCGCCTCCAACCCGCCTCCGTGCCAGTTTCAAAGGAGGCGGATACCTGACCTGTGCTGGGAGCCGCCTCCCCGAGGTGGGAAGGGATTAGTGCCAATTAACTGCCTGTTAACAGGTAGTTAACAGGCAGTTTTTAGCCTAATCCCTATTTTTATTGCTGAAGTGTGGGATTCCCGATGGCTCCAAACCACACCAAGTTAGAGAGGCGGACCGTCGGGCTGAAGGGCTTGGAGGGTTCGAGATGTCCGGTGTTCAGGTGAGTGATGGATGCATGAGTGCAGAGGTAAGTGTGTTTGGTGTGTGTAAAGTGTTTAAAGAAGTTTTACTTACCTTTACAGCCTTCCTTCCTTCAGGTCTTGGGAGTCCCTCATCTCACTGGCACAGAAAGCAGAATGGCCGCGAGCTGTCAAAAGTTGCAGCATTCTGCTTTCTGCTCTGGTTGTCAGTGTTTGACAGCTTCACAGAGCTGTCAAACGTTGATATTTCATCTGTCAAAAGCTCTTGACAGATGAAATATCAATCTGTGACATCACCTGTTGCCGGGTGGCCCTTAATTGGCCTGCTGAGCCCGCTGGGCGGGCTCAACAAGGTCAATCAAGTGAAAGTCGCGTGGGTTGGCCACAACTCGATGGAGGCAGGACTACAGCCCCGAAAGTTGTAGTCCCACCTCCTACACACCTCCAGTATCAAAATCCAGCCCTTAGCCTCTATTTATGAATCCCAAGATCCCGTGTGCTTTTTTAACTGCTTTCTCAACCTGCCCCTGCCACCTTCAACGATTTGTGCACATATACCCCCAGGTCTCTCTGTTCATGCACCGCCTTTAGGATTGTACCCTTTAGTTTATATTTCCTCTCCTCATTCTTTCTACCAAAATGTATCACTTCGCACTTTTCTGCGTTAAATTTCATCTGCCACTTGTCCGCCCATTCCACCAGCCTGTCTATGTCTTCTTGAAGTCTCTCACTCTCCTCCTCACTGTTCGCTATACTTCCAAGTTTTGTGTCATCTGCAAGTTTTGAAATAGTGCCCTGTACACCCATGGGTGTTGGCCAGAGTGAGTCAACCAGTGGAAGCAGGAACCGTGAGATTAGGGGCAACGCTGCTCAACTTCATTGGAAAATCCACTATGGGCCAGGGATTTCTCTGAGAGCTGGTCCCACTCCACTGCCGTGACTTTGCCAGAAACACCGTTTACACCGAACACCCACGAATGGAACAAGTTCAGAGGAAATTCCCAGCCATGGTAACAACGCAGCACAGCAGGGGGGTGAGAAAGGAATCCCCCACATCGTATTCATTGTTCATCCTCCTCTGACCCCGGGATACAGGTGTTGACGGACTCTGGGATATAGGTGTTGATGGACTCTGGGATACAGGTGTTGATGGACTCTGGGATACAGGTGTTGACGGACTCTGGGATACAGGTGTTGACAGACTCTGGGATACATATGTTTACGGACTCTGGGATACAGGTGTTGACAGACTCTGGGATACACGTGTTGACAGACTCTGGGGTACAGGTGTTGATGGACTCTGGGATACAGGTGTTGACGACTCTGGGATACAGGTGTTGACAGACTCTGGGGTACAGGTGTTGATGGACTCTGGGATACAGGTGTTGACAGACTCTGGGGTACAGGTGTTGATGGACTGCGGGATACAGGTGTTGATGGACTCTGGGATACAGGTGTTGACAGACTCTGGGATACAGGTGTTGACAGACTCTGGGATGCAGGTGTTGATGGACTCTGGGATACAGGTGTTCACAGACTCTGCGATACAGGTGTTGATGGACTGCGGGATACAGGTGTTGATGGACTCTGGGATACAGGTGTTGACAGACTCTGGGATACAGGTGTTGACAGACTCTGGGATGCAGGTGTTGATGGACTCTGGGATACAGGTGTTGACAGACTCTGGGGTACAGGTGTTGACAGACTCTGGGATACAGGTGTTGATGGACTCTGGGATACAGGTGTTGATGGACTCTGGGATACAGGTGTTGATGGACTCCGGGATACAGGTGTTGACGGACTCTGGGATACACGTGTTGACAGACTCTGGGATACAGGTGTTGACAGACTCTGGGATGCAGGTGTTGGTGGACTCTGGGATACAGGTGTTCACAGACTCTGCGATACAGGTGTTGATGGACTGCGGGATACAGGTGTTGATGGACTCTGGGATACAGGTGTTGACAGACTCTGGGATACAGGTGTTGATGGACTCCGGGATACAGGTGTTGACGGGCTCTGGGATACAGGTGTTGACAGACTCCGGGATACAGGTGTTGACAGACTCTGGGATACAGGTGTTGACAGACTCTGGGATACAGGTGTTGATGGACTCTGGGATACAGGTGTTGACAGACTCTGGGATACAGGTGTTGACAGACTCTGGGATGCAGGTGTTGATGGACTCTGGGATACAGGTGTTGACAGACTCCGGGATACAGGTGTTGACAGACTCTGGGATACAGGTGTTGACAGACTCTGGGATACAGGTGTTGATGGACTCTGGGATACAGGTGTTGACAGACTCTGGGATACAGGTGTTGATGGACTCTGGGATACAGGTGTTGACAGACTCTGGGATACAGGTGTTGATGGACTCTGGGATACAGGTGTTGATGGACTCTGGGATACAGGTGTTGAGAGACTCTGGGATACAGGTGTTGACGGACTCTGGGATACAGGTGTTGACAGACTCTGGGATACAGGTGTTGATGGACACTGCGATACAGGTGTTGACAGACTCTGGGATACAGGTGTTGACAGACTCTGGGATACAGGTGTTGACAGACTCTGGGATACAGGTGTTGAGAGACTCTGGGATACAGGTGTTGACAGACTCTGGGATACAGGTGTTGATGGACTCTGGGATACAGGTGTTGACAGACTCTGGGATACAGGTGTTGACAGACTCTGGGATACAGGTGTTGACAGACTCTGGGATACAGGTGTTGATGGACTCTGGGATACAGGTGTTGATGGACTCTGGGATACAGGTGTTGATGGACTCTGGGATACAGGTGTTGATGGACTCTGGGATACAGGTGTTGATGGACTCTGGGATACAGGTGTTGAGAGACTCTGGGATACAGGTGTTGATGGATTCTGGGATACAGGTGATGATGGACTCTGGGATACAGGTGTTGATGGACTCTGGGATACAGGTGTTGATGGACTCTGGGATACAGGTGTTGATGGAATCCGGGATACAGGTGTTGATGGACTCTGGGATACAGGTGTTGACGGACTCTGGGATACAGGTGTTGATGGACTCTGGGATACAGGTGTTGACAGACTCTGGGATACAGGTGTTGATGGACTCTGGGATACAGGTGTTGATGGACTCCGGGATACAGGTGTTGACAGACTCTGGGATACAGGTGTTGACAGACTCTGGGATACAGGTGTTGATGGACTCTGGGATACAGGTGTTGACAGACTCTGGGATACAGGTGTTGACAGACTCTGGGTTACAGGTGTTGATGGACTCCGGGATACAGGTGTTGACAGACTCTGGGATACAGGTGTTGACAGACTTTGGGTTACAGGTGTTGACAGACTCTGGGATACAGGTGTTGACAGACTCTGGGTTACAGGTGTTGACAGACTTTGGGTTACAGGTGTTGACAGACTCTGGGATACAGGTGTTGACAGACTCTGGGTTACAGGTGTTGACAGACTTTGGGTTACAGGTGTTGACAGACTCTGGGATACAGGTGTTGACAGACTCTGGGATACAGGTGTTGACAGACTCTGGGTTACAGGTGTTGACAGACTTTGGGTTACAGGTGTTGATGGACTCCGGGATACAGGTGTTGACAGACTCTGGGTTACAGGTGTTGACAGACTTTGGGTTACAGGTGTTGACAGACTCTGGGATACAGGTGTTGACGGACTCTGGGATATAGGTGTTGATGGACTCTGGGATACAGGTGTTGATGGACTCTGGGATACAGGTGTTGACGGACTCTGGGATACAGGTGTTGACAGACTCTGGGATACATATGTTTACGGACTCTGGGATACAGGTGTTGACAGACTCTGTGATACACGTGTTGACAGACTCTGGGGTACAGGTGTTGATGGACTCTGGGATACAGGTGTTGACGACTCTGGGATACAGGTGTTGACAGACTCTGGGGTACAGGTGTTGATGGACTCTGGGATACAGGTGTTGACAGACTCTGGGGTACAGGTGTTGATGGACTCTGGGATACAGGTGTTGATGGACTCTGGGATACAGGTGTTGATGGACTCCGGGATACAGGTGTTGACGGACTCTGGGATACACGTGTTGACAGACTCTGGGATACAGGTGTTGACAGACTCTGGGATGCAGGTGTTGGTGGACTCTGGGATACAGGTGTTCACAGACTCTGCGATACAGGTGTTGATGGACTGTGGGATACAGGTGTTGATGACTCTGGGATACAGGTGTTGACAGACTCTGGGATACAGGTGTTGATGGACTCTGGGATACAGGTGTTGACGGGCTCTGGGATACAGGTGTTGACAGACTCCGGGATACAGGTGTTGACAGACTCTGGGATACAGGTGTTGACAGACTCTGGGATACAGGTGTTGATGGACTCTGGGATACAGGTGTTGACAGACTCTGGGATACAGGTGTTGACAGACTCTGGGATGCAGGTGTTGATGGACTCTGGGATACAGGTGTTGACAGACTCCGGGATACAGGTGTTGACAGACTCTGGGATACAGGTGTTGACAGACTCTGGGATACAGGTGTTGATGGACTCTGGGATACAGGTGTTGACAGACTCTGGGATACAGGTGTTGATGGACTCTGGGATACAGGTGTTGACAGACTCTGGGATACAGGTGTTGATGGACTCTGGGATACAGGTGTTGATGGACTCTGGGATACAGGTGTTGAGAGACTCTGGGATACAGGTGTTGACGGACTCTGGGATACAGGTGTTGACAGACTCTGGGATACAGGTGTTGATGGACTCTGGGATACAGGTGTTGACAGACTCTGGGATACAGGTGTTGACAGACTCTGGGATACAGGTGTTGAGAGACTCTGGGATACAGGTGTTGAGAGACTCTGGGATACAGGTGTTGACAGACTCTGGGATACAGGTGTTGATGGACTCTGGGATACAGGTGTTGACAGACTCTGGGATACAGGTGTTGACAGACTCTGGGATACAGGTGTTGACAGACTCTGGGATACAGGTGTTGATGGACTCTGGGATACAGGTGTTGATGGACTCTGGGATACAGGTGTTGATGGACTCTGGGATACAGGTGTTGATGGACTCTGGGATACAGGTGTTGATGGACTCTGGGATACAGGTGTTGAGAGACTCTGGGATACAGGTGTTGATAGATTCTGGGATACAGGTGATGATGGACTCTGGGATACAGGTGTTGATGGACTCTGGGATACAGGTGTTGATGGACTCTGGGATACAGGTGTTGATGGACTCCGGGATACAGGTGTTGATGGACTCTGGGATACAGGTGTTGACGGACTCTGGGATACAGGTGTTGATGGACTCTGGGATACAGGTGTTGACAGACTCTGGGATACAGGTGTTGATGGACTCTGGGATACAGGTGTTGATGGACTCCGGGATACAGGTGTTGACAGACTCTGGGATACAGGTGTTGACAGGCTCTGGAATACAGGTGTTGATGGACTCTGGGATACAGGTGTTGACAGACTCTGGGATACAGGTGTTGACAGACTCTGGGTTACAGGTGTTGATGGACTCCGGGATACAGGTGTTGACAGACTCTGGGATACAGGTGTTGACAGACTTTGGGTTACAGGTGTTGACAGACTCTGGGATACAGGTGTTGACAGACTCTGGGTTACAGGTGTTGACAGACTTTGGGTTACAGGTGTTGACAGACTCTGGGATACAGGTGTTGACAGACTCTGGGTTACAGGTGTTGACAGACTTTGGGTTACAGGTGTTGACAGACTCTGGGATACAGGTGTTGACAGACTCTGGGATACAGGTGTTGACAGACTCTGGGTTACAGGTGTTGACAGACTTTGGGTTACAGGTGTTGATGGACTCCGGGATACAGGTGTTGACAGACTCTGGGTTACAGGTGTTGACAGACTTTGGGTTACAGGTGTTGACAGACTCTGGGATACAGGTGTTGACGGACTCTGGGATATAGGTGTTGATGGACTCTGGGATACAGGTGTTGATGGACTCTGGGATACAGGTGTTGACGGACTCTGGGATACATGTGTTGACAGACTCTGGGATACATATGTTTACGGACTCTGGGATACAGGTGTTGACAGACTCTGGGATACACGTGTTGACAGACTCTGGGGTACAGGTGTTGATGGACTCTGGGATACAGGTGTTGACGACTCTGGGATACAGGTGTTCACAGACTCTGGGGTACAGGTGTTGATGGACTCTGGGATACAGGTGTTGACAGACTCTGGGGTACAGGTGTTGATGGACTGCGGGATACAGGTGTTGATGGACTCTGGGATACAGGTGTTGACAGACTCTGGGATACAGGTGTTGACAGACTCTGGGATGCAGGTGTTGATGGACTCTGGGATACAGGTGTTCACAGACTCTGGGATACAGGTGTTGATGGACTCTGGGATACAGGTGTTGATGGACTCTGGGATACAGGTGTTGATGGACTCTGGGATACAGGTGTTGACAGACTCTGGGATACAGGTGTTGACAGACTCTGGGATACAGGTGTTGAGAGACTCTGGGATACAGGTGTTGAGAGACTCTGGGATACAGGTGTTGACAGACTCTGGGATACAGGTGTTGATGGACTCTGGGATACAGGTGTTGACAGACTCTGGGATACAGGTGTTGACAGACTCTGGGATACAGGTGTTGACAGACTCTGGGATACAGGTGTTGATGGACTCTGGGATACAGGTGTTGATGGACTCTGGGATACAGGTGTTGATGGACTCTGGGATACAGGTGTTGATGGACTCTGGGATACAGGTGTTGATGGACTCTGGGATACAGGTGTTGAGAGACTCTGGGATACAGGTGTTGATAGATTCTGGGATACAGGTGATGATGGACTCTGGGATACAGGTGTTGATGGACTCTGGGATACAGGTGTTGATGGACTCTGGGATACAGGTGTTGATGGACTCCGGGATACAGGTGTTGATGGACTCTGGGATACAGGTGTTGACGGACTCTGGGATACAGGTGTTGATGGACTCTGGGATACAGGTGTTGACAGACTCTGGGATACAGGTGTTGATGGACTCTGGGATACAGGTGTTGATGGACTCCGGGATACAGGTGTTGACAGACTCTGGGATACAGGTGTTGACAGGCTCTGGAATACAGGTGTTGATGGACTCTGGGATACAGGTGTTGACAGACTCTGGGATACAGGTGTTGACAGACTCTGGGTTACAGGTGTTGATGGACTCCGGGATACAGGTGTTGACAGACTCTGGGATACAGGTGTTGACAGACTTTGGGTTACAGGTGTTGACAGACTCTGGGATACAGGTGTTGACAGACTCTGGGTTACAGGTGTTGACAGACTTTGGGTTACAGGTGTTGACAGACTCTGGGATACAGGTGTTGACAGACTCTGGGTTACAGGTGTTGACAGACTTTGGGTTACAGGTGTTGACAGACTCTGGGATACAGGTGTTGACAGACTCTGGGATACAGGTGTTGACAGACTCTGGGTTACAGGTGTTGACAGACTTTGGGTTACAGGTGTTGATGGACTCCGGGATACAGGTGTTGACAGACTCTGGGTTACAGGTGTTGACAGACTTTGGGTTACAGGTGTTGACAGACTCTGGGATACAGGTGTTGACGGACTCTGGGATATAGGTGTTGATGGACTCTGGGATACAGGTGTTGATGGACTCTGGGATACAGGTGTTGACGGACTCTGGGATACATGTGTTGACAGACTCTGGGATACATATGTTTACGGACTCTGGGATACAGGTGTTGACAGACTCTGGGATTCACGTGTTGACAGACTCTGGGGTACAGGTGTTGATGGACTCTGGGATACAGGTGTTGACGACTCTGGGATACAGGTGTTGACAGACTCTGGGGTACAGGTGTTGATGGACTCTGGGATACAGGTGTTGACAGACTCTGGGGTACAGGTGTTGATGGACTGCGGGATACAGGTGTTGATGGACTCTGGGATACAGGTGTTGACAGACTCTGGGATACAGGTGTTGACAGACTCTGGGATGCAGGTGTTGATGGACTCTGGGATACAGGTGTTCACAGACTCTGCGATACAGGTGTTGATGGACTGCGGGATACAGGTGTTGATGGACTCTGGGATACAGGTGTTGACAGACTCTGGGATACAGGTGTTGACAGACTCTGGGATGCAGGTGTTGATGGACTCTGGGATACAGGTGTTGACAGACTCTGGGGTACAGGTGTTGACAGACTCTGGGATACAGGTGTTGATGGACTCTGGGATACAGGTGTTGATGGACTCTGAGATACAGGTGTTGATGGACTCCGGGATACAGGTGTTGACGGACTCTGGGATACACGTGTTGACAGACTCTGGGATACAGGTGTTGACAGACTCTGGGATGCAGGTGTTGGTGGACTCTGGGATACAGGTGTTCACAGACTCTGCGATACAGGTGTTGATGGACTGCGGGATACAGGTGTTGATGGACTCTGGGATACAGGTGTTGACAGACTCTGGGATACAGGTGTTGATGGACTCCGGGATACAGGTGTTGACGGGCTCTGGGATACAGGTGTTGACAGACTCCGGGATACAGGTGTTGACAGACTCTGGGATACAGGTGTTGACAGACTCTGGGATACAGGTGTTGACGGACTCTGGGATACAGGTGTTGACAGACTCTGGGATACAGGTGTTGACAGACTCTGGGATGCAGGTGTTGATGGACTCTGGGATACAGGTGTTGACAGACTCCGGGATACAGGTGTTGACAGACTCTGGGATACAGGTGTTGACAGACTCTGGGATACAGGTGTTGATGGACTCTGGGATACAGGTGTTGACAGACTCTGGGATACAGGTGTTGATGGACTCTGGGATACAGGTGTTGACAGACTCTGGGATACAGGTGTTGATGGACTCTGGGATACAGGTGTTGATGGACTCTGGGATACAGGTGTTGAGAGACTCTGGGATACAGGTGTTGACGGACTCTGGGATACAGGTGTTGACAGACTCTGGGATACAGGTGTTGATGGACTCTGGGATACAGGTGTTGACAGACTCTGGGATACAGGTGTTGACAGACTCTGGGATACAGGTGTTGAGAGACTCTGGGATACAGGTGTTGAGAGACTCTGGGATACAGGTGTTGACAGACTCTGGGATACAGGTGTTGATGGACTCTGGGATACAGGTGTTGACAGACTCTGGGATACAGGTGTTGACAGACTCTGGGATACAGGTGTTGACAGACTCTGGGATACAGGTGTTGATGGACTCTGGGATACAGGTGTTGATGGACTCTGGGATACAGGTGTTGATGGACTCTGGGATACAGGTGTTGATGGACTCTGGGATACAGGTGTTGATGGACTCTGGGATACAGGTGTTGAGAGACTCTGGGATACAGGTGTTGATGGATTCTGGGATACAGGTGATGATGGACTCTGGGATACAGGTGTTGATGGACTCTGGGATACAGGTGTTGATGGACTCTGGGATACAGGTGTTGATGGACTCTGGGATACAGGTGTTGATGGACTCCGGGATACAGGTGTTGCTGGACTCTGGGATACAGGTGTTGACGGACTCTGGGATACAGGTGTTGATGGACTCTGGGATACAGGTGTTGACAGACTCTGGGATACAGGTGTTGATGGACTCTGGGATACAGGTGTTGATGGACTCCGGGATACAGGTGTTGACAGACTCTGGGATACAGGTGTTGACAGACTCTGGGATACAGGTGTTGATGGACTCTGGGATACAGGTGTTGACAGACTCTGGGATACAGGTGTTGACAGACTCTGGGTTACAGGTGTTGATGGACTCCGGGATACAGGTGTTGACAGACTCTGGGATACAGGTGTTGACAGACTTTGGGTTACAGGTGTTGACAGACTCTGGGATACAGGTGTTGACAGACTCTGGGTTACAGGTGTTGACAGACTTTGGGTTACAGGTGTTGACAGACTCTGGGATACAGGTGTTGACAGACTCTGGGTTACAGGTGTTGACAGACTTTGGGTTACAGGTGTTGACAGACTCTGGGATACAGGTGTTGACAGACTCTGGGATACAGGTGTTGACAGACTCTGGGTTACAGGTGTTGACAGACTTTGGGTTACAGGTGTTGATGGACTCCGGGATACAGGTGTTGACAGACTCTGGGTTACAGGTGTTGACAGACTTTGGGTTACAGGTGTTGACAGACTCTGGGATACAGGTGTTGACAGACTCTGGGATACAGGTGTTGACAGACTCTGGGATACAGGTGTTGACAGACTGTGGGATACAGGTGTTGATGGACTCTGGGATACAGGCGTTGACAGACTCTGGGATGCAGGTGTTGACGTGCTCTAGGATACAGGTGTTGACAGACTCTGGGATACAGGTGTTGATGGACTCTGGGATACAGGTGTTGACGGACTCTGGGATACAGGTGTTGACAGACTCTGGGATACAGGTGTTGACAGACTCTGGGATATAGGTGTTGACAGGCTCTGGGATACAGGGGTTGATGGACTCTGGGATACAGGTGTTGATGGACTCTGGGATACAGGTGTTGACAGACTCTGGGATACAGGTGTTGATGGACTCCGGGATACAGGTGTTGATGGACTCTGGGATACAAGTGTTGACAGACTCTGGGATACAGGTGTTAATGGACTCTGGGCTACAGGTGTTGACAGACTCTGGGATACAGGTGTTGATGGACTCTGGGATACAGGTGTTGATGGACTCCGGGATACAGGTGTTGACAGACTCTGGGATACAGGTGCTGACAGACTCTGGGATACAGGTGTTGACGGACTCTGGGATACAGGTGTTGATGGACTCTGGGATACAGGTGTTGACAGACTCTGGGATACAGGTGTTGACAGACTCTGGGATACAGGTGTTGACAGACTCTGGGATACAGGTGTTGACAGACTCTGGGATACAGGTGTTGACGGACTCTGGGATACAGGTGTTGATGGACTCTGGGATACAGGTGTTGATGGGCTCTGGGATATAGGTGTTGATGGGCTCTGGGATACAGGTGTTGATGGACTCTGGGATACAGGTGTTGACAGACTCTGGGATACAGGTGTTGATGGGCTCTGGGATACAGGTGTTGACAGACTCTGGGATACAGGTGTTGATGGGCTCTGGGATACAGGTGTTGACAGACTCTGGGATACAGGTGTTGATGGACTCTGGGATACAGGTGTTGACGACTCTGGGATACAGGTGTTGACGGACTCTGGGATACAGGTGTTGATGGACTCCGGGATACAGGTGTTGACAGACTCTGGGATACAGGTGTTGACAGACTCTGGGATACAGGTGTTGATGGGCTCTGGGATACAGGTGTTGACAGACTCTGGGATGCAGGTGTTGATGGGCTCTGGGATACAGGTGTTGACAGACTCTGGGATACAGGTGTTGATGGACTCTGGGATACAGGTGTTGACGACTCTGGGATACAGGTGTTGACGGACTCTGGGATACAGGTGTTGATGGACTCCGGGATACAGGTGTTGACAGACTCTGGGATACAGGTGCTGGTGGACTCTGGGTTACAGATGTTGATGGACTCTGGGATACAGGTGTTGACAGACTCTAGGATACAGGTGTTGATGGACTCCGGGATACAGGTGTTGATGGACTCTGGGATACAGGTGTTGATGGACTCTGGGATACAGGTGTTGGATGGACTCTGGGATACAGGTGTTGATGGACTCCGGGATACAGGTGTTAGATGGACTCTGTGATACAGGTGTTGACAGACTCTGGGATACAGGTGTTGGATGGACTCTGGGATACAGGTGTTGATGGACTCCGGGATACAGGTGTTGGATGGACTCTGTGCTACAGGTGTTGACAGACTCTGGGATACAGGTGTTGGATGGACTCTGGGATACAGGTGTTGACGGACTCTGGGATACAGGTGTTGACGGACTCTGGGATACAGGTGTTGCTGGACTCTGGGATACAGGTGTGTGAGAATGAACGAGTGTGCGTTCCGATAGGAGAATGAACGAGTGTGCATTCCGATGGGAGAATGAACGAGTGTATGGCCCACCTGAGGGGGCAGACGGGGCCTCAGTTTAACGTCTCATCTGAAAGACAGCACCTCCGCCAGTGCAGCGCTCCCTCAGCACTGCACTGGGTGTGTCGGCCTGGATTATGGGCTCAAGTCGATCATCATACACTGCAGTCACACATGCCAATGCTTGAAGTTTCATCGCCAATGTTTCAATCCATTTGTCAGCGTCTCGCAAGAAAACTCCGGGATTCTTTCCAGTGGGGTTGGAGTTTGTCAATATCAACTGATCAGATCATCTGAAGGTGAGACTGGAGGCTGTCAGAACCCATCAGAACAGAGTCCAGGAGCGAAGGCAGTTAGAAGCAACCAGTCGATATCATGTTCTCTGCTATTGTTTGTGCAAGAACTTGAGACAGAATTTTTTTAAAGATGAACTGCTGGTTACTGAGAGTCGCAGTTTTAGTTCTGCTTGTATAGTGTTGGCTGTGGCTGGTGTTTTATATAGAATATTAATAAGTTTATAAAGTGCAGCTTTCATAAGCTTCTCATTTTCCCCAGATGGATTTTCTGGGATATGCCCGACTGTCGACTTCAAGGTCGGTTACCGCTGCATTAGTTGCAAATAAGGAGGGTCTTCCCTGGTGTGAACGCACCAACTGGCTTTAATCAAGAGTTCTTGTTACTACATTTATGGGATTGGGAAAGTTCGGAAAGAAAATGGGGAGTGGGGTTGAAGTGGTGAAGAATTTTATTTAATTTCAAAATCTTACATTGAGATCTCCATATTTAGAACTTGACCACAGTGACGTGTGATGGGGAGAGCCGGCCTGTTTGAGAGAGAGACTGAGAGTGGGGACTGAGTATCTTCTGTAACTCCAAACGCTGTCTTCATGTTGTTTACGCACCTGTAGCTGAGGTGCCCTGTCACTGTACAAGAGGCACTGGAGAGGGTGCAAAAAGGATTTACTGGAATGATACCAGAACTGAGAGCTTCTACCTATCAGGAAAGATTGAACAGGCCGGGGCTCTATCTCTAGAAAGAAGAGACTGAGGGGTGACCAGATCGCGGTCTTTAGGATTATGAAAGGGTTTGATAGGGTAGAGGTAGAGAAGATGTTTCCACTTGTGGGGGAGACCAGAACTAGGAGCCATCAATATAAGATAGTCACTAATAAACCCAACCGGGAATTCAGGAGAAACTTCTTTCCCCAGAGAGTGGTGAGAATGTGGAACTCGCTACCACAGGGAGTGGTTGAGGTGAATAGTATAGAGGCATTTAAGGGGAAGCTAGATAAGTGGATGGGGGAGAGAGGAATAGAGGGATATGTTGATGGGGTGAGATGAAGAGGGGTGGGAGGAGGCTCGTGTGGAGCAGAAACACCAGGATGGGCCAGTTGGGCCGAATGGCCTGTTTCTGTGCTGTAACTTCTGTGTAACTGGGGAAATTGACCATATTAGAGCAGTCAGTATCCATGAGGAAATGTGAGCAGTGACATTAATATAATCAATAAGAGTGGAATCAATTGGAAACCCAGACTGAAGCCAGATCCGAGAGAGCAAGAATCCAGCTTCCCCGAGCCTGTTCTTGCAAACCGTGCTTTCAGAACACTCCTGTTTCATTTAAAATGATGGCAGTACGCATTGATTTTTAGTTCCAATAACAGAAAATTAACCTTTTAAGCAGGATCGCAAGTGCAGCCTAGGTTGCGAATGTCTGTAGGTGATGATAGTGGGAATACATTTGAAGAGCTGGTGTGAGGAGCTAAATAGGCTCGTCCAATATTATCACCCACCTGATTTGTGGCCTCGTATTTTAAGATTTTAAAAAGCAGAAAATGTTCAGCAAGTTGGTCAGCAGCTGACAAAGGAAAAGTTCATGTTTGGGTGCCATTCGGCCCCTCGAGCCTGCAATCAGATCAAGGCTGATCTTCCACCTCAACTCCACTTTCCCGCCCGATCCCCATATCCCTTGATTCCCCTAGAGTCCAAAAATCTATCGATCTCTGCCTTGAATATACTCAACGACTGAGCATCCACAGCCCTCTGGGGTAGAGAATTCCAAAGATTCACCACCCTCTGAGTGAAGAAATTCCTCCTCATCTCAGCCCTAAATGGCCGACCCCTTATTCTGAGACTGTGACCCCTGGTTCTAGACTCCCCAGCCAGGGGAAACATCCTCCCTGCATCTACCCTGTCGAGCCCTTAAGAATTTTATATGTTTCAATGCGATCACCTCTCATTCTTCTAAACTCTAGAGAATATCGGCCTAGTCTACTCAATCTCTCCTCATAGGACAATCCCCCCATCCCAGGAACCAGTCTGGTGAACCTTCGTTGTACTCCCTCTAGTATATCCTTCCTTAGGTAATGATACTACTTCACCCTTAAACTCTTGAAACCTACATAAACATTAAAACAGTGGCCCTAACTTTCGTCAGCCTTCTCCTGTAGAAAACATCGCAGCCAATTTGCGCACAACAAGACCCCACAAACAGCAATGTGATGATGACCAGATAATCAGTTTTTAGTGATGTTGGTTGAGAGACAATAATATTGGCCAGGACACCGGGGATATCTCCCCTGCTCTTCTTCGAAATAGTGCCGTGGGATCTTTTGTGTCCAGCTGAGGGAGCAGACAGGGCCTCGGTTTAACGTCTCATCCGAAAGACGGCACCTGCGACAGTGTGGCGTTCCCTCGGCACTGCACTGGAGTGTCAGCCTGGATTCTGGGCTCAAGTCTCTGGAGTGCCCTCTCCCCAACTTATATGCAGTTATATCGGTTAAGGACATTTCAGGGACAAGAAAAAGGCATTAATCCCAAAACCTCATCTCCTTTTGTTAGAACTCAGTCCCTCCTACAACAACAACAACTTGCATTTATACAGCGCCTTTAACATAATGGCCCTGAAATTAGGTTCGGGTGCTTGCCGCGCGTGCAAGCCCCCGATGTGCACTCACCCGGCGCACCGACATCTGAAGCCTGGGCCTGCTCGCATTTCCTGTCACTGGCCCGGTTCCGATGTCAGCGCGCTGTGCTTACCTGATCCAGCGGCGTAGTTAGTGCGATGTGCCGGCTGGGATCAGGTGAGCACTGTACAACCAATCAGGGGAGGGGAAACTCATTCATGAGTTTGAGAGTAAAGACTGTCAAACTCATGAAAAGTACGGGCGCCCAAAAGGCTAGTTTAACTTTAATTAAAATTTTTAAAAAATCCCAATAATTAAATAAACTATAAATAACTTAAAAAAACTATTTAAAACAATTAATAAAATTTTTGAAAAAATTTTTTTTTTACGAATTCGGGTCTAAAAATAAACTTACCTTACTGTAAAGTCCTTAAAAATAATGAAGCTGTGGAAAAAATGTAATAATTTTAAATAATAGACCACTTACCTTCAAGAATCCACTACTTACGCCTCCTTTTTTCATTTCCAAAAAGTCCAGGCCCTTGCACACGCGCAAACCTGTCAAAACGAAGGAAGTTCAACGAGTGCGCGCAGAGTCCTGCGCGCACGCGTTGGACCTCTTAGCCCCTTAGTTCGATGGAGAGGAAATGCCGGTTTCCCGCGCATGCGCTGTGCATGCTGGAATCCGGCAATTCCTCCGGCCACGCGCGTGAGTACACCGACCGTACTCGCGCGTTGGGAACGGAATTACTGGCCCAGTAAATCGTCCCAAGGTGTTTCACAGGAGCGTTTATCAGACAAAAATTTGACACCGAGCCACATAAGGAGATATTAGGACAGGTGACCAAAAGCTGGGTCAAAGAGGTAGGTTTTAAGGAGCATTTTAAAGGAGGCGAGGTAGAGAGTCGGAGAGGTTTAGGGAGGGAATTCCAGAGCTTAGGGCCCAGGCGGCTGAAGGCACGGCCGCCAATGGTGGGACGATGAAAATCAGGGGATGAACAAGAGGCCAGAATTGGAAGCGAGCAGAGATCATGGTTGGTTGTAGGTGTGGGGGAGGTTACAGAGATACATCTACCCACCATTGTCCCGCTACCTCGCCTCCTCAATTTACCCCAGCTACTGTCTGCAGATTTTGCAGGATGATACTGAACTTCCCATCATCCCGTAGGTGCTCTCCTTTGCAACTGAAGATCTTTCTGTCCTTGCTCTGCAATGACAGCCGTGGCTCCTTTGCCGAGCAGTGCTGTGCTGGTGTCTCAGGATTATGTTGTGGTCAGGCTTTCCATCAGATGCAGATAAAAATAGCCAATTTATGAATCTTTTGAACCACATGGAGTCATTAATCATTCACACTGCAAGTAGAAAGGAAACATTTCAGAGAAATACAGCTTACAGGGAAGTGATTCCATTTAACAGAGCCTCTTGCTGTCTCCATTATAGATTTGACAGTCGATTGACTATATTTTGAAAGCAGGGCAACTTGGAAACAATTTATGTTGCAATGAGGATTTTGTACTTAAGATGAGCACATCAGACATTCTACGTGATACGAATAGAATGGCTCCAGTGCCGTTCTGTGTGAAGGGTCAGGGTTTGCCCAATGCCGTTCAATGTGAAGGGTCAGGGTTTGCCCAGTGCCATTCAATGTGAAGGGTCAGGGTTTGCCCAGTGCCGTTCTGTGTGAAGGGTCAGGGTTTGCCCAGTGCCGTTCTGTGTGAAGGGTTATGGTTTGCCCAATGCCGTTCTGTGTGAAGGGTCAGGGTTTGCCCAGTGCCGTTCTGTGTGAAGGGTTATGGTTTGCCCAATGCCGTTCTGTGTGAAGGGTCAGGGTTTGTCCAGTGTCGTTCTGTGTGAAGGGTTATGGTTTGCCCAATGCCGTTCTGTGTGAAGGGTCAGGGTTTGCCCAATGCCGTTCAATGTGAAGGGTCAGGGTTTGCCCAGTGCCGTTTGATGTGAAGGGTCAGGGTTTGCCCAATGCCGTTCAATGTGAAGGGTCAGGGTTTGATCCAGTGCCGTTTGATGTGAAGGGTCAGGGTTTGCCCAGTGCCGTCCGATGTGAAGGGTCAGGGTTTGCCCAGTGCCATTCTGTGTGAAGGGTCAGGGTTTGCCCAGTGCCATTCGATGTGAAGGGTCAGGGTTTGCCCAGTGCCATTCTGTGTGAAGGGTCAGGGTTTGCCCAGTGTCGTTCTGTGTGAAGGGTCAGGGTTTGCCCAGTGTCGTTCTGTGTGAAGGGTCAGGGTTTGCCCAGTGCCATTCGATGTGAAGGGTCAGGGTTTGCCCAGTGCCGTTTGATGTGAAGGGTCAGGGTTTGCCCAGTGCCGTCCGATGTGAAGGGTCAGGGTTTGCCCAGTGCCATTGTGTGTGAAGGGTCAGGGTTTGCCCAGTGCCATTCGATGTGAAGGGTCAGGGTTTGCCCAGTGCCATTCTGTGTGAAGGGTCAGGGTTTGCCCAGTGTCGTTCTGTGTGAAGGGTCAGGGTTTGCCCAGTGTCGTTCTGTGTGAAGGGTCAGGGTTTGCCCAGTGCCATTCGATGTGAAGGGTCAAGGTTTGCCCAGTGCCGTTTGATGTGAAGGGTCAGGGTTTGCCCAGTGCCATTCGATGTGAAGGGTCAGGGTTTGCCCAGTGTGATGGAAATGGATTCCGTTTTGCACCCAAAGCCACTGACTCACAATTGGTTGTAATTCCAAGGGAGCCAGTTCCCCTCGAGTCCCTCAGCCAAGTGCCCAATATTAACACAGTAAGTGTCAGCAGGCTATTTGACTTTGGAGGTATCACAGTCCTGTCCTGATGAAGGGGCGGTCCCTATGTACACTACCCATCAAACATAGCAATCAGGAGCGATTCTCCTCACTACCTAACGGAGTTGAATTGTAAAGTTGCAAATGCCTACTCCATCCACGATCACTAGGACCAGAACAGACCAGGGATAGAAACATAGAAACATAGAAACATAGAAGATAGGAGCAGGAGTAGGCCATTCGGCCCTTCGAGCCTGCTCCGCCATTCAATGAGATCATGGATGATCATCCAAATTCAGTACCCTGTCCCTGCCTTCTCCCCATATCCCTTGATCCCTTTAGCTTTAAGAAATATATCCAACTCTTTCTTGAATATATTTAATGAACTGGCCTCCACCGCCCTCTGTGGCAGAGAATTCCACAGGTTCACCACTCTCTGGGTGAAGAAATTCCTCCTCATTTCAGTCCTAAATGGCTTACCCCTTATCCTTAGACTATGACCCCTGGTTCTGGACTCCCCGGCCATCAAAACATCCTTCCTGCATCTAGTCTGTCCAGGCCTGACAGAATTTTATAGGTTTCGATGAGATCCCCTCTCAATCTTCTAAACTCCAGTGAGTATAAGCCCAATCGACACAATCTCTCCTCATACGTCATTCCTGCCATCCCAGGTATCAGCCTGGTGAATCTTCGCTGCACTCCTTCAATGGCAAGTACGTCCTTCCTCAGGTAAGGCGACCAAAACTGCACACAATATTCAAGCTGCGGTCTCACCAAGGCCCTGTACAACTGTAGCAAGACATCCTTGTTCCTGTACTCGAACCCTCTTGCTACGAAGGCCAACATACCATTTGCCTTCTTAACCACCTGCTGCACCTGCATGCTTACCTCCAGCGACTGGCGCACAAGAACACCCAGGTCTCTTTGCACTTCCCCTTCTCCAAATCTATTGCCATTCAAATAATAATCTGCCTTCCTGTTTTTGCCACCAAAGTGGATAACCTCACATTTATCCACATTATAGTGCATTTGCCATGGTTCTGCCCAATCACCCAACCTGTCCAAATCGTACTGGAGTTTCACAACATCCTCCTCACAGCATACACTCCCACCCAGCTTTGTGGCGTCTGCAAATTTGGAGATGTTACATCCAATTCCCTCGTCCAGATCATTAATATATATTGTGACCAGCTGGGGTCCTAGGACCGATCCTTGCGGTACCCCACTAGTCACTGCCTGCCACTCGGAAAATGACCCATTTATTCCAACTCTTTGCTTTCTGTCCGCCAACCAGTTCTCTATCCAAGTCAATACCTTGCCCCCAATCCCATGTGCCTTAATTTTGCGCGCTAATCTCTTATGTGGGACCTTATCGAAAGCCTTCTGAAAGTCCAAATACACCACATCCACTGGTTCTCCCTTATCTATTTTACCAGTTACAACCTCAAAAAATCCAGTAAATTAGTCAAGCATGATTTACCTTTTGTAAATCCATGTTGACTTTGTCCGATCCTGTCACTGCTTTCCAAGTGCTCTGCTATTACATCTTTTATAATGGACTCTAGCATTTTCCCCACTACCGATGTCAGGCTTACCGGTCTATAATTCCCCGCTTTTTCTCTACCACCTTTTTTGAATAGTGGGGTAACATTAGCTACCCTCCAATCCATGGGTACTGTTCCAGAGTCTATCAAGTTCTGGAAGATGACCAGCAATGCATCTACTATTTCTAGGGCCACTTCCTTAAGTACCCTGGGATGTAGATTATCAGGCCCTGGGGATTTATTGGCCTTCAGTCCCATCAATTTTCCTAACACCATTTCCCTACAAATACTGATTTCTTTCAGTTCCACCCTTTCATCAGACCCTTTGTTCCCCGGCATCTCTGGGAGGTTATTTGTGTCCTCCTTTGTGAAGACAGAACCAAAATATGTATTTAGTTGGTCCTCCATTTCCTTGTTCCCCATTATAAATTCCCCTGATTCTGACTGCAAGGGACCTACGCTTGACTTCACCAATCTTTTTCTCTTCACATATCTATAAAAGCTTTTACAGTCAGTTTTTATGTTCCCTGAAAGCTTACTCTCATATTCTATTTTCCCTTTCTTAATTAATCCCTTTGTCCTCCTTTGTTGAATCCTAAACTGCTCCCAATCCTCAGGATTATTGCTTTTTCTGGCCAATTTATATGTCCTCTCTTTGGATCTTATGCTATCCCTAATTTCCCTTGTTAGCCACGGTTGAGTCACCTTTTTTGTTTTATTTTTATGCCAAACTGGGATGAACAATTTCTGTAGCTCATCCATTCGGTCTTTGAATGTTTGCCATTGCCTATCCACCGTCAACCCTTTGAGTGCCATTCCCCAATCAATCCTACCCAACGCGCTCCTCAGACCATCATAGTTTCCTTTACTTAAATTGAGGACCCTAGTGTCTGAGTCAACTACTTCATTCTCCATCTTAATGAAGAATTCGATCATATTATGATCGCTCCGACCCAAGGGGCCTCGTATAACAAGATTGCTAATTAATCCTTTCTCATTACATAATACCCAGTCTAAGATGGCCTGATCTCTGGTTGGTTCCTCAACATATTGGTCCAGGAAACCATCCCGTAAACACTCCAGGAATTCTTCCTCCACAGTATTGTTACTAATTTGGTTGGCCCAATCTATATGTAGATTAAAGTCACCCATGATGACTATTGTGCCCTTATTGCACGCTTCTTTAATTTCCCTTTTAATGCCATCCCCAACCTCCGCCTTACTGTTTGGAGGTCTATATACCACTCCCACTAACGTTTTTTTCCCCTTAGTATTCCTCAGTTCTACCCATACAGATTCCACATCATCAGAGCTAATATCCTTCATTACAATTGTGTTAATCCCTTCTGTAGTGTATGTGCCTTTAAGAGACCCATGTGTACTGTAATGCCGGTAATGGCCACTCGGGCTATATAAGCCTGAGTATTGTGTTGTATCCGTTAGTTCCCCTCCAGACTTTGTTTAGTAAACACCTATCCAACCAACTCCTGTCTTCAGTGTCTCTATCAACGCACAGACACAACACCTTCTTTAACCAGTAATGCAACCCCACCTCCCTTTCCTTTTTGCCTATCTTTCCTGAATATCGAATACCCCTGAATGTTGAGTTCCCAGTCTTGGCCATCCTTGAGCCACGTTTCCATAATCCCAACCAAATCATATTCGTTTACCTCTATTTGCGCAGCCAATTCATCCACCTTATTACAAATGCTCCTCGCATTAAGACACAAAGTCTTCAGGCTTGTTTTTTTAACGCTCTTAGACCTATTAGAATTATTATTTACTGTGGCCATGTTTGATTTAAACCGTTGATTTCTCTGACTGCCACTTTTGTTTTTCTCCTTCCTATCTTTTGCTTTTATCCTTGTTTCCCTTTCCTCTGTCTCCCTGCTCAGGTTCCCAACCCCCTGCCATTTTAGTTTAAACCCTCCCCCACAGCACTAGCAAACACTCCCCCTAGGACATCGGTTCCAGCCCTGCCCAGGTGCAAACCGTCCGGTTTGAACTGGTCCCACCTCACCCAGAACCGGTTCCAATGTCCCAGGAACTTGAATCCCTTCCCCTGGCACCATTTCTCTAGCCACATATTCATCTGAAGTATCCTTCTATTTCTACTCTGACTAGCACGTGGCACTGGTAGCAATCCTGAGACTACTAGCTTTGAGGTCCTGTTTTTTAATTTATCTCCTAACTCCCTATATTCCGCTTTTAGGACCTCATCCTGCTCTTTACCTATATCGTTGGTGCCTATATGCACCACGACAACTGGCTGTTCACCCTCCCCTTCCAAGATGTTCTGCAGCCGCTCGGAGACATCCTTGACCCTTGCACCAGGGAGGCAACACACCATACTGGAGTCTCGTTTGCGGCCGCAGAAACGCCTATCTATTCCCCTTACAATTGAATCCCCGATTACTATAGCTCCCACACCCTAGGTCTATAGCTGATCTGCTGAGACATCAAAGAAAACCTGTTAATTGGAATTGATCGGGAAGGAGATTGGTCCATTTTGAATCTGTACACTGGGGTTAAATTGGACGGGGCTTGGTCCATTGGATTTCTAGACAATGTTAGTGAATGGGAAGTGATTCTATACTTTGACCGGAGTAATATTAAATTATATATAAATATTTCGCTTGAGTTGAATACGTAGAATGTTATCTTTACTAGTCCAAGGTGCACTGTGTCTGACCCAATTCATTTCTACACAATGTTCCCTAGTGGAGGGAGGCTCCAGGAGGGATAGAGTTCCACTTAGTGAACTTTGTGCATCTCAAAGTGGAGGATATTGGGGCTGGTGAATGGATCATATTCACTTGCAGACACCCAGTGTCCCATCAAACACTCCCAGGTACAGCACGGGGTAAGATACAGAGTAAAGCTCCCTCTACACTGTCCCATCAAACACTCTCAGGGCAGGTACAGCACGGGTTAGATACAGAGTAAAGCTCCCTCTACACTGTCCCATCAAACACTCCCAGGGCAGGTACAGCACGGGGTAAGATACAGAGTAAAGCTCCCTCTACACTGTCCCATCAAACACTCTCAGGGCAGGTACAGCATGGGTTAGATACAGAGTAAAGCTCCCTCTACACTGTCCCATCAAACACTCCCAGGGCAGGTACAGCACGGGTTAGATACAGAGTAAAGCTCCCTCTACACTGTCCCATCAAACAATCCCAGGGCAGGGACAGCACGGGTTAGATACAGAGTAAAGCTCCCTCTACACTGTCCCATCAAACACTGCCAGGGCAGGTACAGTACGGGTTAGAAACAGAGTAAAGCTCCCTCTACACTGTCCCATCAAACACTCCCAGGGCAGGTACAGCACGGGTTAGATACAGAGTAAAGCTCCCTCCACACTGTCCCCATCAAACACTCCCAGGGCAGGTACAGCACGGGATAGATACAGAGTAAAGCTTCCTCTACACTGTCCCATCAAACACTCCCAGGGCATGTACAGCACGGGTTAGATACAGAGTAAAGCTCCCTCTACACTGTCCCATCAAACATTCCCAGGGCAGGTACAGCACGGGTTAGATACAGAGTAAAGCTCCCTCTACACTGTCCCATCAAACACTCCCAGGGCAGGTACAGCACAGGTTAGATACAGAGTGAAGCTCCCTCTACACTGTCCCATCAAACACTCCCAGGGCAGGCACAGCACGGGTTAGATACAGAGTAAAGCTCCCTCTACACTGTCCCATCAAACACTTCCAGGGCAGGCACAGCACGGTTTAGATACAGAGTAAAGCTCCCTCTACACTGTCCCCATCAAACACTCCCAGGGCAGGTACAGCACGGGTTAGATACAGAGTAAAGCTCCCTCTACACTGTCCCCATCAAACACTCCCAGGGCAGGTACAGCACGGGTTAGATACAGAGTAAAGCTCCCTCTACACTGTCCCATCAAACAATCCCAGGGCAGGGACAGCACGGGTTAGATACAGAGTAAAGCTCCCTCTACACTGTCCCATCAAACACTGCCAGGGCAGGTACAGTACGGGTTAGAAACAGAGTAAAGCTCCCTCTACACTGTCCCATCAAACACTCCCAGGGCAGGTACAGCACGGGTTAGATACAGAGTAAAGCTCCCTCCACACTGTCCCCATCAAACACTCCCAGGGCAGGTACAGCACGGGATAGATACAGAGTAAAGCTTCCTCTACACTGTCCCATCAAACACTCCCAGGGCATGTACAGCACGGGTTAGATACAGAGTAAAGCTCCCTCTACACTGTCCCATCAAACATTCCCAGGGCAGGTACAGCACGGGTTAGATACAGAGTAAAGCTCCCTCTACACTGTCCCATCAAACACTCCCAGGGCAGGTACAGCACAGGTTAGATATAGAGAAAAGCTCCCTCTACACTGTCCCATCAAACACTCCCAGAGCAGGTACAGCACGGGGTAGATACAGAGTAAAGCTCCCTCTACACTGTCCCATCAAACACTTCCAGGGCAGGTACAGCACGGGTTAGATACAGAGTAAAGCTCCCTCTACACTGTCCCCATCAAACACTCCCAGGGCAGGTACAGCACGGGTTAGATACAGAGTAAAGCTCCCTCTACACTGTCCCATCAAACACTCCCAGGGCAGGTACAGCACGGGTTAGATACAGAGTAAAGCTCCCTCCACACTGTCCCATCAAACACTCCCAGGGCAGGTACAGCACGGGTTAGATACAGAGTAAAGCTCCCGCTACACTGTCCCATCAAACACTCCCAGGGCAGGTACAGCACGGGATAAATACAGAGTAAAGCTTCCTCTACACTGTCCCATCAAACACTCCCAGGGCATGTACAGCACGGGATAAATACAGAGTAAAGCTCCCTCTACACTGTCCCATCAAACACTCCCAGGGCATGTACAGCACGGGTTAGATACAGAGTAAAGCTCCCTCTACACTGTCCCATCAAACACTCCCAGGGCAGGTACAGCCTGGGTTAGATACAGAGTGAAGCTCCCTCTACACTGTCCCATCAAACACTCCCAGGGCAGGCACAGCACGGGTTAGATACAGAGTAAAGCTCCCTCTACACTGTCCCATCAAACACTTCCAGGGCAGGCACAGCACGGTTTAGATACAGAGTAAAGCTCCCTCTACACTGTCCCCATCAAACACTCCCAGGGCAGGTACAGCACGGGTTAGATACAGAGTAAAGCTCCCTCTACACTGTCCCCATCAAACACTCCCAGGGCAGGTACAGCACGGGTTAGATACAGAGTAAAGCTCCCTCTGCACTGTCCCATCAAACACTCCCAGGGCAGGTACAGCACGGGTTAGATACAGAGTAAAGCTCCCTCTACACTGTCCCATCAAACACTCCCAGGACAGGTACAGCACGGGTTAGATACAGTGTAAAGCTCCCTCTACACTGTCCCATCAAACACTCCCAGGGCAGGTACAACACGGGTTAGATACAGAGTAAAGCTCCCTCTACACTGTCCCGTCAAACACTCCCAGGGCAGGTACAGCACTGGTTAGATACAAAGCTCCCTCTACACTGTCTCCATCAAACACTCCCAGGGTAGGTACAGCATGGGTTAGATACAGAGTAAAGCTCCCTCTACACTGTCCCATCAAACACTCCCAGGGTAGGTACAGCATGGGTTAGATACAGAGTAAAGCTCCCTCTACACTGTCCCATCAAACACTCCCAGGGCAGGTACAGCCCGGGTTAGATACAGAGTAAAGCTCCCTCTACACTGTCCCATCAAACACTCCCAGGGCAGGTACAGCACGGGTTAGATACAGAGTAAATCTCCCTCTACACTGTCCCATCAAACACTCCCAGGGCAGGTACAGCCCAGGTTAGATACAGAGTAAAGCTCCCTCTACACTGTCCCATCAAACACTCCCAGGGCAGGTACAGCATGGGTTAGATACAGAGTAAAGCTCCCTCTACACTGTCCCATCAAACACTCCCAGGGCAGGTACAGCCCGGGTTAGATACAGAGTAAAGCTCCCTCTACACTGTCCCATCAAACACTCCCAGGGCAGGTACAGCACGGGTTAGATACAGAGTAAATCTCCCTCTACACTGTCCCATCAAACACTCCCAAGGCAGGTACAGCACGGGTTAGATACAGAGTAAAGCTCCCTCTACACTGTCCCGTCAAACACTCCCAGGGCAGGTACAGCACGGGGTTAGATACAGAGTAAAGCTCCCTCTACACTGTCCCATCAAACACTCCCAGGGCAGGTACAGCACGGGTTAGATACAGAATAAAGCTCCCTCTACACTGTCCCATCAAACACTCCCAGGGCAGGTACAGCACGGGTTAGATACAGAGTAAAGCTCCCTCTACACTGTCCCAACAAGTTGCATCCGCCCCAATGTCAGAAAAGCCCCATTTTTCACTCGTGTGACATTTTCCATTCCCCACACCAGCTATCCTGTGGCCTTCTGAGTGAGGTTGTCAGTACTGTGTCAATTAGTGCTGAACTGTGGCAGCCCTGAAGCACGAGTAAGCCAGTAGAGACTGACTCAAGCTCACTTTACGTAGGGTGCTTCGAGCCAGGGAGTATAATCCCATCAACTGGACCTGTTTAAAGCTCAGGCCCTAGAGGAGAATGGACAGTGGGTTAAACTACTGCACTGTCGGGTGTGGCTTTAAGCTACGTGAATGCTCTAACAATTGTGAAGCCACATCTGTTAAATTAAACAGGGTTGGTCGCAAAATCCCTGATGGGGCTAAAAGGGTTAAATTACGAGGACAGGTTCCACAGACTGGGCTTGTATTCCCTCGAGTTTAGAAGATTAAGGGGCGATCTAATCGAGGTGTTTAAGATGATTAAAGGATTCGATCGGGTAGAGAGACAGAAACTATTCCTCTGGTGGGGTGAGTCCAGAACAAGGGGGCAGAACCTTAAAATTAGAGCCAGGCCGTTCAGGGGTGATGTCAGGAAGCACTTCTTCACACAAAGGCTGGTGGAAATCTGGAACTCTCTCCCCCCAAAAGCTGATGAGGCTAGGGGTGCGGTCAAATAAAAGTTTCAAAACTGAGAGTGATAGATTTTTGTTGGGTAAGGGTATCAAGTGTTATGGAGCCAAGGTGGGTCGATGGAGTTAAGATACAGATCAGCCTGATCTCATAGAAGGGCGGAACAGGCTCGAGGGGCTGAACAGCCTCCTCCTGTTCCTATTTTCCTAACAGCAAACAGGTAATCAATTCCAAAATTCTATCTGGATTTCCATCGCGGGAAACAGGTAATCTGATTTATATAAAAATTACCAGGGTGTCGTTGGTGACCTCATTGCATTATACAAATCGCTTTTATGAGGTTTTATAATAGAAATCAGAGTGCCGTTAGATACATTAATATTAAGCAGGTCACTTATGTAGAAGCAAAAGATTGATGAGAAATATGAGTCAAAGCTTTTTCATTCTATTTCTCCTGCAATAATCTAATCTTCAGTACAGCCTAGTTTGGCTGATATCAGAAGCCACCTCGGATAATGCAGCACTTCTTCAGGACAGTACTGAGGGAGCGCTGCACCGTCGGAGGGTCAGTGCTGAGGGAGTGCTGCACTGTTGGAGGGGCTATACTGAGAGAGCGCTGCACTGTCGGAGGGGCAGTGCTGAGGGAGCGATGCACTGTCGGAGGGGCAGTACTGAGGGAGCGCCGCACTGTCGGAGGGGCAGTACTGAGGGAGCGCCGCACTGTCGGAGGGGCAGTACTGAGGGAGCGCCGCACTGTCGGAGGGGCAGTGCTGAGGGAGAGCTGCATTGTCAGAGGGGCAGTACTGAGGGAGCGCTGCACTGTCGGAGGGGCAGTACTGAGGGAGCGCCGCACTGTCGGAGGGGCAGTACTGAGGGAGTGCTGCATTGTCAGAGGGGCAGTACTGAGGGAGTGCTGCACTGTCGGAGGGGCAGTACTGAGGGAGCGCTGCACTGTCGGAGGGGCAGTGCTGAGGGAGCGATGCACTGTCGGAGGGGCAGTACTGAGGGAGCTCCGCACTGTCGGAGGGTCAGTACTGAGGGAGTGCTGCACTGTCGGAGGGGCTGTACTGAGGGAGCGCTGCACTGTCGGAGGGGCAGTACTGAGGGAGTGCTGCACTGTCGGAGGGTCAGTGCTGAGGGAGCGCTGCACTGTCGGAGGGGCAGTACTGAGGGAGCGCTGCACTGTCGGAGGTGCCGTCTTTCGGATGAGACGTTAAACCGAGGCCCCGTCTGCTCTCTCAGGTGGACGTTAAACATCCCATGGCATTATTTCAGAGAAGAGAAGGGGAATTCTCCCTCAACCAACATCAGATTATCTGGTCATGAAATGAGGGTCCACTCCCACAGCACATGCATAGGTTACAACCACTGGGATGGGAGGGAGGAATGAGAGGCTGTGCGTCCCAAACTTTATTTGGCCTGGGTTAAGTTCTCCCTCTCCCTCACTCCTGCCCCTCCTCTGACACTGGAGCTGATCAAAATGATGAGGGGTTTTGATCGAGTAGATCGGGAGGAACTGTTTCCAGTGGCAGGAGGGTCGGTAACCAGAGGACACAGATTGAAGGTCATTGTCAAAAGAACCAGAGGGGAGATGAGGTGAAATTTTTCTACGCAGCGAGTTGTTGTGATCTGGAACGCGCTGCCTGAAAGGGCGGTGGGAGCAGATTCAATAGTAACTTTCAAAAGGGGAATTGGATAAACACTTAATTAGGAAACATTTTCAGGGCTATGGGGAAAGAGCAGGGGGAGTGGGACTAATCGGAGAGCTTGTTCAAAGAGCCGGCACAGGCACGATGGGCTGAATGGCCTCCTCCTGTGCCTGTATGATTCTATGATCCTCCTCAGCCCACACTCCCTCCCATCCTCTAAAACTGGGCTTAAATGCAGTCTGATTAACTGGTAGCTCATAGATTTCCTTCAGTCAGCATCTCCTCAGCTGAGGACCAATCCTTCTTTTATCTCACATCGCTGAACTTGAACTCTCAGGTGCTTTAACTTTCACTTAGCCAGTACAAGCAGACAGTGAGTTAATGAACTGTGGGCACGTGTGGAGACAGCCATTAATCATGTCTCACATGCTTTTCCTGCTAGTTTTCCCCTTTCACCATCATGTGTAGGTCTTGCAGAACTCTCTCTGTGAAAATCAGTGAGCAAATTAAAGGGCGCAGGGGCTCAACTTGGTCTTGGCTGGCGCACAGTGCGCGGGCGCTAATCGGCCGCCATTTTACACCCTGCCCGATATTCACTTCTGTCGACTTCAATGGAAAAGAAAATCAAACTTGGGCTTCCCGAATGTTATCGTTAAAAATTTAGCATTCCGGTCTGGCAACACCTTCGGGGGAAAAATTCAGTATCGCCCCATTTGGGGCGCAATTATCGGCCGGGCGCAAAGATTAGCGCCTGGCACTAATTATCGCCTCCGACAGCAAACTTGGCTTTTGTCGCCCCTGGAGGTGATTGGAGCGCTAAATCAGGCGCTTCACACCTCTCTTAAGGCGCAAAGGCCGAGGAGCGAGGCGCTACCTCAGTGCGCTGGCGAAGCTCATGTGATGTCAGTCAGCAATGGAACACAGACACACTGGCGCCGGCCAGTTCTTAAAGGGGAGGGTCGATCTTGCTCTCCATCCACATCCTGCTCATTGCAGCCCTGAATCTCGGCCTGGAGAGACCTGTACATCAAATCTGCTGGAAAGAACAATGGAGAGGCCTAGGGAAAGAGCTCAGAGTGCAGCCCCCACAGTCTCTTCTAAATCGATACAAGGAAGGGCAAATCAAAATGAACCTGCAAAGTGCTGCTCAGTACCCAAAACTCCTTCACACAGCGTTGATTCTCCAGAAGTCTCTCTCTCTCTCTCTCTCTCTCAGGATGCGTGGTGCAAAAATGTCACCAACAAAAAATGGCAGGAAGCGGTCAGCTTTAAATTGCGTTCCCCCAGTCCCTTCCCGACTGCAAAACGCTCCCCTCAACCTGTCATTGCTGGTGGCAGGCGGTAAGGCAGGGGGCGCCAGCCACTCAATTTCTGGTCCGGGGCGCTACCGGGTTGTTGCGCACTCGACTGACGTCACAATCTGCCGGCGCAAGAGATCATGGCGGTAGTGTTTAGCGCCGACGCAAAATGTCTAGTTAATTTCGTGAGCGGTGCAAACATCGCCGCGCCCGGGCGCTAGTTGCTTTGTGCCCCATTAGCGCCCTCTTAAGGCGCTAACGGGAGGCGCAAACAACTGAATTTTTCCCCCCTTGAGTTTAAAAATTCTCATCCTTGTGTTCAAATCCCTCCATGGCCTCGCCCCCCAAGCTCATCCAAAACTCGGCTGCCCGTGTCCTAACCCGCACCAAGTCCCGTTCACCCATCGCCCCAGTTCTCGCTGACCTACATTGGCACCCAATCTGGCAAAGCCTCGATTTTAAAATGAACATCCTTGTTTTCAAATCTCTCCGTGACTTTGCCCCCTCCCTATCTCTGTAATCTCCTCCGAGATCTTTGCGCTCCTCCAATTCTGGCCTTTTGCGCATCCCCGATTTTAATCGCTCGACCATTGGTGGCCGTGCCTTCAGCTGCCTGGGCCCCAGGCTCTGGAATTCCCTCCCTAAACCTCTCCACCTCTCTAACTCTCTCTCCTCCTTTAAGTTGCTTCTTAAAACCGACCTCTTTGACCAAGCTTTTGGTCACCTGTCCTAATATCTCATTCTGTGGCTCGGTGTCAAATTCTGTTTGATAATCGCTCCTGTGAAGCGCCTTGGGACGTTTTACTACCTTAAAGGTGCTGTATAAATGCAAGTTGTTGTTGTTAAAATAGTGTCGTAGCATCGATGACATCATTGGACTGCGACCTTTGGCTGTAAAGCAGGCCCCAGCCTGCCTGATGTAGGCGGCCTTCCCGTGCCTGTGCTGAGGTCAGTTAAGATGGTGCGAAGGGGGTGGGGTTGGTTGGGGGTTGGCAGGAACGCGTAGGAAATGCATCGAACTGTTCTCGCCAGGCAGAGAGGGGTAAAATCGACCCTACACAGAGAGTAACAGAGACCGGTGAACGATGGGACTGCCAAGGGCTGAAGACAGCAGGAAGGTCACTGGGCAATGGGTTCTTGGAGTAGACTTTCGTTCATCGACTTACTGAAAACAATTAGCAGCAAAAACGTAATGCTTCCAGAGGCGAGAGGAGGAGATTTTGTTTTACGCAGCGAGTTGTTGTGATCTGGAACGCGCTGCCTGAAAGGGCGGTGGAAGCAGATTCAATAGTAACTTTCAAAAGGGAATTGGATAAAACTTGAAGTGGAAAAATGTGCAGGGCCCTGGGGAAAGAGCAGGGGAGTGGGACTAATTGGAGAGCTCGTTCAAAGAGCCAGCACAAGAACGATGGGCCGAATGGCCTCCCCTGTACTGTACCATTCTATGATTCTCTGATTCTAACATGATATTTAAGTACATTAGCAAAGATGAAAAATTGCACAGGTAGAGGTCTGGAACCTGTGCGTCTGTAGACGAGAGGTCGGGTGATAAGATCATTATATTGGCGATTGGACCTGTGGAGTAGATTGAAACATTACACATTCCTGCCATTAGACTGGATTCTGATATTCACATTACTCTTTGAATGGCCTCACGGGGTAGGAAGCTAGTGCAGCACTGGACAGGTGCTGAGAATGACATTTACTGGGACTGTCACATCATGAATCAATGTGCCCACACAAAGTAAACTTCGTACTCTCTACTGGGCTGTTTGGCGGCCACTGCAGGTTCCCTTCACCTCTCTCTTTTCCATGCGGTTTCCTGTCATCAGTTATACTGGGAAATACAAACAACCCAACCTTCTCTGTTGGGTGAGCAACAGAGAGCCCCATTTTCATTGGTCCTGCCAGTTCCCACCATGTTTTACTGGCACCATTGTGGAGATCATAGAAGCATCGAATGATACAGCACAGAAGGAGACCATTCGGCCCATCGTGCCTGTGCCGGCTCTTTGAAAGAGCCAACAATTAGTCCCACTCCCCCCGCTCTTTCCCCAGAGCCCTGCAAATTCTCCCCTTCATTTATCCAATTCTCTTTTGAAAGTTACTATTGAATCTGCTTCCACCACCCTTTCAGGCAGCGCATTCCAGATCGCAACAACTCGCTGCGTAAAAAAAAATTTCCTCAACGATGGCGGAGCCCAGCACGAGGCTGAAGTGTTCGCGAACATCTTCAGCCAGAAGTGTCGACTGGATGATCCATATCGGCCTACTCCCGAGGCCCCCACCATCACAGAAACCAGTCTTCAGCCAATTTGATTCACTCCACGTGAAATCAAGAAACGGCTGAGCGCACTGGATACAGCAAAGGCCACTGGCCCCAACAATATCCCAGCTGTAAGAACATAAGAACATAAAAATTAGGAGCAGGAGTCGGCCATTCGGCCCCTCGAGCCTGCTCCGCCATTCAATAAGATCATGGCTGATCTTCGACCTCAACTCCACTTTCCCACCCGATCCCCATATCCCTTAATTCCTCTGGAGTCCAAAAATCTGTCGATCTCTGTCTTGAATATACTCAACGACTGAGCCTCCACAGCCCTCTGGGGCAGAGAATTCCAAAGATTCACCACCCTCTGAGTGAAGAAATTTCTCCTCATCTCAGTCCTAAATGGCCGACCCCTTACCCTGAGACTGTGCCCCCTAGTTCTAGACTCTCCAGCCAGGGGGAAACAACCTCTCAGAATCTACCCTGTCAATCCCCCTCAGAATCTTATATGTTTCAATGAGATCACCTTTCATTCTTCTAAATTCAGGAGAGTATAGGCCCAATCTACTCAACCTCTCCTCATAGGACAGTCCACTTAACATTGGAAAAGCTGGTCCCGGGCTGTGCGGGACCAGCAGAGAGCTACACAGCCATGCGGCCGCACAGCTCATAGGGAAAGTTGATTCACTCCCTCCACCACCGGCGTACCGTGTCTGCAGTGTGTACCATCTACAAGATGCACTGCAGCAACTCGCCAAGGCTTCTTCGGCAGCATCTCCCAAACCCGCGACCTCTTCCGCCTAGAAGGACAAGGGCAGCAGGTGCATGGGAACACCACCAGCTCCAAGTTCCCCTCCAAGTCAAACACAATCCTGACTTGGAAATATATCACCGATCCTTCATCGTCGCTGGGTCAAAATCCTGGAACTCCCTCCCTAACAGCACTGTGGGAGTACCATCACCACAGGGACTGCAGCGGTTCAAGAAGGCGGCACCCCCCCACCTTGTCGAGGGCAATTAGGGATGGGCAATAAATGCTGGCATTGCCAGCGATGCCCACATCCTGTGAATGAATAAATAAAAAAATTTAAAACCATGAATCTGGGCCTTTTGCCGGGCAGTAACTCCTAGAATACAAATGAGGAGGGGATGGAGGGAAATGGATAGAAATCACCAGTGAGGGAAATACCTTGGGATTACCCTCCACTGTTCGGTCTGACAGCTCACTCAAGGGGATTCTGTTTGGCAAGAGTTGCGAGTCTTCAGTCAGGAGAATCCTTTGTTTGAAACAGCGGAGATCAAAACAGACAATTTGTTGTGTTCATTGAGTGACTCCATCTAATCCAACACAATGCAAAACAATTAACAAACAGCATGATTTGACCAGGAGTGTCTAGGTTTCTCCAGAATACCCAGCTGATTCTTCCCAGTAGATTGAGCTTGTTTAGCAAGCTCAGCGTTAACGGTTGGATAATTGAGGATGATTTAGTCTTTGAGAATGGGTGTTAGGTTTAACGGGTGTTTTAGCTTGGGTCAGTCGGTCGTGGTGACACCTGAGAGTCCGAAGGTTGTGGGTTTGACGTTGCACTCCAGCGGTTCAGTGCAGCGCGGAGGGAGTGCTGCACTGTTCGCGGTGCCGTCCTTTGGATGAGAGGGTTAAGCTGAGGTTCTGTCCGGCTTAAAGATCCCACGACACAGGGGAGTTGCCCCAGTGTCCCAGCCAACAATCCTCCCTCAACCAACACCGCCAGAAACAGGTTAGCGGCTCATTTACCTCACGGCTGATTGTGGGGTCTTGCTGTGCGTGCAAATCATCGGAACAGGCAGATGCAGCCTCCCATTCTATGCAACCAAGAAGTTTTCTAAATGCCATGCACTTTTTAGAAATGTTTTTGTATTTTACTACCTTTACCGTTCCTGAAGCGCCCCTTGCAATTTTCTTTCTGATGGCTGGGGTGCAGTCCTATGGGTGATGGGCACTGACTCTCCCTGGGGTTCAGTCCTATGGGTGATGGGCACTGACTCTCCCTGGGGTGCAGTCCTATGGGTGATTGGCACTGTCTCTCCCTGGGGTACAGTCCTATGGGTGATGGGCACTGATTCTCCCTGGGGTTCAGTCCTATGGGTGATGGGCACTGATTCTCCCTGGGGTACTGTTCTACGGGTGATGGGCACTGATTCTCCCTGGGGTACAGTCCTATGGGTGATGGGCACTGACTCTCCCTGGGGTACAGTCCTATGGGTGATGGGCACTGACTCTCCCTGGGGTACAGTCCTATGGGTGATTGGCACTGATTCTCCCTGGGGTACAGTCCTATGGGTGATGGGCACTGATTCTCCCTGGGGTACTGTTCTACGGGTGATGGGCACTGAATCTCCCTGGGGTACAGTCCTATGGGTGATTGGCACTGACTCTCCCTGGGGTACTGTTCTACGGGTGATGGGCACTGACTCTCCCTGGGGTACAGTCCTATGGGTGATGGGCACTGACTCTCCCTGGGGTACAGTCCTATGGGTGATTGGCACTGACTCTCCCTGGAGTACAGTTCTCTAGGTGCCAACAGCTCTTCAGGTGTTGCCCGTGGCTCAGAGGGCAGCACTCTGGACTCCGAGTCAGAAGGTTGTGGGTTCATAGTGCCACTCCAGAGACTTGAGCACAAAAATCCAGCCTGACACTCCCAGTGCAGTGCTGAGGGAGTGCTGCACTGTCAGAGGTGCTGTCTTTCGGATGAGACGTTAAACCGAGGCCGCGTCTGCCCTCTCAGGTGGACATAAAAGATCCTATGGCAGTATTTCAAAGAAGAGCAGAGGAGTTCTCCCCGGTGTCCTGGGGCCAATAGTTATCCCCCAATCAACATCACTAATAAACAGATAATCTGGTCATTATCACATTGCTGTTTGTGGGAGCTTGCTGTGCGCAAATTGCCTGCTGCGTTTCCTACATTACGACAGTGATTACACTACATTGGCTGTAAAGTGTTTTGTGAGGTTGTGCAAGGCGCTATATAAATGCAAGTCTTTATTTCCTTTTTCAGTAACTTGCCCAAATGAATATTCCTCACCTCGATAGTGAGTATCAATGGGATATTCAACCATGGGGGAATCACAACGAGGTGGGTCCTGTCTTCCTCTGATAGGATAGTGATGACCAGGATCCCTGAATGATTTGTTTTCCCCACCCTGGTGGCACTGAGGCCAATTGTACACCCGCTAGGGTTCACGAGATATTGGGGTAAGCTGAGGTTACCTGACCTCCTGCAGTCTAAGCTGAGTTTCCGATCCCATACCCTCTCCATCACCAAGACCGCCTACTTCCACCTCCGTAACATCGCCCGCTGCTGCTGAAACCCTCATCCAACCCTTTGTTACCTTCAGACTCGACTATTCCAACACACTCCCGGCCAACATCCCAACTTATAGCCTCCGTAAACTGGAGCTCATCCAAAACTCGGCTGCCCGTGTCCTAACTCGCACCAAGTCCCGCTCACCCCCTCACCCCCTGTGCTCACTGCCCCGTGTCCTAACTCGCACCAAGTCCCGTTCACCCCTCACCCCCTGTGCTCACTGCCCCGTGCCCTAACTCGCACCAAGTCCCGTTCACCCTTCACCCCTGTGCACGCTGCCCCGTGTCCTAACTCGCACCAAGTCCCGCTCACCCCTCACCCCTGTGCTCGCTGACCTGTGTCCTAACTCACACCCAGTCCTGTTCACCCTTCACCCCTGTGCACGCTGCCCCGTGTCCTAACTCGCACCAAGTCCCGTTCACCCTTCACCCCTGTGCACGCTGCCCCGTGTCCTAACTCGCACCAAGTCCCGCTCACCCCTCACCCCCTGTGCTCACTGCCCCGTGTCCTAACTCGCACCAAGTCCCGTTCACCCCCTCACCCCCCTGTGCTCGCTGCCCGTGTCCTAACTCGCACCCAGTCCCGTTCACCCATCACCCCCTGTGCTCGCTGACCTGTGTCCTAACTCGCACCCAGTCCCGTTCACCCATCACCCCCTGTGCTCGCTGCCCCGTGCCCTAACTCGCACCAAGTCCCGTTCACCCATCACCCGCTGTGCTCGCTGCCCCGTGCCCTAACTCGCACCAAGTCCCGTTCACCCATCACCCCCTGTGCTCGCTGCCCCGTGCCCTAACTCGTACCCAGTCCCGTTCACCCATCACCCCCTGTGTTCGCTGCCCCGTGTCCTAACTCGCACCCAGTCCCGTTCACCCATCACCCGCTGTGCTCGCTGCCCTGTGTCCTAACTCGTACCCAGTCCCGTTCACCCCTCACCCCCTGTGTTCGCTGCCCCGTGTCCTAACTCGCACCCAGTCCCGTTCACCCATCACCCCCTGTGCTCACTGCCCCGTGTCCTAACTCACACCCAGTCCCGTTCACCCATCACCCCCTGTGCTCGCTGCCCCGTGTCCTAACTCGCACCCAGTCCCGTTCACCCATCACCCCCTGTGCTCACTGCCCCGTGTCCTAACTCACACCCAGTCCCGTTCACCCATCACCCCCTGTGCTCACTGCCCCGTGTCCTGACTCACACCCAGTCCCGTTCGCCCATCACCCCCTGTGCTCGCTGACCTGTGTCCTAACTCGCACCCAGTCCCGTTCACCCATCACCCCCTGTGCTCACTGCCCCGTGTCCTAACTCACACCCAGTCCCGTTCATCCCTCACCCCCTGTGCTCACTGCCCCGTGTCCTAACTCACACCCAGTCCCGTTCACCCATCACCCCCTGTGCTCACTGCCCCGTGTCCTAACTCACACCCAGTCCCGTTCACCCATCACCCCCTGTGCTCACTGCCCCGTGTCCTAACTCGCACCCAGTCCCGTTCACCCATCACCCCCTGTGCTCACTGCCCCGTGTCCTAACTCGCACCAAGTCCCGTTCACCCATCACCCCCTGTGTTCGCTGACCTGTGTCCTAACTCGCACCAAGTCCCGTTCACCCATCACCCGCTGTGCTCGCTGCCCTGTGTCCTAACTCGCACCCAGTCCCGTTCACCCATCACCCCCGTGCTCACTGCCCCGTGTCCTAACTCACACCCACTCCCGGTCACCCATCACCCCCTGTGCTCACTGCCCCGTGTCCTAACTCACACCAAGTCCCGCTCACCCCTCACCCCCTGTGCTCACTGCCCCGTGTCCTAACTCGCACCAAGTCCCGTTCACCCCTCACCCCCTGTGTTCGCTGCCCCGTGTCCTAACTCACACCCAGTCCCGTTCACCCATCACCCCCTGTGCTCGCTGCCCTGTGTCCTAACTCACACCCAGTCCCGTTCACCCATCACCCCCTGTGCTCACTGCCCCGTGTCCTAACTCACACCCAGTCCCGCTCACCCATCACCCCCTGTGTTCGCTGCCCCGTGTCCTAACTCACACCCAGTCCCGTTCACCCATCACCCCCTGTGCTCGCTGCCCTGTGTCCTAACTCACACCCAGTCCCGTTCACCCATCACCCCCTGTGCTCACTGCCCCGTGTCCTAACTCGCACCAAGTCCCGCTCACTCCTCACCCCCTGTGTTCGCTGCCCCGTGTCCTAACTCACACCCAGTCCCGTTCACCCATCACCCCCTGTGCTCGCTGCCCTGTGTCCTAACTCGCACCAAGTCCCGCTCACCCCTCACCCCCTGTGTTCGCTGCCCCGTGTCCTAACTCACACCCAGTCCCGTTCACCCATCACCCCCTGTGCTCGCTGCCCTGTGTCCTAACTCACACCAAGTCCCGCTCACCCATCACCCCCTGTGTTCGCTGCCCTGTGTCCTAACTCGCACCCAGTCCCGTTCACCCATCACCCCCTGTGCTCACTGCCCTGTGTCCTAACTCGCACCCAGTCCCGTTCACCCATCACCCCCTGTGCTCACTGCCCTGTGTCCTAACTCACACCCAGTCCCATTCACCCATCACCCCCTGTGCTCACTGCCCCGTGTCCTAACTCACACCCAGTCCCGTTCACCCATCACCCCCTGTTCTCACTGCCCCGTGTCCTAACTCACACCCAGTCCCGTTCACCCATCACCCCCTGTGCTCACTGCCCTGTGTCCTAACTCACACCCAGTCCCGTTCACCCATCACCCCCTGTGCTCACTGCCCCGTGTCCTAACTCGCACCGAGTCCCGCTCACCCATCACCCCCTGTGCTCACTGCCCCGTGTCCTAACTCGCACCAAGTCCCGCTCACCCCTCACCCCCTGTGCTCACTGCCCCATGTCCTAACTCACACCAAGTCCCGTTCACCCCTCACCCCCTGTGCTCGCTGCCCCGTGTCCTAACTCACACCAAGTCCCGCTCACCCCTCACCCCCTGTGTTCGCTGCCCTGTGTCCTAACTCGCACCAAGTCCCGCTCACCCCTCACCCCCTGTGCTCACTGCCCCATGTCCTAACTCACACCAAGTCCCGTTCACCCCTCACCCCCTGTGCTCGCTGCCCCGTGTCCTAGCTCGCACCAAGTCCCGTTCACCCATCACCCCCTGTGCTCACTGCCCCGTGTCCTAACTCGCACCCAGTCCCGTTCACCCATCACCCCCTGTGCTCGCTGCCCCGTGTCCTAACTCGCACCCAGTCCCGTTCACCCATCACCCCCTGTGCTCACTGCCCCGTGTCCTAACTCACACCCAGTCCCGTTCACCCATCACCCCCTGTGCTCACTGCCCCGTGTCCTAACTCACACCCAGTCCCGTTCACCCATCACCCCCTGTGCTCACTGCCCCGTGTCCTAACTCACACCCAGTCCCGTTCACCCATCACCCCCTGTGCTCACTGCCCCGTGTCCTAACTCACACCCAGTCCCGTTCACCCCTCACCCCCTGTGCTCGCTGACCTGTGTCCTAACTCGCACCAAGTCCCGTTCACCCCTCACCCCCTGTGCTCACTGCCCCGTGTCCTAACTCACACCCAGTCCCGTTCACACCATCACCCCCTGTGCTCACTGCCCCGTGTCCTAACTCACACCCAGTCCCGTTCACCCATCACCCCCTGTGCTCACTGCCCCCGTGTCCTAACTCACACCCAGTCCCGTTCACCCATCACCCCCTGTGCTCACTGCCCCGTGTCCTAACTCGCACCAAGTCCCGTTCACCCATCACCCCCTGTGCTCACTGCCCCGTGTCCTAACTTGCACCCAGTCCCGTTCACCCATCACCCCCTGTGCTCACTGCCCCGTGTCCTAACTCACACCCAGTCCCGTTCACCCATCATCCCCTGTGCTCACTGCCCCGTGTCCTAACTCACACCCAGTCCCGTTCACCCATCACCCCCTGTGCTCACTGCCCCGTGTCCTAACTCACACCAAGTCCCGTTCACCCATCACCCCCTGTGTTCGCTGACCTGTGTCCTAACTCACACCCAGTCCCGTTCACCCATCACCCGCTGTGCTCGCTGCCCTGTGTCCTAACTCGCACCCAGTCCCGTTCACCCATCACCCCCGTGCTCACTGCCCCGTGTCCTAACTCACACCCACTCCCGGTCACCCATCACCCCCTGTGCTCACTGCCCCGTGTCCTAACTCACACCAAGTCCCGCTCACCCCTCACCCCCTGTGCTCACTGCCCCGTGTCCTAACTCGCACCAAGTCCCGTTCACCCCTCACCCCCTGTGTTCGCTGCCCCGTGTCCTAACTCACACCCAGTCCCGTTCACCCATCACCCCCTGTGCTCGCTGCCCTGTGTCCTAACTCACACCCAGTCCCGTTCACCCATCACCCCCTGTGCTCACTGCCCCGTGTCCTAACTCACACCCAGTCCCGCTCACCCATCACCCCCTGTGTTCGCTGCCCCGTGTCCTAACTCACACCCAGTCCCGTTCACCCATCACCCCCTGTGCTCGCTGCCCTGTGTCCTAACTCACACCCAGTCCCGTTCACCCATCACCCCCTGTGCTCACTGCCCCGTGTCCTAACTCACACCCAGTCCCGTTCACCCATCACCCCCTGTGCTCACTGCCCCGTGTCCTAACTCGCACCAAGTCCCGTTCACCCCTCACCCCCTGTGCTCACTGCCCCGTGTCCTAACTCACACCCAGTCCCGTTCACCCATCACCCCCTGTGCTCACTGCCCCGTGTCCTAACTCACACCCAGTCCCGTTCACCCATCACCCCCTGTGCTCACTGCCCCCGTGTCCTAACTCACACCCAGTCCCGTTCACCCATCACCCCCTGTGCTCACTGCCCCGTGTCCTAACTCGCACCAAGTCCCGTTCACCCATCACCCCCTGTGCTCACTGCCCCGTGTCCTAACTTGCACCCAGTCCCGTTCACCCATCACCCCCTGTGCTCACTGCCCCGTGTCCTAACTCACACCCAGTCCCGTTCACCCATCATCCCCTGTGCTCACTGCCCCGTGTCCTAACTCACACCCAGTCCCGTTCACCCATCACCCCCTGTGCTCACTGCCCCGTGTCCTAACTCACACCAAGTCCCGTTCACCCATCACCCCCTGTGTTCGCTGACCTGTGTCCTAACTCACACCCAGTCCCGTTCACCCATCACCCGCTGTGCTCGCTGCCCTGTGTCCTAACTCGCACCCAGTCCCGTTCACCCATCACCCCCGTGCTCACTGCCCCGTGTCCTAACTCACACCCACTCCCGGTCACCCATCACCCCCTGTGCTCACTGCCCCGTGTCCTAACTCACACCAAGTCCCGCTCACCCCTCACCCCCTGTGCTCACTGCCCCGTGTCCTAACTCGCACCAAGTCCCGTTCACCCCTCACCCCCTGTGTTCGCTGCCCCGTGTCCTAACTCACACCCAGTCCCGTTCACCCATCACCCCCTGTGCTCGCTGCCCTGTGTCCTAACTCACACCCAGTCCCGTTCACCCATCACCCCCTGTGCTCACTGCCCCGTGTCCTAACTCACACCCAGTCCCGCTCACCCATCACCCCCTGTGTTCGCTGCCCCGTGTCCTAACTCACACCCAGTCCCGTTCACCCATCACCCCCTGTGCTCGCTGCCCTGTGTCCTAACTCACACCCAGTCCCGTTCACCCATCACCCCCTGTGCTCACTGCCCCGTGTCCTAACTCGCACCAAGTCCCGCTCACTCCTCACCCCCTGTGTTCGCTGCCCCGTGTCCTAACTAACACCCAGTCCCGTTCACCCATCACCCCCTGTGCTCGCTGCCCTGTGTCCTAACTCGCACCAAGTCCCGCTCACCCCTCACCCCCTGTGTTCGCTGCCCCGTGTCCTAACTCACACCCAGTCCCGTTCACCCATCACCCCCTGTGCTCGCTGCCCTGTGTCCTAACTCACACCCAGTCCCGCTCACCCATCACCCCCTGTGTTCGCTGCCCTGTGTCCTAACTCGCACCCAGTCCCGTTCACCCATCACCCCCTGTGCTCACTGCCCTGTGTCCTAACTCGCACCCAGTCCCGTTCACCCATCACCCCCTGTGCTCACTGCCCTGTGTCCTAACTCACACCCAGTCCCATTCACCCATCACCCCCTGTGCTCACTGCCCCGTGTCCTAACTCACACCCAGTCCCGTTCACCCATCACCCCCTGTGCTCACTGCCCTGTGTCCTAACTCACACCCAGTCCCGTTCACCCATCACCCCCTGTGCTCACTGCCCCGTGTCCTAACTCACACCCAGTCCCGCTCACCCATCACCCCCTGTGTTCGCTGCCCTGTGTCCTAACTCGCACCCAGTCCCGTTCACCCATCACCCCCTGTGCTCACTGCCCTGTGTCCTAACTCGCACCCAGTCCCGTTCACCCATCACCCCCTGTGCTCACTGCCCTGTGTCCTAACTCACACCCAGTCCCATTCACCCATCACCCCCTGTGCTCACTGCCCCGTGTCCTAACTCACACCCAGTCCCGTTCACCCATCACCCCCTGTGCTCACTGCCCTGTGTCCTAACTCACACCCAGTCCCGTTCACCCATCACCCCCTGTGCTCACTGCCCCGTGTCCTAACTCGCACCGAGTCCCGCTCACCCATCACCCCCTGTGCTCACTGCCCCGTGTCCTAACTCACACCAAGTCCCGCTCACCCCTCACCCCCTGTGTTCGCTGCCCTGTGTCCTAACTCGCACCAAGTCCCGCTCACCCCTCACCCCCTGTGCTCACTGCCCCATGTCCTAACTCACACCAAGTCCCGTTCACCCCTCACCCCCTGTGCTCGCTGCCCCGTGTCCTAACTCGCACCAAGTCCCGTTCACCCATCACCCCCTGTGCTCACTGCCCCGTGTCCTAATTCGCACCCAGTCCCGTTCACCCATCACCCCCTGTGCTCGCTGCCTCGTGTCCTAACTCGCACCCAGTCCCGTTCACCCATCACCCCCTGTGCTCACTGCCCCGTGTCCTAACTCACACCCAGTCCCGTTCACCCATCACCCCCTGTGCTCACTGCCCCGTGTCCTAACTCACACCCAGTCCCGTTCACCCCTCACCCCCTGTGCTCGCTGACCTGTGTCCTAACTCGCACCAAGTCCCGTTCACCCCTCACCCCCTGTGCTCACTGCCCCGTGTCCTAACTCACACCCAGTCCCGTTCACCCATCACCCCCTGTGCTCACTGCCCCGTGTCCTACCTCACACCCAGTCCCATTCACCCATCACCCCCTGTGCTCACTGCCCCGTGTCCTAACTCGCACCAAGTCCCGTTCACCCCTCACCCCCTGTGCTCGCTGCCCCGTGTCCTAACTCACACCCAGTCCCGTTCACCCATCACCCCCTGTGCTCACTGCCCCGTGTCCTAACTCACACCCAGTCCCGTTCACCCATCACCCCCTGTGCTCACTGCCCCGTGTCCTAACTCACACCCAGTCCCGTTCATCCCTCACCCCCTGTGCTCGCTGACCTGTGTCCTAACTCACACCAAGTCCCGCTCAGCCCTCACCCCCTGTGCTCACTGCCCCGTGTCCTAACTCACACCCAGTCCCGTTCACCCATCACCCCCTGTGCTCACTGCCCCGTGTCCTAACTCGCACCAAGTCCCGTTCACCCATCACCCCCTGTGTTCGCTGACCTGTGTCCTAACTCGCACCAAGTCCCGTTCACCCATCACCCGCTGTGCTCGCTGCCCTGTGTACTAACTCGCACCCAGTCCCGTTCACCCATCACCCCCGTGCTCACTGCCCCGTGTCCTAACTCACACCCACTCCCGGTCACCCATCACCCCCTGTGCTCACTGCCCCGTGTCCTAACTCACACCAAGTCCCGCTCACCCCTCACCCCCTGTGCTCACTGCCCCGTGTCCTAACTCGCACCAAGTCCCGTTCACCCCTCACCCCCTGTGTTCGCTGCCCCGTGTCCTAACTCACACCCAGTCCCGTTCACCCATCACCCCCTGTGCTCGCTGCCCTGTGTCCTAACTCACACCCAGTCCCGTTCACCCATCACCCCCTGTGCTCACTGCCCCGTGTCCTAACTCACACCCAGTCCCGCTCACCCATCACCCCCTGTGTTCGCTGCCCCGTGTCCTAACTCACACCCAGTCCCGTTCACCCATCACCCCCTGTGCTCGCTGCCCTGTGTCCTAACTCACACCCAGTCCCGTTCACCCATCACCCCCTGTGCTCACTGCCCCGTGTCCTAACTCGCACCAAGTCCCGCTCACTCCTCACCCCCTGTGTTCGCTGCCCCGTGTCCTAACTCACACCCAGTCCCGTTCACCCATCACCCCCTGTGCTCGCTGCCCTGTGTCCTAACTCGCACCAAGTCCCGCTCACCCCTCACCCCCTGTGTTCGCTGCCCCGTGTCCTAACTCACACCCAGTCCCGTTCACCCATCACCCCCTGTGCTCGCTGCCCTGTGTCCTAACTCACACCAAGTCCCGCTCACCCATCACCCCCTGTGTTCGCTGCCCTGTGTCCTAACTCGCACCCAGTCCCGTTCACCCATCACACCCTGTGCTCACTGCCCTGTGTCCTAACTCGCACCCAGTCCCGTTCACCCATCACCCCCTGTGCTCACTGCCCTGTGTCCTAACTCGCACCGAGTCCCGCTCACCCATCACCCCCTGTGCTCACTGCCCCGTGTCCTAACTCACACCAAGTCCCGCTCACCCCTCACCCCCTGTGTTCGCTGCCCTGTGTCCTAACTCGCACCAAGTCCCGCTCACCCCTCACCCCCTGTGCTCACTGCCCCGTGTCCTAACTCACACCAAGTCCCGTTCACCCCTCACCCCCTGTGCTCGCTGCCCCGTGTCCTAACTCGCACCAAGTCCCGTTCACCCATCACCCCCTGTGCTCGCTGCCCCGTGTCCTAACTCGCACCCAGTCCCGTTCACCCATCACCCCCTGTGCTCGCTGCCCCGTGTCCTAACTCGCACCCAGTCCCGTTCACCCATCACCCCCTGTGCTCACTGCCCCGTGTCCTAACTCACACCCAGTCCCGTTCACCCATCACCCCCTGTGCTCACTGCCCCGTGTCCTAACTCACACCCAGTCCCGTTCACCCCTCACCCCCTGTGCTCGCTGACCTGTGTCCTAACTCGCACCAAGTCCCGTTCACCCCTCACCCCCTGTGCTCACTGCCCCGTGTCCTAACTCACACCCAGTCCCGTTCACCCATCACCCCCTGTGCTCACTGCCCCGTGTCCTAACTCGCACCAAGTCCCGTTCACCCATCACCCCCTGTGCTCACTGCCCCGTGTCCTAACTCACACCCAGTCCCGTTCACCCATCACCCCCTGTGCTCACTGCCCCGTGTCCTAACTCACACCCAGTCCCGTTCACCCATCACCCCCTGTGCTCACTGCCCCGTGTCCTAACTAGCACCCAGTCCCGTTCACCCATCACCCCCTGTGCTCACTGCCCCGTGTCCTAACTCACACCCAGTCCCGTTCACCCATCACCCCCTGTGCTCACTGCCCCGTGTCCTAACTAGCACCCAGTCCCGTTCACCCATCACCCCCTGTGCTCACTGCCCCGTGTCCTAACTCACACCCAGTCCCGTTCACCCATCATCCCCTGTGCTCACTGCCCCGTGTCCTAACTCACACCCAGTCCCGTTCACCCCTCACCCCCTGTGCTCACTGCCCCGTGTCCTAACTCACACCCAGTCCCGTTCACCCATCACCCCCTGTGCTCACTGCCCCGTGTCCTAACTCACACCCAGTCCCGTTCACCCATCACCCCCTGTGCTCACTGCCCCGTGTCCTAACTCACACCCAGTCCCGTTCACCCATCACCCCCTGTGCTCACTGCCCCGTGTCCTAACTCACACCCAGTCCCGTTCACCCATCACCCCCTGTGCTCACTGCCCCGTGTCCTAACTCACACCGAGTCCCGTTCACCCATCACCCCCTGTGCTCACTGCCCCGTGTCCTAACTCACACCCGGTCCCGTTCACCCCTCACCCCCTGTGCTCGCTACCCCGTGTCCTAACTCACACCAAGTCCCGTTCACCCATCACCCCCTGTGCTCACTGCCCCGTGTCCTAACTCGCACCCAGTCCCGTTCACCCATCACCCCCTGTGCTCACTGCCCCGTGTCCTAACTCACACCCAGTCCCGTTCACCCATCACCCCCTGTGCTCACTGCCCCGTGTCCTAACTCACACCCAGTCCCGTTCACCCATCACCCCTGTGCTCACTGCCCCGTGTCCTAACTCACACCCAGTCCCGTTCACCCATCACCCCTGTGCTCGCTGACCTACATTGGCTCCCGGTCCGGCAACACCTCGATTTTAAAATTCTCACACTTGTGTTCAAATCCCTCCATGGCCTCGCCCCTCCCTATCTCTGTAACCTCCTCCAGCCAATTCTGCCCTCTTGAGCATTCAGCTGCCTGGGCCCTAAGCTCTGGAATTCCCTCCCTAAACCTCTCCGCCTCTCTCTCCTCCTTTAAGACACTCCTTTAAATCTTCCTCTTTGACCAAGCTTTTGGTCACCTGTCCTAATATCTCCTTATGTGGCTCGGTGTCAGATGTTGTTTGATAACGCCCCTGTGAAGCGCCGCGGGACGTTTTACTACGTTAAAGGCGCTGTATAAATGCAGGTTGTTGTTGTACTACACTCCTGAGGCGGTGAGCTCCTGCGCAGGACCGAGCGCCCTGCTGAAACACACGTCAATAGCTTCCCAAATCCACACCCCCCCCGGCGCCCAGCCCTGTCCAGCGCTCGGCGTGGAACGGAAATGCGCTCCCGATTTCCCAACATGCGATGCAAGAGTCGGAGGCAGGACTGCACATTAGGGCAGGAGTCCAGAATCCCCCTGAGCCTCGGCGCCAGTCAGGTGCACACCCGGTCACTGAGGTGTTAACAACGCCTTCAATTCAGCTTAAGAATTGCGGTATTGATTTACTTTACTGCACGCCCATTCATGGCATTACATCAGTCACACGTATTAACTGGGCCAGGCTGGGCCAGATTGCCATCAGCCGGAGCCGCCTTCTTCCCTGCTGCATCGAAATTACTTGATTGATTCCTTGTCTGCACAGATTGTGAAAACATGACTTTTCCTCCAAACTGTTGGTTGGAGTAATATCTGCTCAATATCAGGGCTGTTCAGCAGGCTTAATGATCACCTCAGGCTGTGCAAACGGAGAGGCTCAGGCAGGTTTCCAGAGAGAAATAGCACAGGGGAGGGCAGAGTAATGCACCAACACAAGCTGCGACCCTCCTCAGGCCTGCCCTAAAGGACAAATGTTTCCTCTTACCGGCCATTTCTCTGAGGAGCGACGCCCGCAGAGTTAGGGACAGAGCGGATACAAACTCTGCTTATTCCCGGGTCTCATTGGCCATCACCGTCCCAAGGTCTTCAGGCTCGTGGGTTCACAGTCCCACTCCAGGGACTTGAGCACGTAATCCAGGCTGACACTCCCAGTGCTGTGCTGAGGGAGGTGCCGTCTTTCGGATGAGACTTTAAACCGAGACCTCTACCCTCTCAGGGGGATGTAAAAGATCCCACTGCAAACAAGAGCGGGGGGGGGGGCGTTCTCCCTGCTGTCCTGGGATAATATTTATCCCTCAACCAACATCACTAACACAGATTATCTGGTCATTGTCACATTGCTGTGGGAGCTTGCTGTGCACAAATTGGCTGCCACGTTTCCAAATTAACACCAATGACTAAACTTCCAAAGTACTTCATTGGCTGTAAAGCGCTTTGGGACGTCCTGAGGTCGTGAAAGGCGCTACAGAAATGCAGGTCTTTCCTTTTTTCTTTTCTGTTCCTGAGTGCAAGCGCAGTGCCGAAGGTGGAGGGCGTCGACGATCAGGAACGCTGCTTTGGTGAAGCTTCAGGCTGTGAAAGATTGTAAAAGGGAAGGGAAGACCGAGGGAAGAGGAGGGGAGGGAAGGGAAGACCGAGGGAAGAGGAGGGAAGACCGAGGGAAGGGGAGGGAAGACCGAGGGAAGGGGAGGGAAGACCGAGGGAAGGGGGAGGGAAGGCAAGACCGAGGGAAGGGGAGGGAAGGGAAGTCCGAGGGAAGGGGAGGGAAGACCAAGGGAAGGGGAGGGAAGACCGAGGGAAGAGGGAGGGAAGACCGAGGGAAGAGGGAGGGAAGACCGAGGGAAGGGGAGGGAAGGGAAGACCGAGGGAAGACCGAGGGAAGACCGAGGGAAGAGGGAGGGAAGACCGAGGGAAGAGGGAGGGAAGACCGAGGGAAGAGGAGGGAAGGGAAGATCGAGGGAAGGGGAGGGAAGACCGAGGGAAGAGGGAGGGAAGACCGAGGGAAGAGGAGGGAAGGGAAGACCGAGGGAAGGGGAGGGAAGACCGAGGGAAGGGGAGGGAAGGGAAGACCGAGGGAAGGGGAGACCGAGGGAAGGGGAGGGAAGACCGAGGGAAGGGGAGGGAAGGGAAGACCGAGGGAAGGGGAGGGAAGACCGAGGGAAGGGGAGGGAAGGCCGAGGGAAGGGGAGGGAAGACCGAGGGAAGAGGGAGGGAAGACTGAGGGAAGAGGGAGGGAAGACCGAGGGAAGGGGAGGGAAGGGAAGACCGAGGGAAGAGGAGGGAAGACCGAGGGGAGGGGGAGGGAAGGGAAGACCGAGGGAAGAGGAGGGAAGACCGAGGGAAGGGGGAGGGAAGACCGAGGGAAGGGGAGGGAAGGGAAGACCGAGGGAAGGGGAAGGAAGACCGAGGGAAGGGGAGGGAAGGGAAGACCGAGGGAAGGGGAGGGAAGACCGAGGGAAGGGGAGGGAAGGGAAGACCGAGGGAAGAGGAGGGAAGACCGAGGGAAGGGGGAGGGAAGACCGAGGGAAGGGGAGGGAAGACCAAGGGAAGGGGAGGGAAGACCGAGGGAAGGGGGAGGGAAGGCAAGACCGAGGGAAGGGGAGGGAAGACCGAGGGAAGGGGGAGGGAAGACCGAGGGAAGGGAAGGGAAGACTGAGGGAAGGGGGAGGGAAGACCGAGGGAAGGGGAGGGAAGGGAAGACCGAGGGAAGACCGAGGGAAGACCGAGGGAAGGGGGAGGGAAGACCGAGGGAAGAGGAGGGAAGGTTCCATGGGTTTGAGTTCCTGGGACGGAATGAGCTAAAGTGGGAGACGGGACCTTGACATCAGCACGGCGAGGGTGATGAGAGGAGGGAGAGTGTGCGCGAAGCGGGGAGGGGGCGGAGTTTGGAGTTTCAGAGGAGCAAGAGAGGAAAGGTGAGAGGTGAGAGGAGCCCTGAGCAGGGGGTGATATGGATAAAATAGAGAGACAGAGAAAAGCTGGCCAGAGGTGAGAGAGTCTCAGTGATGAGGTATATCCCCGATCTGGGGTGGCCCAACCCTCCAGGATTGGCCTGGAGTCTCCGGGAATTGAAGATCAGGAGCTGGGAGCAACACCCGGAGAAAAACCTCAGGGGCGATAAATAAATTGTGGGTTTTTTCATTTTCTTTCAACACTTTCATTTATCAGCGATAAAAATATTGGGGATTAGTGGGGGGGGAGGGGGGGCTGTTCGACTGACAGTCAAGATTCATCCAATCGGGTAACAGAGTCTGTTTGCATTCCGATTGGCCGTGGGAAGGCAGTGTGCCCGGTGGATGGGCCAATGGCGGGAGGTCATTTGATGAAACCTCCAGTAATACATCCAACCAGAGTTGGCGAGTCCTGATGAAGGGTTTCCCCCTGAAACGTTAACTCTGTTTCTCTCTCCACGGATGCTGCCTGGCCTGCTGAGTTTTCCAGCATTTTCTGTTGTTATTTCGGATTTCCAGCATCCGCAGTATTTTGCTATCGTACCAGCGTTGGCGAGCCCTGCCCCGAGCATCTCCAGAGTTGGCGAGTCCTGCCCCAAGTGTCTCCAGAGTTGGCGAGTCCTGCCCGAGTGTCTCCAGAGTTGGCGAGCCCTGCCCCGAGCGTCTCCAGAGTTGGCGAGTCCTGCCCGAGTGTCTCCAGAGTTGGCGAGTCCTGCCCGAGTGTCTCCAGAGTTGGCGAGCCCTGCCCCGCGCGTCTCCAGAGTTGGCGAGTCCTGCCCGAGTGTCTCCAGAGTTGGCGAACCCTGCCCTGAGCGTCTCCAGAGTTGGCGAGCCCTGCCCCGAGCGTCTCCAGAGTTGGCGAGCCCTGCCCCGAGCGTCTCCAGAGTTGGCGAGCCCTGCCCCGAGCGTCTCCAGAGTTGGCGAGCCCTGCCCCGAGCGTCTCCAGAGTTGGCGAGTCCTGCCCGAGCGTCTCCAGAGTTGGCGAGTCCTGCCCGAGTGTCTCCAGAGTTGGCGAGCCCTGCCCTGAGTGTCTCCAGAGTTGGTGAGCCCTGCCCCGAGCGTCTCCAGAGTTGGCGAGCCCTGCCCCGAGCGTCTCCAGAGTTGGCGAGTCCTGCCCGAGTGTCTCCAGAGTTGGCGAGCCCTGCCCCGAGCGTCTCCAGAGTTGGCGAGTCCTGCCTGAGTGTCTCCAGAGTTGGCGAGCCCTGCCCTGAGCGTCTCCAGAGTTGGCGAGCCCTGCCCCGAGCGTCTCCAGAGTTGGCGAGCCCTGTCCCGAGCGTCTCCAGAGTTATGGGAGGTGGGTTAGAAGAGCTTTCCCGTGTGTGGTGGCAGGATTCACCCTCACCCTGTGGAAATCAAGACTCGTCGGCCGCCTCCTGCTCCCAACTCGTTCCTTCCCAGGAACTCAAGCCTGTGGAGCCTTTCCTCCCCAGCTCTCCATCTTCCCCCTCCCCTCGACATGTCAACCAGCTTTCAGAAACTCAAGCTTGGCGTCATCAAAGCAGCGTTCCGCCGGGTCGTCCACTCCTCTCCACCTCCGGCGCTGCCCCTGCACTCTGAGCCTTGACCTCGGACTCTCGGGACAGAGCATAAAGACCCAGGGACTGCAACTGACAAGGACATCTGGGAATAAGCACCTTAGAGAGTTCAGAGCGGCCAAGGGGAAAAGAAAGGGGAAAAAAGGAGATAAAGGAGTCTTGTACCTTTGAATGAATCTGAGGTCAGAAACATAAAGGCACTTTCGTACCAGCACTGACTTAAACTGATATGATTATTATTAATACTTTCTACAGCTTTAGCTGTGATTGCTATCCTGCATTACAGGTACTAAGAGTAAAAACTTAATCCTCTTAGACAAAAGCTCTTTATTCAACTCTCCATCTCAGACCTGCATTCCGCAGTTCCCATTTTTGAGGACATCATTCAGATTTTTGAAAACAAAAAATGATTTTCTCTCTTCTGTCTCTGGTTTTCCGCCCCCGGCAACAAATCACAGAGGTGCGAGTGCTACCGACTGAGCCAAGCTGACACTGAGGGGGTAATTGAAACCTTACTCACCGGACGGGGATCCCATGGGGTCGGGTGGAACTCTGGTTTTACACCCCACCCAATACCCTGGCTCCAGAGAGCTGTGAACTCTCAGTCATTGCGTATATTCCAGACACAGATCGATAGATTTTTGGATACTAAGGGAACCAAAGGATATGGGGTTAGGTCGGAATAGTGGAGTTGAGGTAAAAGATCAGCCATGATCCCATTGAATGGCGGCGCAGGCTCGAAGGGCTGAATGGCCGACTCCTGCTCCTAATTCTTATGTTCTTAGATGACTCTCCTCTGACCCTCTGACTTAGGAACATAGGAACATTCAGCCCCTCGAGCCTGCTCCGCCATTCAATGACAGCTTAGTGTCCATTCTTAGTGATGTCACGGAGCCTGCTGGCAGGCTATTCCTCTGTGGGAGTGGGAGGGAGTTGGGGGTCTCACCAGCGTATAAGGGTCGAAGCTTAGCCTAGTGTCATTCGAACTGTCCGATTGGATTGCTGCATCATACATCACTTCCCTGCAGACATCAATGAATCTATACAGCAGAAACATAGAAAAATAGGAGCAGGAGTCGGCCATTCGGCCCTTTGAGCCTGCTCCGCCATTCAATATGATCATGGCTGATCCTCTATCTTAATACCATATTCCCGCTCTCTCCCCATACCCCTTGATGCCTTTTGTGTCTGGAAATCTATCTATCGTCTTCTTAAACATATTCAGTGACTTGGCCTCCACAGCCTTCTGTGGTAGAGAATTCCACAGGTGCACCACCCTCTGAGTGAAGACATTTCTCCTCATCTCATTCTCCTGAGACTGTTCTAGACCCCCCCCCAGCCAGGGGAAACATCCTCCCTGCATCCAATCTGTCTAGCCCTGTCAGAATTTTATGCATTTCAATGAGATCCCCTCTCATTCTTCTAAACTCTAGTGAATACAGGCCTAGTCGACCCAATCTCTCCTCATACGACAGTCCTGCCATCCCAGGAATCAGTCTGGTGAACCTTCACTGCTCTCCCTCTATGGCAAGTATATCCTTTCTTAGCAGGGAGTAACCAGCCTCAGAAAAACATACTGGGGCATGGGACGGTGCCTTAGTCGTTTAGACAACATCAATAACTTGTCCCAAGGCACTTCGCAGGAGTAAATTACGAGGAGAGATTACACAAACTAGGGTTGTATTCCCTGGAAGTTAGAAGAGTCGTAGAGTCATAATGGCACAGGAGGACGCCATTCGGCCCATCGAGTCCGTGCCGGCTCTCTGTAGAGCAATCCAATCAGTCCCATTCCCCCGCTCTATCCCCATAGCCCTACAAGTTTATTTCCCTCAAGTGCCTATCTAGTCTGACTTAAGCAAACTACAGGAAACTTTGTGCTATCCGGCACCCACAGGACCGAGCTGCTGCCGTTGCCTCAAAACTGCCGTACTCTCCAGAGTTAATGTTGAGAGATACGGAGATTCTTATCTCCGTATTTGACAACAAACACTGTTGCTTAGCAACAGCTTCTAAACACTCGGGTGTGGCCCTAAAGCTCTGTAGCTGAAGCTGTTGCTATAGCTACAGACCTTGCACAGCTTGACTGTTCAAACAAAGCAAAAAAAACAAACAAAAAGAATAAAAAACAGCTGCTGATTTTTGCCGGTGGCTCCAGATTGCCGGATAGCTCACCTCCGGATAGCACAAAGTTTCCTGTACTAGGCACTTGGTCTAAGCATTAAACAAGGCTTTAATCAACTGTTTTACAACATGGAGGCCTAGTTGTGTCCTTCACTAGTTCCTGTTAAGAATGTCCTGTGCAAGCTGGGCCCGTGCCCAAGTATTTATACTCTCCCTGGACAGCGCCACCCGCAGGCCGCTCAGTATTATTTCATAAGTCTTTCTTTCATGAATGACTGATTCATATCACAGTCTCCCCTTGAAAACATCGAGTGTCTCCGCTTCCACCACTTCCGTCGGCAGCGAGTTCCAGGTCCTCACCACTCGCTGCGTAAAAAAGTTTTTCCTCACGTTCCCCCTGTATCTCTTGCCCAAGACTAAGGGGTGATTTGATCAAAGTTTTCAAGATATTAAGGGGAACTGGGAGAAACTATTTCTGCTGAGTAATCAGGTAAAATTTGACACATAAGGAGATCTTAGGGCAGATGACCAAAAGCTTGGTGAAAGAGGTAGGTTTTAAGGAGCGAATTCAAGGAGGAGGGAGAGATAGAAAGGTGGAGAGGTTTAGGGAGGGAATTCCAGAGTTTAGGGCCCAGGCAGCTGAAGGCACGGCCACCAATGGTGGAGCGATTATAATCGGGGATGAGCAAAAGGCCAGAATTGGAGGAGCGCAGAGATCTCGGGGGATTGTAGGGCTGGAGGAAGTTACAGAGATAGGGAGGAGCGAGGGCCATGGAGTTGATTTGAACACAAGAACGCAAAAAGAGTTAAAATTCACAGCTGCAACAAAATCGCTTTAAAAATGTTCTTGTCGAGGGCTGAGAGTCACATAACTACCAGTTAGAAAGCCTGGCAGTTGATGACGGCCTCGAATTCCATTCAACGTGTCTGATTGTAGATCAGACATTTCTTGCTCAGTTCCCGGATGCTTGAGAGAGTTGAGATAACTTCAAAAGAAATTCTCCGTCTGAAGATCTGAGTTCAAGCTGTCTCTTACAAGACCCGATGTAAAACAACCGGTGTTTCTCGCTTCAGTACTGAGTGGCAGCAGGATCTCCTTCAGATTCTGATACCTGTAAGAAAAGAAGAACTTGCATTTATATAGTGCCTTTCACCACCCCAGCACCCATGGGACTGGCACCCGTGGGACCCGCAGCCCAGCACCCATGGGACCCGCAGCCCAGCACCCATGGGACCCGCAGCCCAGCACCCGTGGGACCCGCAGCCCAGCACCCGTGGGACCTGCACCTCAGCACCAGTGGGCCCAGCACCCATGGGACCTACACCTCAGCACCAGTGGGCCCAGCACCCGTGGGACCTGCACCTCAGCACCAGTGGGCCCAGCACCCATGGGACCTACACCTCAGCACCAGTGGGCCCAGCACCCATGGGACCTGCACCTCAGCTTCTGCGGGACCTGCCCTCCAGTGCCAGTCAGGAGGAGAGGGGAGAGGAGGGGCGGGGAGGAACATAGGAACAGGAGGAGGCCGTTCAGCCCCTCGAGCCTGTTCCACCATTCAATGAGATCATGGCTGATCTGTGACCTAATTCCATGTACCCGCCTTTACCCCATATCCCTTAATCCCTTTGGTTAACAGAAAGCTCTCAATCTCAGATTTAAAATTAACAATTGATCTAGCTTCAGTTGCATTTTGCAGAAGACAGTTCCAAACATCTACCACCCTTTGTGTGTAGAAGTGTTTCCTAATTTCATTCCTGAAAGGTCTGGCTCTAATCTTTAGACTCTGCCCCCGAGTCCAAGAATCCCCAACCAGCGGAAATACTTTCTCTCTATCGACACTATTGGTGCCCCTTAATATCTTGAAAACTTCGATCAGATCACCACTTAACCTTCTAAATTCCAGGGAATACAACCCTAGTTTGTGTAATCTCTCCTTGTAACTTAACCCTTGAAGTCCGGGTATCATTCTGGTAAACCTACGCTGCACTCCCTCCAAGGTCAATATATCCTTCATAAGGTGTGGTGCCCAGAACTGAACACTAGGGGAAGGAGAGGGGCGGGGAGTGGAGGAGAGGGGCGGGGAGTGGAGGAGAGGGGCGAGGAGGGGAGGAGAGGGGTGAGGAGGGGAGGAGAGGGGCGGGGAGTGGAGGAGAGGGGTGGGGAGTGGAGGAGATGGGCGGAGAGTGGAGGAGAGGGGCGGGGAGTGGAGGAGAGGGGCGAGGAGGGGAGGAGAGGGGCGGGGAGTGGAGGAGAGGGGCGGGGAGTGGAGGAGAGGGGCGAGGAGGGGAGGAGAGGGGCGGAGAGTGGAGGAGAGGGGTGAGGAGAGGAGGAGAGGGGTGAGGAGAGGAGGAGAGGGATGGGGAGAGGAGGAGAGGGGCGGGGAGTGGGGGAGAGGGGCGGGGAGTGGAGGAGAGGGGCGAGGAGGGGAGGAGAGGGGCGGGGAGTGGAGGAGAGGGGCGGGGAGTGGAGGAGAAGGGCGGGGAGTGGAGGAGAGGGGCGAGGAGAGGAGGAGAGGGGTGAGGAGAGGAGGAGAGGGATGGGGAGAGGAGGAGAGGGGCGGGGAGTGGGGGAGAGGGGCGGGGAGTGGGGGAGAGGGGCGGGGAGTGGAGGAGAGGGGCGAGGAGGGGAGGAGAGGGGCGGGGAGTGGAGGAGAGGGGCGGGGAGTGGAGGAGAAGGGCGGGGAGTGGAGGAGAGGGGCGGAGAGTGGAGGAGAGGGGTGAGGAGAGGAGGAGAGGGGTGAGGAGAGGAGGAGAGGGATGGGGAGAGGAGGAGAGGGGCGGGGAGTGGGGGAGAGGGGCGGGGAGTGGAGGAGAGGGGCGGGGAGAGGAGGAGAGGGATGGGGAGGGGAGGAGAGGGGCGGGGAGGGGAGGAGAGGGGCGAGGAGAGGAGGAGAGGGATGGGGAATGGAGGAGAGGGGCCGGGAAGGGAGGAGAGGGGCGGGGAGTGGAGGAGAGGGGCGGGGAGTGGAGGAGAGGGGCGGGGAGTGGAGGAGAGGGGCGAGGAGTGGAGGAGAGGGGCGGGGAGAGTGGAGGAGAGGGGCGGGGAGACGGGGAGAGAGACAGGGAGTGGAGGAGAGGAGCATGGAGTGGAGGAGAGGGGTGGGGAGTGGAGGAGAGGGGCAGGGAGACGGGGAGAGAGACAGGGAGAGAGGCAGGGAGATGGGGAGCGAGACAGGGAGCGGAGGAGAGGGGTGGGGAGTGGAGGAGAGGGGCGGGGAGAGGAGGAGAGGGGCGGGGAGGGGAGGAGAGGGGTGGGGAGGGGAGAAGAGGTGCGGCGAGTGGAGGAGATGGGCGGGGAGAGTGGTGGAGAGGGGTGGGGAGACGGGGAGAGAGACAGGGAGACAGGGAGGGAGGCGGGGAGATGGGGAGAGAGACAGGGAGCGGAGGAGAGGGGCGGGGAGTGGAGGAGAGGGGCAAGGAGAGGAGGAGAGGGATGGGGAACGGAGGAGATGGGCGGGGAGTGGAGGAGAGGGGCGGGGAATGGAGGAGAGGGGCGGGGAGTGGAGGAGAGGGGCGGGGAGTGGAGGAGAGGGGCGGGGAGTGGAGGAGAGGGGCGAGGACAGGAGGAGAGGGGCGGGGAGTGGAGGAGAGGGGCGGGGAGTGGAGGAGAGGGGCGGGGAGAGGAGGAGAGGGGCGGGGAGAGGAGGAGAGGGGCGAGGAGAGGAGGAGAGGGGCGGGGAGTGGAGGAGAGTGGCGGGGAGAGGAGGAGAGGGGCGGGGAGTGGAGGAGAGGGGCGGGGAGAGGAGGAGAGGGGCGGGGATTGGAGGAGAGGGGCGGGGAGTGGAGGAGAGGGGCGGGGAGTGGAGGAGAGGGGTGGGGAGTGGAGTAGAGGGGCGGGGAGAGGAGGAGAGGGGCGAGGAGATGAGGAGAGGGGCGGGAGCAGAGGAGAGGGGCGGGGAGAGGAGGAGAGGGGCGGGGAGTGGAGGAGAGGGGCGGGGAGAGGAGGAGAGGGGCGGGGAGTGGAGGAGAGGGGCGGGGAGTGGAGGAGAGGGGCGGGGAGTGGAGGAGAGGGGTGGGGAGTGGAGTAGAGGGGCGGGGAGAGGAGGAGAGGGGCGTGGAGAGGAGGAGAGGGGCGGGAGCAGAGGAGAGGGGCGGGGAGAGGAGGAGAGGGGCGGGGAGAGGAGGAGAGGGGCGGGGAGAGGAGGAGAGGGGCGGGAGCAGAGGAGAGGGGCGGGGAGAGGAGGAGAGGGGCGGGGAGTGGAGGAGAGGGGTGGGGAGAGGAGGAGAGGTGCGAGGAGAGGAGGAGAGGGACTGGGGTGTGTGATCCCCTTAAACCCAGAGATACATTTTCTTGCCATGTAGTGTTGGTGTCGACTCGAGTTACTTTCAACCAAACGGAGCCTGGTGGTTTTGTACGAGTGGTTAGGATTCGATCTAATGGTTCACAGGATGAAATAAACCAGGGCGAAAATCATTTTATATTCAATCTGCTTCCTGCTCCAGTTGAAATGCATTAAGCCATAAGCAATTGCCGTTAATAGATCGGATTGAGTGGAGCAACAGGCAGACAGGATTATATTTTCTTCTGGGACAGCATTTTACCACAGTCCATTCATAAGAAAATCGACGCTTTATTTGTCATCTAATATGTCCCTCTCGCCTGATTAAAGAAAGTGCTATCAGGCAGCAGGGGGTCCTGTGTGAGCGGGGCTGCAGTGTTGGGAGGGGCACTGACAACTCAACAAATGGAGCAGCATCACTCCAAACATCAGGCACTTGGGCAGCAGTGGCTGCTCCATAATTGTGCATCTGTTAAAACTCGTCACTGTAATGCCAGCCTGTCCAGGTGGGTTTGATAGCAGATTAATGTGGATCATTATCTCTCTCAATCTCGCTATCTTACTATCTCTGTAATCTCTTTCTCTAATTATCTCTCTCTCTTTCTTCCATTCTCTGTCTGCCCTATCTCTCCCACCCCATCTTTCTTTCCCTGTGTCTCATCCCTATCTCATTCACTCTCTCTCTCTGTTTCTCTCTGTCGCCCTTTCTCTATCTATCTCTCTCCCCATCTCCCCGCCTCTCTCCCCATCTCCCCGCCTCTCTCCCCGTCTCCCCGCCTCTCTCCCCGTCTCCCTGTCTCTCTCCCCGTCTCCCTGTCTCTCTCCCCATCTCCCCGCCTCTCTCCCCGTCTCCCCGCCTCTCTCCCCGTCTCCCCGCCTCTCTCCCCGTCTCCCTGTCTCTCTCCCCGTCTCCCTGTCTCTCTCCCCATCTCCCCGCCTCTCTCCCCATCTCCCCGACTCTTTCCCCATCTCCCCGTCTCTCTCCCCATCTCCCCGACTCTTTCCCCATCTCCCCGTCTCTCTCCCCATCTCCCCGACTCTTTCCCCATCTCCCCATCTCCCTCCCCGTCTCTCTCCCCGTCTCCCTCCCCGTCTCTCTCCCTGTCTCTCTCTCCATCTCCCCGTCTCTCTCCCCATCTCCCCATCTCTCGCCCCGCCTCTCTCCCTGTCTCTCTCCCCATCTCCCCGTCTCTCTCCCTGTCTCTCTCCCCGTCTCCCTGTCTCTCTCCCCAACTCCCCACCTCTCTTCCCATCTCCCCGCCTCTCTCCCCGTCTCTCTCACCATCTATCTGGACAGGCGCCGGCAACTCCCCACAATTCTTTTTTTATTCATTCCTGGGATGTGGGCATCGCTGGCAGGTCCAGCATTTATTGCCCATCCATAGTTGCCCTTGAGAAGGTGGTGGTGAGCCGCCTTGAACCGCTGCAGTCCGTGTGGTGAAGGTGCTCCCACAGTGCTGTTAGGGAGGGAGTTCAGGGTTTTGAGCCAGCGACGATGAAGGAACTGTTGAATCCGTGAATCTTAAAGTATGGTGTTCTTCAATAACTAGACGGAGGCTGCAGATTAACAATCAACAGGTGTTTACTGGAGGAGGGTAGTCTAAAGACTAACAGTACAGATGCCTGCTCAAGGCTTATATACAGGTGTGGTCACTGCCGGTACTACAGTATACAGGAGCTGTAAAAGTAGTTCTCTCTTAAAGGTACATACACTACAATTCCTCCCCTTTTAGATTAACAGTACCCATAACATTCAAATAACAGTTAACACTTTAACATGCACATTTAACTGAAATAGTCCATTTATAGATTCAGTCTTTGGGGCGGCTTCCTGATCCTTTCTGGATAGCGCCTTTCCTGAGTGTCTTGTTCTTGGTGCGAAGGCGATTCTGGCCCCCTGTCGTCGGTTAGTTCATCAGTTTCCGCTGCTACTGTTTCTGGGGTAGATGCTACCGGTATGTCGGGTTCATCCCCAGGTACGCGAGACATGGGGTTGACTCGTTCCTGTGACGCTAGGATCTGATCGACATGGCTTCTCACAATCTTCTCCCCGACATCCACTGTGTACATTAGTGGCCCCTGCCGTGTGCATATCGTTCCGGGTTGCCATTTCTCTGTTCGGTAGCCGCGGGCCAAGACTGGTTGTCCTACATTGAAGCTCCTTGTCGGCTTCTCATTGATGTGCTGGAATTGCTTATCCTCAACATTTCTTCGCACATTTGGTCTGAGCAAATCCAGACGAGATCTCAACCTTCGGTTAAAGAACATCATGGCCGGGGCCTGGTTGGTAACTGCATGTGTCGCATTTCTGTAGGCTAACAGGAAATTGTCCACCTTATGCTGTAGTGGAATGTCATCATCGCACATGGCCCTTATTGCCTTTTGAAAGGTTTGTACGAACCTCTCAGCCAATCCATTTGTGGCTGGATGATACGGGGCGGATGTGTAATGCCTTACCCCATTCCTTCTCATAAATTTCCGAAACTCTTCGGACACAAACTGTGGTCCGTTATCAGAGCAAATCTGCTCTGGCAAGCCGTTCCTGGCAAATATGGTCCGTAGGACTGCAATCGTTTTCTCCGTAGTGGTGGAGGACATTTTGATCACCTCAGGCCATTTCGAGTGCGCATCCACTGCTATTAAGAACATTGAGTCCATGAATGGACCAGCAAAATCAATATGCACCTGTTGCCATGGAGAGGAGGGCCACTCCCATGGGTGTAGAGGGGCCTGTGGTGCTGCATTTTGGACCTTCTGGCATCCTGAGCAGCTCTTTGTTAGGTCCTCGATTTGTTGATCGATCCCCGGCCACCACACATAAGCCCTAGCAAGGCTTTTCATTTTCACCCCTCCCAGATGGCCTTCGTGAAGCTCATTGAACACTCTCTCCCGTAACTTGGGTGGAATTACCACTCGGGATCCACACATCACTGTCCCCTGGCATACTGACAGCTGTTCTCTTCTGGATGAGAATGCTGGCAACTGTGAGTCACCATGTGTTGGCCATCCCTTCACCGTCAAATCATATACCCGAGACAGTGTCGGATCATTTCGGGTCCCCTTCTTTATATCCGCGTTAGTTACTGGCAAGCGTTCAATTATTGACGAATAAAATATTTCGATAGGGTCCACTGCTGGTGCTTCCTCCGCAGTAGGCAGTGGCAGGCGTGATAGCCCATCAGCGTTTCCATGCTGTTTCGTGCCATTATACTCTATTTCATATTGGTTCGCCCCTAGAAAAAGGGACCATCTTTGTAGCCGTTGTGCAGTCATCACCGGAACGCCCTTCTTTGGATTAAAGATGGAGACAAGTGGTTGGTGGTTAGTCAGCAAGGTGCCCATGCAGATAGTGGTTGAATTTTTTTACTCCCCATACTAGGCTGAGGGCCTCCCTGTCAATCTGGGCGTAGTTACGCTCGGCTGAGGTTAGTGACCGAGACGCAAAGGCTACTGGCCTCTCCAACCCATCTGGGAATTTGTGCGACAGCACCGCTCCAATACCATAGGGTGATGCATCACACGCCAACCGAATTGGTAGTGCTGGGTTGAAATGGGCTGTAATGAAATCTGTCTTGATCCTGTATTCGTTTTGCACTCATGTATATTACCCTCCCCCACTGTGTATAGTTTCACTTCCTCTTTCCCGACTAACCTGGGAGGTTCCAGGTCTTGGCTCTTGGCTCCACCCCTGACTTCTCTTACATAAAGATCACAGGATCTGTATGACTCATTCCTGTGAACCATTCGGCGTGTTGAGATGTTAGCTCTGATCTTAGTGATTAAAAGCCAACTTGTTTAAGTCTATAACTTCTAGTTTTGTGGTTATTGAAAGCCCATCAATTTTAATCACTAAAGAATACTAGGATGGATCGACTCCTAAAGCCAAAGCATTTGGGCTTGGATCCACATTCTGCTGAAGCATCAAATCAATTTGGACACTGGCTCAAATGCTTCGAACTCTTCGCGGGGGCCTCATCCGCTAGCGAGGTAGATAAACTTAGTCTACTGACTACTCGCGTAAGTCATCGGATTTATTCATTCATCCAGGACGCCACCTCTTACATGCAGGCCATCACTATCCTGAAGGCCCAATACCAGAGGCCGGTAAACGAAGTGTACGCCAAACATCTGCTGGCTACACGCAGGCAGTGACCAGAGGAATCAATGGACGATTTCTTACAGGGCCTAAAGGACCTGGTCCGGGACTGTAACTGCAAGGCCGTGACGGCCAACGCGTACTCTGACGAATTGGTCCGCGATGCCTTCATCACGGGCCTCAAATCGAATTATATCCGGCAGAGACTACTGGAGAAGGAGGTCCTGGACTTTGAAAAGGCAGTGGCCACTGCGCGATCACTGGACGTGGCCCAGAAAAACTCTCACTCTTATTCTTCTGGCCATGCGGCCCTCACCGCCTCGTGCGCGTCAAGGGGGCCGCCATCTTGGAATCAGCCATCTTCTCCATCCAGGTCTCAGACCAGCTCTACGCCGCCGGAGTCCCCACACAGAAGTTCACCCAGGAGTCCTACTACAGCGGCAATGTCTCGAGGCCCGAAATGCTACTCCTGCGGCCAGGCCAAGCACCCCAGACAACGATGCCCAGCGAAGGACGCTACATGCTTCAAATGTAAGAAAAAGGGGCATTTTAGCAAAGTCTGCAGGGGGAATCCGATTTCCAACTCCGTCACCGCCTCGTGCATGCCGTGCGGGCCGCCATCTTGGGATCCACCATCTATTCCCGACTCAACGGCGCCCAGGGCCCAACAGTGGCTTCGATCACGGTGGATCAATCCAGGCCACACCCGTTGACAAAATCCATGATGGACATACAGGTAAACGGGAATTTAACGAAATGTTTAATTGACTGTGGGAGTACCGAGAGTTTTATCCACCCTAGCCTGGTACGGCAGCACTCATTAACGGTAACCCCTACACGGAGCAGAATTGCTATGGCTGCTAAGCCCCACACTTCGGACATTTTGGGCTACTGTATGGTAACACTGACTGTAAAAGGCACGGACTACAAGGATTTTAAACTCCTCGTGATGCCAGAACTCTGTGTTAATGTCATCTTGGGCCTGGACTTCCAGTGCCACCACGAAAGTGTCACGCTAGCATATGACGGGTCCCAGCCGCCACTCACAGTCTGTGGCCTATCAACCTTAAAAATCAGCCCGCCCTCTTTATTCGCTAATCTTGCTCTGAACTGTAGGCCCATAGCGACCAAAAGTAGACGGTACAGTCTGGAAGACAGACACTTTATCAAGGCGGAAGTGGACAGACTCCTGCGGGAAGGCATTATTGAATGCAGTACCAGTCCGTGGCGTGCCCAAGTAGTCATAGTTAAAAATAGCGAAAAGAAACGGATAGTAATTGACTACAGCCAGACTGTTAATATTTATACCCAACTGGACACCTACCCTTTACCCCGCATATCAGAAATGGTCAACCAGATTGCGCAATACCGAGTCTTCTCGACTATCGACCGCAAATCCGCATATCACCAGCTCCCCATTAGAACGGAGGATCGCCCATACACCGCCTTCGAGGCGAACAGGCGCCTCGACCATATTCTCAGAGTGCCCTTCGGGGTAACAAATGGGGTCTCGGTCTTCCAACGTGAGATGGACCGCATGGTTGACGAGAATAAACTACAAGCTACCTACCCCTATCTGGACAATGTCACTATCTGCGGGCACAACCAGCAAGACCACGATCTAAATCTTGCAAGATTTTAAAAAACTGCCCTAAAGCTGAATCTAACCTACAACGAAGACAAATGTGTCTTCAACACAACCCGTCTCTGTATCCTCGGCTGTGTGGTGGAAGATGGGGTCATTGGACCGGACCCTGACCGATTATGCCCCCTAAAGGAACTGCCCCTGCCACACAATCCCAAAGCTTTAAAAAGGTGCCTGGGATTTTTTTCGTATTATGCCCAATGGGTGCCTAATTACTCTGATAAGGCCCGACCCCTCATTAAATCGACGTCCTTCCCACTATCAGCTGAAGCTCGGGAGGCTTTCACCAGTATTAAACAGGACATTGAAAGGGCTGCAGTGTGTGCAGTGGATGAATGCATTCCCTTTCAAGTCGAAAGCGATGCGTCAGACTTTGCCTTAGCTGCGACCCTCAATCAGGCTGGGAGACCTGTGGCCTTCTTCTCCCGAACCCTTCAGGGACCTGAAATCAGGCACTCTTCTGTCGAGAAGGAGGCACAGGCTATAGTGGAGGCAGTGCGGCACTGGAGACACTACCTAGCCAGCAAACGTTTCACCCTGCTCACCGACCAGCGGTCGGTGGCTTTTATGTTTAATAACAAACAAAGGGGGAAAATCAAGAATGACAAAATACTCAGGTGGAGGATCGAACTATCCACGTTCGACTATGATATTATGTACAGGCCGGGAGCCCTTAATGAACCCCCAGACGCCCTATCGCGGGGAATGTGTGCCAGCATTCATACGGACAAATTACAGGGTCTCCACAACGACCTCTGTCACCCAGGGGTCACCCGACTATACCATTTTATAAAGTCCCGCAATCTGCCCCACTCCATCGAGGAGGTCAGGGCAATGACCAGAGCCTGCCGCATCTGTGCGGAATGCAAGCCTTGTTTCTACAGGCCTGACCGTGCATACCTTATCAAAGCCACACGGCCATTCGAGCGCCTAAGTCTGGACTTCAAGGGACCCCTTCCCTCTGCCGACCGTAACGTATACTTCCTCAATATCATTGATGAATATTCCCGCTTCCCCTTCGCCATTCCCTGCCCAGACATGACCAGTGCTACGGTCATCAAGTGTCTCTGTAATCTATTCTGCATGTTTGGCATGCCGAACTACATGCACAGCGATAGGGGGACGTCATTCATGAGTGACGAGCTGCGCCAGTTCTTGCTCTCGAAGGGGATAGTCACTAACAGAACCACTAGCTACAACCCCCGGGGTAATGGGCAAGTGGAAAGGGAGAATGCTACTGTTTGGAAGGCTGTCACGTTAGACTTAAAGTCAAAAGGCCTTCCGACCTCCCGCTGGCAGGAAGTCCTCCCAGACGTGCTCCACTCCATAAGGTCTCTGTTATGTACTGCCACTAACGCTACCCCTCACGAAAAGATGTTCATTTTCCCCCGGAAATCCACCTCGGGCATATCTCTACCCGCGTGGCTGACGTCTCCGGGGACAGTACTATTGCGGAAGCACGTGAGAGGCCATAAAACGGACCCCCTTGTGGAAAAGGTACAGCTCCTCCATGCAAACCCTCAGTACGCCTATATCGAATACTCTGACGGGCGAGAGGACACTGTTTCCATAAAAGACCTCGCTCCCTCGGGGAGCGGAGAGAACGATGGGAGACTACCCAATGAAGACCTACACTACAAAGAGACAGGACGCCCAGAGGTATCAATACCCAACTTTAACCTGGAGGACACTGCAGATAACCTGGAAGATACTGCGGAGGCCCGGACAGCGGAGGAACCAGAATCCACTCCCCTAGAGGCACCCCAACCGGCTTTGCGCCGATCACTGAGAACTGCAAAACCTCCTGACAGACTCACTTATACCAACTTTTAAGAATCATCACCCCGATGGACTAAATCTATAGAAGGGGTGAATGTAATGAAATCTGTTTGTCTTGATCCTGTATTCGTTTTGCACTCATGTATATTACCCTCCCCCACTGTGTATAGTTTCACTTCCTCTTTCCCGACTAACCTGGAAGGTTCCAGGTCTTGGCTCTTGGCTCCGCCCCTGACTTCTCTTACACAAAGATCCCAGGATCTGTATGACTCATTCCTGTGAACCAGTCGGCATGTTGAGATGTTAGCTCTGATCTTAGTGATTAAAAGCCAACTTGTTTAAGTCTATAACTTCTAGTTTTGTGGTTATTGAAGGCCCATCATGGGCCAACACCTCTTTTGATGTGATCAATTCTTTGCACTTCTGGAAAGCTCGTTTACATTCGTCATTCCACTTCCATGGTACCCCCGTTTGCAGTAGCGTGTTCAGTGGGTGTAATACTGTAGACAAATTTGGTAAGAACTTATGGTAGTAGTTTACCAGCCTGAGGAACGACCTCAGTTGTGACACATTTTCCGGTGCTGGAGCCTTGACTACTGCCTCAATCTTTTCAGGGGACTTATGTAACCCCTCTTCATCAATAACATGGCCACAATACGAGATCTGCTTCTGGAAAAACTCGCACTTGTGGCGATTAGCTCGTAGCCCATATTCCTTCAATCTAGCGAGCACCTTCTCCAGGTTGGCGAGGTGATCACTGTCATTTTCGCCCGTGACCAGGATGTCGTCCAAATAACACTGGGTCCCTGGAATCCCTTGCAGGACTTGATTCATTGCCCTTTGCCAAATAGCCGGAGCAGATGCTACCCCGAACACCAGCCGGTTGTATTGGTAGAGACCTTTGTGAGTGTTTATCGTGAGGTATTGTTTCGAAGCTTCTTCTACCTCCATTTGCAGGTACGCCTGGGCCAGATCAATCTTAGTGAAGCGTTTTCCTCCAGACAGCGAGGCAAAAATATCTTCAATCCGTGGAAGTGGCTTTTGTACCGTGTGAAGGACTGGGTGCACTGTCACCTTAAAATCCCCACAGATGCGGACCTTCTTTGGTTCCCCAGGCGTATTACTCAACGAACTCTTCATTACAGGAATGATGGGTGTAGCCCACTCGCTCCAGTCCACTTTGGACAGTACTCCTGAACGTTCCAACCCTTCCAGCTCTGCTTTGACGGCTGGTCGGATCGCATAAAGCACCGGTCTGGCCTTAAAAAACTTTGGGCTTGCATTTTCCTCTATTTTAATCATCGCTGTTATGCCTTTTAGTGTTCCGAGTCCCTCCTGGAACACTTCTTGTGCGTCAGTTAGCATTTTTGACAGTCGTCCAGGTGTGACGTCATCATCCTTTTTGGCCTCAACCTTCAGTGCCTGTATGGAATGCCAAACTAATTGTATCTTCCGGATCCATTCACGTCCTAGTAGTGGTGGTCCTCCATCTGGCAATACATATAGGTCAATTTTTGGTATTTCCTGGCCTTTGTATATCACGTTCACCCTTATTTTTCCTTTGGGGTAGACTTTTTGCCCCGCGCACGTCTTCAAGACAATCTCTGTAGCTTTCAAGGGTATATGTAAGAATAGCTGCTTGTAGTCCCTTCAGTTTATGACTGTTAGGGCTGATCCTGTGTCCAATTCCATTTTCACTTGGACTCCGTCTACCTTGCGCGTGACTCAGATAGTCTGGTGGTCCTCCATTTTGATTACCTTATGTAGTTTCAGACAACCCAGCTCCTTGCTTCCGGAGCCTGTATCACTTTTCTGTTCGTCTGAACTACTGTCCATCAACAAAACCAGTGCTTTCCTGGCATCTGGCACTTCATTCGCCTTGCAGTACACCTCAATGCATTCCACATATGTCGCCCAATCTTTGACTTCATTGTCGAACGCAGTGACACTGCCACTCTTTGGCATCCCTGGGTGTGGTTAGACTTTCTAAAATGGCGTCTCCCGTGCTCTCCCTTCTTCTCCGCTGGCTGAAAATGGCGTCTCCCACACTTTCCTTTCTTCCCGTGCTCGCCCTTCTTCTCCGCTGCAGCTTCAAAAATGGCGTCTCCCGCGCTCTCCCTTCTTCTCCGCGGTGCAAATGGCATCTCCCGCGCTCCCTTTCTTTCCCCGCGGACGCTGCTCAGCCCTTGAGCCTCTTATGTTCATTAATAAATAGACATTCTTATTATGAACACAGCTAGCTTTTGCTAGTTACTTTATTGAGCACATGTGGACTAGGTACAGTATCTGTAGAGGCTTCCATCTTGACTGTTGCCTTCTGGGTAGCCTAGTGCCTCATGGGTAATGTAGTCTTAATATCATACAGCTGGGTAGTGTAGTCTTATACATACAGCTATATACAGCTCTACGGCTCCACCTAGTGTCCACTATAGAATGACATGTTATTGATCATTACATCCCCCTTTCTTTGAGGTTTAACAAAATCAATATCAATCAACTTTCAAGAAAACAATAAAGATAATATCAGTAGCACTTTTGTTAGTGCTCTATAAACATAAACATTTTCAAAACAGTCAACACATTTTCAAAGCTTTACATTGTACTCAAAGATTAAGTCTATCAGGCTCTTTTACTTCACGTGTGGATCTTCTCAACACGGGTAATCTGATGTGTCTTCATGAGATTGTTCTGGCGGTGAATGACAAGATGCAGTTGCGGCATTGTCATCGATCTGCTCTTGTATAGATCGAGGTCTCCTTGTGATCTTTGCTTGGAGAGGGTTTCAGTGTTTCCTTCACTCTTCATGCCATAACTCTCAATGTAGTCAATGCACTCTCGAAAAACTGCTTAACAACATCTGCTGCGGTTATATCTTTGGACTTTTTCTTCTTGTGTTTTTTTTCTTTGTGCTTTTCTTCCTTTGGCTTCCCTTTGACCTTAAAGTCTTTTTCTTTCTTCTTGGAGAAACTAGGCTTTTTGAAGACATGGATACCCTTTGGCCTTTTCATCCTTGATGGGCTCTCTGCTTCATCACCTGAGTCATCTAGTCTGCTTGTGGCACAGTTTATACAGTAGACTCTCTTGACCAGTTCTAAGTCTTCACAAGCTTTGTCACCTAGTATCGAATCAAGTCTTTCAGCCACAACAGAAAACATGAGATGATGCACTTTGTCTTTGACTGTCACTTTAAGTCTGCATGCACCTAAGCTATCTATTTTCTGTCCATTATAGCTCTTCAGTAGTACTGACTTTTTCTGTATTTTGGGCTTTTCTTTCATATTTTTTATGTCACTCATACTGATTAAGTTTGCTTTTGCCCCAGTGTCCAGTTTCAATGTAACTAATGCTCCATTTATCTGCAGTGGGATCATCCATTTGTCCACTTTTACTGCATTGACTTTATGTTCAGCATTGTCCATTTCTGAGGACTGCATATTTTCTGTATCTTTTTTGATATCGTCACATGACACCATTCCTACAAAAAATGTCTCACTTAAATCAGTGTCCTCAATCACATTAACTTGTTGCCCTTTCGTTGTTTTTACTTTTGAAAAGCATTGTTTGGCAAAGTGATTCTTTCCATTACACTTTGTGCACATTTTTCCAAACGCTGGGCATTGTCTTAACTGGTGTTTGTAACCACAGCATTTACAATTAAAAATTTCATCCTCCGATTGCTTTTCATTTCTGTTCTGCCCATGTTTCTTCCCCTTATAGGACACAGCACCGACAGCAGCATTATCACTCATTACAATCGCATCATTATTGATTTCACTGAAAGTCTTCACGTGCTTTCGAGCTAGCTCGCTGGCTTGGCATATTTTCACCGCATTTTCCAAATTTAGTTCGGTTTCTCTCAACAGACGTTCCCTGACTTTTTTATCATGAATACCAAACACAATCTGGTCACGAATCATGGATGCTTTGAGCTCAGAGAAATTACATGTCTGTGCTTTCAGTTTCAGATCTGTTATAAAGCTATCAAAAGTCTCATTTTGCTGCTGTGTCTGAGAATGGAAGATGTATCTTTCATAGGTCTCATTCTTTTTGGGAGAGCAATGTGCATCAAATTTTTTTAGCACATCTTCTCATTTTTCTCTGTTCTCCTCTGGATTAAATACAAATGTATTAAATACCTCTATCGCCTGTGGGCCTGCAACCGTAAGCAGCAACACTATCTTCCTTGCGTCTGGCTTCGTACCGAATCCGATGGCTGCAATGTAGAGTTCAAATTGTTGTTTAAAAGTCTGCCAATTGTAGTCGATTTTTCCTGTGAGTTTCAAACGCTCTGGTGGCTTCAAATTCTCCATGTCGCTTTTCACAATTTTCAGCAGATCTTCACCATCCTGGTACCATCTTATGTTCATTAATAAATAGACATTCTTATTATGAACACAGCTAGCTTTTGCTAGTTACTTTATTGAGCACATGTGGACTAGGTACAGTATCTGTAGAGGCTTCCATCTTGACTGTTGCCTTCTGGGTAGCCTAGTGCCTCATGGGTAATGTAGTCTTAATATCATACAGCTGGGTAGTGTAGTCTTATACATACAGCTATATACAGCTCTACGACTCCACCTAGTGTCCACTATAGAATGACATGTTATTGATCATTACAGAGCCCTGGCTGCGCTCTGCGCGTTCTCCTGTGCGCCTCTCTCGTTGCCGCCGCTCAGTCCTGAACCCCGGCTGTGCTTTACCCTCTCTCTCTTTTTGTTTTCCGTCGACGCCGCTCGGTCTTCAACCCCCGGCTGCGCCCTGTGCGCTTTACCCTCTCTCTTACCCCGTCGAAGCTGCTCGGCCTTTTCTGTGCCGTCGGTCGGTTCCAGCCGCCGCTGTCTGGGAAAGGTCTGCACTGTATCTGTTGCCAGTCTGTTGCTGGATCGTCGTGGCTGGAGAACCAAGCCCAGCTCTCAACAGCCTCCCCTGCGATGTTCACTCTCTGCCGGATGACTGGGCGGTTGCTCGTGGTCGATGCCCGTGCTTCTGGCCTCGACTTTCTTCCATCGTCCTCCCGGAGCGAATCCTTGGAAGGAAATGCAGAGTTGCAGGTAGATTCGAATCAACCTCGTCGCCACTGTCGAATCCGTGAATCTTAAAGTATGGTGTTCTTCAATAACTAGACGGAGGCTGCAGATTAACAATCAACAGGTGTTTACTGGAGGAGGGTAGTCTAAAGACTAACAGTACAGATGCCTGCTCAAGGCTTATATACAGGTGTGGTCACTGCCGGTACTACAGTATACAGGAGCTGTAAAAGTAGTTCTCTCTTAAAGGTACATACACTACAGGAACGGCGATATATTTCCAAGTCAGATGGTGTGACTTGGAGAGGAACTTGGAGGTGGTGGTGTTCCCAGGCGCCTGCTGCCCTTGTCCTTCTAGGTGGAAGAGGTCGCGGGTTTTGGGAGGTGCTGCCGAAGAAGCCTTGGTGAGTTGCTGCAGAGCATCTTGTAGATGGTACACACTGCAGACACGGTGCGCCGGTGGTGAAGGGAGTGAATGTTTAAGGTGGTGGATGGAGTGCCAATCAAGTGGGCTGCTTTGTCTTGGATGGTGTCGAGCTTCTTGAGCTGCACTCATCCAGGCAAGTGGAGAGTATTCCATCGCACTCCTGACTTGTGCCTTGTAGAAGGTGGAAAGGCTTTTGGAGGTGAGTCACTTGCCGCAGCATAACCAGCCTCTGACCTTTTCATAGCCACAGTATTTATGTGGCTGGTCCAGTTAAGTTTCTGGTCAATGGTGACCTCTGGGATGTTGATGGGGTGATAGGTGAACGGGTCTTGGTGCGAGTTAGGACACGGGCAGCAGAGCTTTGGATGAGCTAACGTTTATGGAGGGTGGAATGTGGGAGGCTGGCCAGGAGTGTGTTGCAATAGTCAAGTCTAGAGGTAACAAAGGAATGGATGAGGGTTTCAGCAGCGGATGAGCTGAGGCAAGGGTCAGAGTCAGGCGATGTTACAGAGGTGGAAATAGGCGGTCTTGGTGATGGCGCGGATGTGTGATCGGAAGTTTACCTCTCTACGTTCTAGAACGTTCCCATGGATTGGAAGGCAACAATTGTAACCTTGCTGTTCAAGAAAGGAGGGAGAGAGAAAACAGGAAACTACAGGCCAGTTAGCCTGACATTAGTAGTAGAGAAAATGCCAGAATCTATCATGAGAGACGTGGTAACAGAGCACTTAGAAAATCATAATATGATTGGGCAGAGTCAAGACGGTTTTATGAAAGGGAAATCTTTGAGGATGTAACTAGCAGGGTAGATAAGGAGGAACCAGTAGATGTAGTATATTTGGATTTTCAAAAGGCATTCGATAAAGTGCCACACAAGAGGTTGTTACACAAGATTAGGGCTCATGGGATTGGGGGTAATATATTAGCATGGATTGAGGATTGGTTAACAGACAGAAAACAGAGAGTAGTAATAAACGGGACATTTTCGGGTTGGCAGGGTGTAACTAGTGGGGTGCCGCAAGGATCAGTGCTTGGGCCTCAGCTATTCACAATCTATATCAATGATTTGGATAAGGGGACTGAGTGTAATGTATCCAAGTTAGCTGATGATACAAAGCTAGGTGGGACAGTAAGCTGTGAGGAGAACACAGAGTCTGCAAAGGGATATAGACAGACTGAGTGAGTGGGCAGTAAGGTGGCAGATGGAGTATAATGTGGGGAAATGTGAGGTTATTCACTTTGGTCGAAAGAATAGAAAAGCAGAATACTTTTAAAATGGTGAGAGACTGGGAAATGTTAGTATTCAGAGGGACCTGGGTGTCCTTGTACATGAATCACTGAAAGTTAACATGCAGGTACAGCAAGCAATTAGGAAGGCAAATGGTATATTAGCCTTTATTACAAGAGGGTTAGCGTATAAGAGTAAGGAAGTCTTACTGCAATTGTATAGCACTTTGGTGAGACCACACCTGGAGTACTGTGCACAGTTTTGGCTTCCTTACCTAAAGAAGGATATACTTGCCTTAGAGGAGGTGCAACGAAGGTTCACTAGATTGATTCCTGGGATGAGAGGACTGTCCTATGAGGAGAGATTGTGTAGAATGGGCCGATACTCTCTGGAGTTTAGAAGAATGGAAGGTGATTTCATTGAAATCTATACAATTCGTAGAGGGCTTGACAGGGTAGATGCTGAGCGGCTGTTTCCCCAGTTAGAGGGTCTAGAACCAGGGGGCAGAGTCTCAGAATAAGGGGTCGGCCATTTAGGACTGAGATGAGGAGGAATTTCTTCACCCAGAGGGTTGTGAATCTTTGGGATTCTCTACCCCAGAGGGCTGTGGAGGCTCAGTCGTTGAGTATATTCAAGACAGAGATCGATAGATTTTTGGACTCTATGGAAATCAAGGGATATGGGGATAGTGCAGGAAAGTGGAGTTGAGATCGAAGATCAGCCATGATCTTATTGAATAGCGGAGCAGGCTCGAGGGGCCGAATGGCCGACCCCTGCTCCGAATCACATGTTCTGATGTTCTTAACTCCTGTGAGATTATCTTACTCATTCCTTCGTGGCCCTGTCCGTATCTTAATTCTCCTTCTGTTACTTCTGTGCCTATAAAATACTTTACTATTTCTTTTTATATTCTCTGATATTTCCATTTCATATTCTTTCTTTGCCTTCATAATTTTTTTAAGCTCTTTGTTAGCCTCTTGATTGAGAAGTGAGACACAATATCTATTCAGTATTCTGTTGTCAGCCTTCTCCTTCATTGCACGGCTACTTTGTGTTTACCTTTTTTTTTGGATTCAATTTTATCCTCACCTCTTTATTTAACAATGCCATTTCATTCATGACTAGTTTGTTCTTATTTTTTAGTGGAATATACTTCTCCTGGAGTCTATTGATCTCCTCGCTCCATTCTAAAAAGGGCACCTAAAACAGATCACAGTATTTCAAACGCCTCACAAACAAAAACAGTGCACTGGAAAAATAACCAGCTCCTCCAAAGGCCCAGTGAGTAAATACACCGACCACAGTAACCGAGAAACGCAGTAACACGGCAGCACAGTAACATCACCGCCCGTAATCTGCAGTCAACGGCGAAGCAAAGACGTTCACCACTGGCCACAAAGTAAAAAAGAAAGACTTGCATTTCTAGAGCGCCTTTCACGGCCACCGGACGTCTCAAAGCGCTTTACAGCCAATGAAGTACTTTTTTGAAGTGTAGTCACTGTTGTAATGTGGGAAACGTGGCAGCCAATTTGTGCACAGCAAGATCCCACAAGCAGCACCGTGATAATGACCAGAGAATCTGTCTTAATCTGAAGTAAGATTCACAGAATAATCTGAAGTAAGATTCCCAGGATAATCTGAAGTCAGATTCCCAGAATAATCTGAAGTCAGATTCCCACAAGGATCGAAGTAAGATTCCCAGAATAATCTGAAGTAAGATTCCCAGGATAATCTGAAGTCAGATTCCCAGAATAATCTGAAGTCAGATTCCCAGAATAATCTGAAGTCAGATTCCCAGGATAATCTGAAGTCAGATTCCCCGAATAATCTGAAGTAAGATTCCCAGAATAATCTGAAGTCAGATTCCCAGAATAATCTGAAGTCAGATTCCCAGAATAATCTGAAGTAAGATTCCCAGGATAATCTGAAGTAAGATTCCAAGGATAATCTGAAGTCAGATTCCCAGAATAATCTGAAGTCAGATTCCCACAAGGATCTGAAGTAAGATTCCCAGAATAATCTGAAGTAAGATTCCCAGGATAATCTGAAGTCAGATTCCCAGAATAATCTGAAGTCAGATTCCCAGGATAATCTGAAGTAAGATTCCCAGAATAATCTGAAGTCAGATTCCCAGAATAATCTGAAGTCAGATTCCCAGAATAATCTGAAGTAAGATTCCCAGAATAATCTGAAGTAAGATTCCCAGGATAATCTGAAGTCAGATTCCCAGAATAATCTGAAGTAAGATTCCCAGAATAATCTGAAGTAAGATTCCCAGAATAATCTGAAGTCAGATTCCCAGAATAATCTGAAGTCAGATTCCCAGAATAATCTGAAGTCAGATTCCCAGAATAATCTGAAGTAAGATTCCCAGAATAATCTGAAGTCAGATTCCCAGAATAATCTGAAGTCAGATTCCCAGAATAATCTGAAGTCAGATTCCCAGAATAATCTGAAGTAAGATTCCCAGAATAATCTGAAGTCAGATTCCCAGAATAATCTGAAGTCAGATTCCCAGAATAATCTGAAGTAAGATTCCCAGAATAATCTGAAGTCAGATTCCCAGGATAATCTGAAGTAAGATTCCCCGAATAACCTGAAGTAAGATTCCCAGGATAATCTGAAGTAAGATTCCCAGGATAATCTGAAGTAAGATTCCCAGGATAATCTGAAGTAAGATTCCCAGGATAATCTGAAGTAAGATTCCCAGGATAATCTGAAGTAAGATTCCCAGAATAATCTGAAGTCAGAGTCCCAGAATAATCTGAAGTCAGATTCCCAGAATAATCTGAAGTCAGATTCCCAGAATAATCTGAAGTAAGATTCCCAGAATAATCTGAAGTAAGATTCCCAGGATAATCTGAAGTAAGATTCCCCGAATAATCTGAAGTAAGATTCCCCGAATAATCTGAAGTAAGATTCCCAGAATAATCTGAAGTCAGATTCCCAGGATAATCTGAAGTAAGATTCCCAGGATAATCTGAAGTAAGATTCCCCGAATAATCTGAAGTAAGATTCCCCGAATAATCTGAAGTAAGATTCCCAGGATAATCTGAAGTAAGATTCCCAGGATAATCTGAAGTAAGATTCCCAGGATAATCTGAAGTAAGATTCCCAGGATAATCTGAAGTAAGATTCCCAGGATAATCTGAAGTAAGATTCCCAGGATAATCTGAAGTAAGATTCCCAGAATAATCTGAAGTCAGATTCCCAGAATAATCTGAAGTCAGATTCCCAGAATAATCGGAAGTCAGATTCCCAGGATAATCTGAAGTCAGATTCCCAGGATAATCTGAAGTAAGATTCCCAGAATAATCTGAAGTCAGATTCCCAGAATAATCTGAAGTAAGATTCCCTGAATAATCTGAAGTAAGATTCCCAGAATAATCTGAAGTCAGATTCCCAGGATAATCTGAAGTAAGATTCCCAGGATAATCTGAAGTAAGATTCCCAGAATAACCTGAAGTAAGATTCCCAGAATAATCTGAAGTAAGATTCCCCGAATAATCTGAAGTAAGATTCCCAGAATAATCTGAAGTAAGATTCCCAGGATAATCTGAAGTAAGATTCCCAGGATAATCTGAAGTAAGATTCCCAGAATAACCTGAAGTAAGATTCCCAGAATAATCTGAAGTAAGATTCCCAGGATAATCTGAAGTAAGATTCCCAGAATAATCTGAAGTAAGATTCCCCGAATAATCTGAAGTAAGATTCCCAGAATAATCTGAAGTCAGATTCCCAGGATAATCTGAAGTAAGATTCCCAGGATAATCTGAAGTAAGATTCCCAGAATAATCTGAAGTAAGATTCCCCGAATAATCTGAAGTAAGATTCCCAGGATAATCTGAAGTAAGATTCCCAGGATAATCTGAAGTAAGATTCCCAGAATAACCTGAAGTAAGATTCCCAGAATAATCTGAAGTAAGATTCCCAGGATAATCTGAAGTAAGATTCCCAGAATAATCTGAAGTAAGATTCCCAGGATAATCTGAAGTAAGATTCCCAGAATAATCTGAAGTAAGATTCCCAGAATAATCTGAAGTAAGATTCCCACAAGGATCTGAAGTAAGATTCCCAGAATAATCTGAAGTAAGATTCCCAGAATAATCTGAAGTAAGATTCCCACAATAATCTGAAGTAAGATTCCCAGAATAATCTGAAGTAAGATTCCCAGAATAATCTGAAGTAAGATTCCCAGAATAATCTGAAGTCAGATTCCCAGAATAATCTGAAGTAAGATTCCCAGAATAATCTGAAGTCAGATTCCCAGAATAACCTGAAGTAAGATTCCCAGGATAATCTGAAGTCAGATTCCCAGAATAATCTGAAGTCAGATTCCCAGAATAATCTGAAGTCAGATTCCCAGAATAATCTGAAGTAAGATTCCCAGAATAATCTGAAGTCAGATTCCCAGAATAATCTGAAGTCAGATTCCCCGAATAATCTGAAGTAAGATTCCCAGAATAATCTGAAGTAAGATTCCCAGAATAATCTGAAGTCAGATTCCCAGAATAATCTGAAGTCAGATTCCCAGAATAATCTGAAGTAAGATTCCCAGGATAATCTGAAGTAAGATTCCCAGGATAGTCTGAAGTAAGATTCCCAGGATAGTCTGAAGTAAGATTCCCAGGATAGTCTGAAGTAAGATTCCCAGGATAATCTGAAGTAAGATTCCCAGAATAATCTGAAGTCAGATTCCCAGAATAATCTGAAGTAAGATTCCCACAAGGATCTGAAGTCAGATTCCCAGAATAATCTGAAGTCAGATTCCCAGAATAATCTGAAGTCAGATTCCCACAAGGATCTGAAGTAAGATTCCCAGGATAATCTGAAGTAAGATTCCCAGGATAATCTGAAGTAAGATTCCCAGGATAATCTGAAGTAAGATTCCCACAAGGATCTGAAGTCAGATTCCCAGAATAATCTGAAGTCAGATTCCCAGGATAATCTGAAGTAAGATTCCCCGAATAATCTGAAGTAAGATTCCCAGGATAATCTGAAGTCAGATTCCCCGAATAATCTAAAGTAAGATTCCCAGAATAATCTGAAGTAAGATTCCCAGAATAATCTGAAGTAAGATTCCCAGAATAATCTGAAGTCAGATTCCCACAAGGATCTGAAGTAAGATTCCCACAAGGATCTGAAGTAAGATTCCCAGGATAATCTGAAGTAAGATTCCCAGAATAATCTGAAGTCAGATTCCCACAATAATCTGAAGTAAGATTCCCAGGATAATCTGAAGTCAGATTCCCAGAATAATCTGAAGTAAGATTCCCAGAATAATCTGAAGTCAGATTCCCAGAATAACCTGAAGTAAGATTCCCAGAATAATCTGAAGTAAGATTCCCAGAATAATCTGAAGTAAGATTCCCAGGATAATCTGAAGTAAGATTCCCAGGATAATCTGAAGTAAGATTCCCAGGATAATCTGAAGTAAGATTCCCAGAATAATCTGAAGTCAGATTCCCAGAATAACCTGAAGTCAGATTCCCAGAATAATCTGAAGTAAGATTCCCAGGATAATCTGAAGTAAGATTCCCACTATAACCTGAAGTCAGATTCCCAGAATAACCTGAAGTCAGATTCCCAGAATAATCTGAAGTAAGATTCCCACAAGGATCTGAAGTAAGATTCCCAGAATAATCTGAAGTAAGATTCCCAGAATAATCTGAAGTAAGATTCCCACAAGGATCTGAAGTAAGATTCCCAGAATAATCTGAAGTAAGATTCCCAGAATAATCTGAAGTAAGATTCCCAGAATAATCTGAAGTAAGATTCCCACAATAACCTGAAGTCAGATTCCAGAATAATCTGAAGTCAGGTTCCCAGAATAACCTGAAGTCAGATTCCCACAAGAATCTCACGATCTCTCTCTGGCGAGAAGTTCAGCTTTTCCGACGCATAATTGAAATCAACGCAAGTTAATGGGGAACCCCTAACGCGAGCTGCAGTGGCGTCAAAACGCTGTCCAAGCAGCCAATCACCATGCAGGATTCTCACAGACTGCGAACCAGGAAGTGCGTAAGATCTTAATATTCCAACTTTTTTAAAATGTGAGAGAGTCAAACAGAGATTGGGGCTCTCACACTGGGGAAAAAACCTGAAATAAAGACGGACAAACTATTTTTTTAATTCATTTTTTCTTTACAGCTTCTTAAAAAAATTATTTTTGTTAAAATGGATAAATTTGACACTCCACAAAATGTAAATGAGATTTTCAGGGCCATGTTTGTTCAGCAGTCAATATTCTCTTAAAACCCCAGTTACGACTAATCCCAAAGGATCTAACTTTTAATGGGGAATTTAGCAGCGATATAACCAGAGAAAAGTTGAAGTTTTCGTCAGTTTCCCCGATTTGAGAGATTTCACAGACTGCCGGCTCTGTCGGGGGAACAGGGGAAGAGTGCAGCCAGTGGCGGAGCAGTGAATGGCTGACCGCAAATTCAGGATTTCCATGTTAAGCTACGCCTGCGCTAAGTCCTGAAGGTGCGGTCAGTTTCAAAGGCAAAATGAGGGCAAACGCTGGCACTCCGCCACCATCAGGACCACACGTTCCGGCAAATAACCCGGCAACAAAACAGCACGACCACATGGGGCAGAGGATCTTCCAAACATCGAGCCCACCAGTCCGCTGTATTCCACTGCGGAATTCTAATCAGCCTGAATCGCGTTCCTTGACAGGAATCTGTCCATCTCCTTCTTGAAGCCATTTAAGGTTTCGTATCCCACCACCCATGCAACGTGGCTTCAGGTTCATTTCCTGGTCTGTGTCAGTGTCTGTGGAACTGTACCCCAGTGAGAGTCAGTGTCTGTGGAACTGTACCCCAGTGAGAGTCAGTGTTGTGGAACTGTACCCCAGTGAGAGTCAGTGTCTGTGGAACTGTACCCCAGTGAGAGTCAGTGTCTGTGGAACTGTACCCCAGTGAGAGTCAGTGTCTGTGGAACTGTACCCCAGTGAGAGTCAGTGTCTGTGGAACTGTACCCCAGTGAGAGTCAGTGTCTGTGGAACTGTACCGCAGTGAGAGTCAGTGCCTGTGGAACTGTACCCCAGTGAGAGTCAGTGTCTGTGGAACTGTACCCCAGTGAGAGTCAGTGTCTGTGGAACTGTACCCCAGTGAGAGTCAGTGTCTGTGGAACTGTACCCCAGTGAGAGTCAGTGTCTGTGGAACTGTACCGCAGTGAGAGTCAGTGCCTGTGGAACTGTACCCCAGTGAGAGTCAGTGTCTGTGAAACTGTACCCCAGTGAGAGTCAGTGTCTGTGGAACTGTACCCCAGTGAGAGTCAGTGTCTGTGGAACTGTACCCCAGTGAGAGTCAGTGCCTGTGGAACTGTAACCCAGTGAGAATCAGTGTCAGTGGAACTGTACCCCAATGAGAGTCAGTGTCTGTGGAACTGTACCCCAGTGAGAGTCAGTGTCTGAGGAACTGTACCCCAGTGAGAGTCAGTGGCCTAGAAATTCAGTCGCGTTTGCGCCCAATTATGGGCTATAGAATGGTTTGCGCCAGAAGTTTTTTCGCGCCCGAAATTCAGTTGGTCCGTAACATCGACGTTAGCCGGTAGCGCTGCGCTGGCACCGATGACGTCATCGGTGTGCGCAGCGTCCCGGTTCCAATGCAATTCCGGTCCGACCGCCAAATTCAGTTGCGGCCGCCTCTCCCGTGGCGGCCGCAAACAGCGTTTGCAAAACAGTGCCTTGCAGCTCCGAGAGGCCGGCGCATAAAGGTGGAGGGGCGGCCGGCCGCTTTCCCGGCGGCCGCCTGGCCGCACCTCCCTCCCCGGACTCCTGCACCACCCCCCCGCGGCATTGGCGTGTCACTCCCGCGAGCCCGGCACTTCTCCGTGGTGCCGGGCTCATTTGCCGGGGGAATCCAGCGGCGATCTCACGGCTGCAGGCAGCTTCTCCTTAAGAGAAGGGGGAGGCCTGCAGTACCCCAGCCTGCCGCACTGCATCGGGTGCCGCAGCGGCAGCTGGACGCCTGAAACTGACATTCTTCGCCCCAAACGAGGCGGCCAAACCCTCCAGTAGCGCCCCCCTCCGTGTTGGGGCAGCGCAACTGAATTTCAGGCGGGCGCTACGGGAATCCGGCCGAGCGCTAAATTTCGGGCGCTAAAGACCTGGCGGGGCTATACCTAATTTCTAGGCCAGTGTCTTTGGAACTGTACCCCAGTGAGAGTCAGTGTCTGTGGAACTGTACCCCAGTGAGAGTCAGTGTCTGTGGAACTGTACCCCAGTGAGAGTCAGTGTCTGTGGAACTGTACCCCAGTGAGAGTCAGTGTCTGTGGAACTGTACCCCAGTGAGAGTCAGTGTCTGTGGAACTGTATCCCAGTGAGAGTCAGTGGTTGTGGAACTGTACCCCAGTGAGAGTCAGTGTTTGTGGAACTGTACCCCAGTGAGAATCAGTGTCTGTGGAACTGTACCCCAGTGAGAGTCAGTGTCTGTGGAACTGTACCCCAGTGAGAGTCAGTGTCTGTGGAACTGTACCCCAGTGAGAGTCAGTGTCTGTGGAACTGTACCCCAGTGAGAGTCAGTGTCTATGGAACTGTACCCCAGTGAGAGTCAGTGTCTGTGGAACTGTACCCCAGTGAGAGTCAGTGTCTGTGGAACTGTACCCCAGTGAGAGTCAGTGTCTGTGGAACTGTACCGCAGTGAGAGTCAGTGTCTGTGGAACTGTACCCCAGTGAGAGTCAGTGTCTGTGGAACTGTACCGCAGTGAGAGTCAGTGTCTGTGGAGCTGTACCCCAGTGAGAGTCAGTGTCTGTGGAACTGTACCCCAGTGAGAGTCAGTGCCTGTGGAACTGTACCCCAATGAGAGTCAGTGGCTGTGGAACTGTACCCCAGTGAGAGTCAGTGTCTGTGGAACTGTACCCTAGTGAGAGTCAGTGTCTGTGGAACTGTCCCCCAGTGAGAGTCAGTGTCTGTGGAACTGTACCCCAGTGAGAGTCAGTGTCTGTGGAACTGTACCCCAGTGAGAGTCAGTGTCTGTGGAACTGTACCCCAGTGAGAGTCAGTGTCTGTGGAACTGTACCCCAGTGAGAGTCAGTGCCTGTGGAACTGTACCCCAATGAGAGTCAGTGGCTGTGGAACTGTACCCCAGTGAGAGTCAGTGTCTGTGGAACTGTACCCTAGTGAGAGTCAGTGTCTGTGGAACTGTACCCCAGTGAGAGTCAGTGTCTTTGGAACTGTACCCAGCGACAGTCAGTGTCTGTGGAACTGTACCCCAGTGAGAATCAGTGTCTGTGGAACTGTACCCCAGTGAGAGTCAGTGTATGTGGAACTGTACCCCAGTGAGAGTCAGTGTCTGTGGAACTGTACCCCAGTGAGAGTCAGTGTCTGTGGAACTGTACCCCAGTGAGAGTCAGTGTCTGTGGAACTGTACCCCAGTGAGAGTCAGTGTCTGTGGAACTGTACCCCAGTGAGAGTCAGTGCCTGTGGAACTGTACCCCAGTGAGAGTCAGTGGCTGTGGAACTGTACCCCAGTGAGAGTCAGTGTCTGTGGAACTGTACCCTAGTGAGAGTCAGTGTCTGTGGAACTGTACCCCAGTGAGAGTCAGTGTCTTTGGAACTGTACCCAGTGAGGGTCAGTGTCTGTGGAACTGTACCCCAGTGAGAATCAGTGTCTGTGGAACTGTACCCCAGTGAGAGTCAGTGTATGTGGAACTGTACCCCAGTGAGAGTCAGTGTCTGTGGAACTGTACCCCAGTGAGAGTCAGTGTCTGTGGAACTGTACCCCAGTGAGAGTCAGTGTCTGTGGAACTGTTCCCCAGTGAGAGTCAGTGTCTGTGGAACTGTACCCCAGTGAGAGTCAGTGTCTGTGGAACTGTACCCCAGTGAGAGTCAGTGTCTGTGGAACTGTACCCCAGTGAGAGTCAGTGTCTGTGGAACTGTACCCCAGTGAGAGTCAGTGTCTGTGGAACTGTACCCCAGTGAGAGTCAGTGTCTGTGGAACTGTACCCCAGTGAGAGTCAGCAGTCTTGCAAAACCACGTGAAGCTGGGTTGTCGATTCTGCCCCCTGCGATCGGGGAGATTAAATACCTGGAGCAGTCTGGGGCACTCTCCTAAATCTGAATCGAAACGGTGTCAGTCTAAAGGCTGTTATGGGCCCTGATGAGTTAACGAGGGTTTTTTTTTGGAGAGAGCAGAGAATGGGCAATAATACAGAAATATATTTTTAAAAAGCAGTTCACCTGCACGATTCCATTTATCTTCAAAGATTGTGGCCTTGGAACCGTGATGTAGAGAGATGATCGTCCTGTCATGAAAGGGCCATGCGTGCTAGTCGGAGCAGATTACAGGGCAGTGATCTCTGGGGTGTTCTGTAGAATGTACAGCACAGAAACAGGCCATTCAGCCCAACAGGCCCGTGCTGGTGTTCATGCTCCACATGAGCTACAATATCGATAATGAACTTCATTATAGACACGTGTGAGGTGGTACCTTTTGGTAGGAAGCCACTTACTCCTTGGAAAATAAGAGTCTAAATGTGGTAGAGGAGCAGAGGGATCGGCGGGTACAGATACACAAACCACTAAAAGTGGCGACGCAGGTTAATAAGGCCATAAAAAAAAGCAAACCAACTCTAGGGTTTATTTCTAGGGGGATAGAATTGAAAAGCAGAGAAATTATGTTAAACTTGTATCGATCCTTGGTTAGACCACACTCGGAGTACCGCGATCAATTCTGGTCTCCATATTATAAAAAGGATAGAGAGGCACTGGAGAAGGTGCAAAAAAGATTTACTAGAATGATACCAGAACTGAGAGGTTATAACTATCAGGAAAGGTTGAACAGGTTCTATAAAAGAGAAGACTGTGTTTCCACTTGTGGGGGAGACCAGAACTAGAGGCCATCAATATAAGATAGTCACCAAGAAATCCAACAGGGAATTCAGGGGAAACTTCTTTACCCAGAGAGTGGTGAGAATGTGGAACTCGCTACCACAGGGAGTGGTTGGGGTGAATCGCGGAGATGTATTTAAGGGGAAGCTGGATAAACACATGAGGGAGAGAGGAATAGAAGGATATGTTGATGGGGTGAGATGAAGAGGGGCGGGAGGAGGCTCGTGTGGAGCAGAAACACCGGCACAGACCAGTTGGGCCGAATGGACTGTTTCTGTGCTGGACATTCTATGGGACACAGCTGCCACTTTAAGACATGTTTGTCTCTTTGGCAAAGATGAGGCCTCAGCTACACAGTTGATGAGGGAAAGTTATAGGTACATTAACGTAATGGTTATGTTGTGGTCTAGTGATCCAGAGAACACAAGCTCAAATCCCATCATGGCTGTTTGAGAATTTGGATTCAGTTTTAAAAACATCTGGAAATAAAAAGCTGGTATCAATAAAAGTGAGGAAGAAGCTGTCGGATTGATGTAAAAACCCAACTAGTTCCCTAGAATGGCACCGGGGATCTTACCTGGTCTGGCCTACATGTGACTCCAGTCCCACCCCAGCCTGGTTGACTATTAACTGCCCCGTGAAGTAGCCCAGCAAAAGCCACTCGGTTGTATAGGGCCACTCGGGGATGGGCAATATTTCCAGTGACGCCTGCATCCCGAGAATGAATGAAGATAGAAACAAATCAAGGTGTGGTGGTGAGGACGAGCAGACTGTCTGTGACCAGAGGGAAGGGCAGCCTCCTCCGCGCTCCCCTGCCCCAGGGCAAGCGGCAGATGTTTCTTGTGCAGCGAGAGAGAGATTGAGAGGGCGGAAGAGACGGGGACAATTGAAGCTGGGGCTTGGTAGCTGCAAGCAGTGACAGCTGTCCCTGGCTCTGCCAGCCTGCCGTGTAGTGTGTGGGCACCCGGGAGAGTTTTGTAAAACGATAGCAAAATACTGCAGATGCTGGAAATCCAAAATAACAACAGAAAATGCTGGAAAAACTCAGCAGGCCCCGCAACATCCGTGGAGAGAAAATACAGTCAACGTCTCGGGTGAAACGTTGACTCTATTTTCTCTCCACGGATGTTGCCTGGCCTGCTGAGTTTTTCCAGAGTTTTATAAAACCCTGCGGAGGGCTTTCCATGTACAGTACTTCCAACTGATGCAAAACACACGGCGCTGCAGTGATTCTGAAATGCTGGCTTGCCCCAGCCATCTGAGAATCTCACATGGGCCCGTCGCTATGAATTTCACACGAGCACTTCATACGGCGTTGGACGCGCCTGTCAGTGAGCATGTTGGTGCTGGTTCAGCAACGACCCGAGTGAATTGGTGCATCGAGATGTTGTGCTTGGTTGATAACTGTTAGCAATCGGAAATAAAAACCGAAATACACAGCGACTGACGGGTCGATGAAGCTTCCACCAGTGATGAGCCCAGTCATTCAGAGGATATACACCAGCAATTTGCTCAAGGGTTGCCCCCCCGATCGACCGACGTAACATTGGCGTAAACCCCATTATAAGGCACTAGGTGCACCAGGTAGAATCGCCATAGTAAGCTTTTAAAATATGTATCCACGTATTAGTGCTCATTCTGCAAGGGCTGTACAGGGTCAAGCCGGCAGCAGTAGAGACATTAATAGCTGATTAACCGTCTATGAGAAGAGATTTAAAAAATATACTGTAAATCAGTCAAGGAGACTATAAAGAAAGAAAACCAAGAACATGTATTTATATTGGGCCTTTCACAACCTCAGGATGTCCCAAAGCGCTTTACAGCCAATGAAGTACTTTTTGGAGTGTAGCCACTGTTGTAATGTGGGAAACGTGGCAGCCAATTTACGCACAGCAAGCTCCCACACACAGCAATGTGATAATGACCAGATAATGTGTTATTTTAGTGATGTTGGTTGAGGGATAAATATTGGCCCCAGGACACGGGGAGAACTCCCCTGCTCTTCTTCGAATAGTGGCCGTGGGATCTTTTACGTCCACCTGAGAGAGCAGACGGGGCCTCGGTTTAACGTCTCATCTGAAAAACAGCCCCTCCGACAGTGCAGCGTTTCTAGTCAGCCCAGATGTTTGTGCTCAAGTCTGTGGAATGGGACTTGAACCGTGACCTTCTGACCCAGAGGCACGAGTGCTACCCACGGTATGAATAGGCCTTGTATTATGGATGTACTGGGAAGAGATAAGGAAGGAACGCCACAACTGAGAGCCACAATTTCTCATTAGTGAGTACAATGAACGAGAAACAGATGTTATTGTGGAGACTCGTTGAAGGGAGATTAACCAGACATAGTTAACGTTACGGCCTCACTTTAGGAGGAAGTAATTAACCATAAAAGATACAGGTGCTGGAGCTCCTTGGGGGGGGGCTTCTGATCTAGTCTTGTTGAGGCTAACGTAAGCAATCAAGGCAACACGCTTGTGATCCTGAAGGAGTCCTTGGTACGTGAGTTACAATGTTATGATATCTTACATACATTGCATGTAAGGAGTTGTGTTTTATTATCTCATTGACTTGATTAAAAGAGTATTAACCAGACATTTCAAAGTATCTTAGTCCTCAAACTTGGATTAGAGGTAAAGGATGTATGACAATATCCTATAGTAACCTCCTCCCCACAACCCCATAAGGGTAATAGGGATATGTGACAATATCCTGTAAAAACGCAGCACCCACTTGCGTCTGTATCCGGGGTTTCTGCCGATGTTACGATGACCAGTCGGGGAAAACTCCCAGTGCAAGTGTTCCAGAAAGACAGCTCCATTATACTGTGAAATGCTCAGGGTAGTATTCTGCTGCTGAGGTGAGCCTGTGCCCATTTAAGACCACAAAGCCTAACTGTTGTTAAGTAAACACTGAGTGAGTTCAATCAGAGTTTGACTGCTGTTTACTGAGGAAGCTTTGTAATATTGTAGGGTGCTTGTAAATTTCAGGCTAAAGGTCACTAGAATCAATATCAAATGACTGGCATTCCTGTTTAAAGATTGCTTTTTATCTGTAATCGAACCCCTGATTGTAACCTTGGGTGGGGATTGGGAGTGTGGGGAGCCAAAGATTAAATGGGTGGGTAGAGTCCATGATAGGGGAGAGTGTACGTGGGCTGTGGGAGGAGATTAAATGGGTGGGTAGAGTCCATGATAGGGGACAGTGTACACGGGCTGTGGGAGGAGATTAAATGGGTGGGTAGAGTGGTTGATAGGGGAGAGTGTACACGGGCTGTGGGAGGAGATTAAATGGGTGGGTAGAGTCCATGATAGGGGAGAGTGTACGTGGGCTGTGGGAGGAGATTCAATGGGTGGGTAGAGTCGATGATAGGGGAGAGTGTACACGGGCCGAGGGAGGAGATTAAATGGGTGGGTAGAGTCGATGATAGGGGAGAGTGTACATGGGCTGTGGGAGGAGATTCAATGGGTGGGTAGAGTCGATGATAGGGTAGAGTGTACGTGGGCTGTGGGAGGAGATTAAATGGGTGGGTGTTAAGTCTGTGTGTTATAATGAGAATTACTACACAGACCACAAGAGTAACTTTTAACAGGTCTTTACTAGTCGAAGGTCAGGGCGGAACTGCCCAATAAATCATTACACAGCACTTATATACCAGTGTGGTCACTACCGGTATTACAGTATACAGCAGCCAAGATAAAGTAGTGCAACCCTTAAAATAGTTCTCTTAAAGGTGGAACGGTTATATACACTACAATCCTCCCTTTTTAGCTTAACAGTATATATATTCCCATTAAACATAACATCATAACATATATACACAACTTCATGTACAACAGTTCACAGATTCAGTCTCTCTGGAGGCTTCCTGACTCGGTCCGGATAACGCCTCGGTGGTGTAGTAGTTTTCGGTGGTGTAGCAGGTTCTGTTGGCAAGGTCGATTCGGCTTGAATGCCAGTGTCGGGTTCATCTGATTCCAGTATCACCGGATCGGAGGTAGATCCTATGGGTATCTCTGCTTCATCATTAGGCGTATAGAGTTGTGGAGTAGGTTGTCCCTTTTCGGATGACTCTATGATCTGGTCAACATGGCGCCTTATTATGCTTTCACCAATGTCCACAGTATACATCAGCGGTCCTAGTCGTGTGCAAATAGTTCCAGGCTGCCATTTCTCGGTACGGTAGTCCCGGGCCAAAACTTGTTGACCTATCTGGAAGGTTCTAGTTGGCCTTTCATTCATGCCTTGAAATTGCCGGTTCTCTACGTCCCTTCTGATATTTGGCTTGATCAAATCCAGCCGGCATCTTAGTCTTCTATTGAAAAACATCATGGCGGGAGTTTGGTTTGTAACCGCATGTGTTGCATTCCTGTACGCCAACAAGAAGTTATCTACCTTATGTTGTAGATTTATGTCTTCCTTACCCATGGCCTTTATGGCCTTCTTGAAGGTCTGGACAAACCTTTCAGCTAATCCATTGGTGGCGAGATGGTATGGGGCGGACGTGTAGTGCTTAACCCCATTGTTTTTTAAGAACTTCCTGAATTCTTCGGACACAAATTGCGGTCCATTATCAGAACATTCCTGGCAAATATGGTCCTTAATACTGTGATGGTTTTTTCCGTGGTGGTGGAGGACATCTTTATTACCTCCGGCCACTTGGAGTGTGCATCCACCGCGATTAAGAACATTGAGTCCATAAATGGACCAGCAAAGTCGATGTGTACCCTTTGCCATGGAGATGAGGGCCACTCCCATGGATGTAGAGGAGCTTGTGGTGGGGCGTTTTGGACCTTCTGGCATCCTAGACAGCTCTTGGTCATTTCTTCGATGTCTCCATCGATACCTGGCCACCACACAAACGCTCTGGCTAGGTTCTTCATTTTCACTCCACCCAGATGCCCCTCGTGAAGCTCCTTTAGCACTTTATGCTGGAGTTTGTGTGGAATCACCACTCTGGATCCACACATCAAAGTTCCTCGGCACACTGACAGCTGTTCTCTTCTTTGCGAGAATGCTGGCAACAGTGGTTCACCATGTGCTGGCCATCCCTTCACCGTTAAATCGTAGACTCATGAGAGAGTCGGGTCATTTCTTGTTTCCTTTTCGATCGTAGAATTTGTTACTGGTAGACATTCCACTATGGTTGAGTGGAACATCTCCACTGGGTCCACTGTAGGCGCCTCTTCTACCGTTGGCAACGGTAGGCGCGATAACCCGTCAGCATTCCCATGCTGTTTTGTTCTTTTGTATTCTATGTCATATTGGTGTGCCCCTAGGAAAAGGGACCACCTCTGTAGCCTTTGCGCTGTCATAATGGAAACGCCCTTTTTAGGGTTGAATATGGATACCAACGGCTGGTGGTCTGTCAGCAGTGTAAACTTCTGGCCCTGCAGGTAATGATTAAACTTCTTTACTCCCCACACCAGGCTGAGAGCCTCCCTATCTATCTGAGCATAGTTGCGCTCAACGGAGGTCAATGATCTGGATGCAAATGCAACTGGCCTTTCCGAGCCATTTGGCCACTTGTGTGAGAGTACTGCTCCAATACCATAAGGAGAAGCATCACAAGCTAAACGAATAGGTAGTGTTGGGTTGAAGTGAGCCAACACTTCCTCTGAGGTGATCAATGCCTTGCTTTTGCGAAAGGCCTTCTTACAGTCCTCGCTCCACTTCCATGGTACTTCTTTCTGCAAAAGAGCATTCAGCGGGTGCAGCACCGTGGATAGATTTGGCAGAAACTTATGGTAATAGTTAATCAACCCTAGGAACGACCTCAACTGGGATACATTTTCCGGAGCGGGAGCCTTCACAACAGCTTCAATCTTGTCAGGTGACTTGTGCAGCCCCTCCTGGTCAATGACATGACCACAGTACGAGATCCGTTTCTGAAAGAACTCACATTTCTGGCGATTAACTCGAAGGCCATATTCCTTCAACCTGGTGAGCACCAGTTTCAAATTTGCAAGGTGTTCCTCATCGTCATCTCCTGTAATCAGGATATCATCCAAGTAACATTGAGTGCTTGGAATTCCCTGTAATACCTGCTCCATGGCCCTCTGCCAAATTGCTGGAGCCGAAGCCACTCCAAAAACCAGTCTATTATATCGATACAAGCCTCTGTGCGTGTTGATTGTGAGATACTGGCGCGACTCTTCCTCAACTTCCATCTGTAAGTACGCTTGTGCCAGGTCTATCTTGGTGAAGCGTTTCCCGCCAGACAATGAAGCAAAGATATCCTCAATCCGCGGAAGCGGATATTGCACCGTGTGAAGCACCGGATTAACTGTGATCTTGAAGTCTCCACAGATGCGGACCTTCCCCGGTTCCCCTGGCTTGTTACTCGATGAACACTTCATGACGGGAACAATGGGCGTGGCCCACTCACTCCAGTCCACCTTAGACAGTACTCCTGAACGTTCTAGCCCTTCCAGCTCAGCTTCCACAGCAGGTCGTATCGCATAAGGTACCGGTCTGGCTTTGAAAAATTTTGGGTTTGCATGTTCTGCAATCTTGATTTTTGCCTTAATTCCTCTCAGTGTTCCCAGTCCCTGTTGGAACACCTCTTTAGCCTCATCCAATATTCTGGACAATCGTTCAGGTTTGACATCTTTTTTCCCGGAATCTACCGTTATTGCGTTTAGGGAGTGCCAGTCCATATTTATTTTCCTGATCCACTCCCGTCCCAGAAGTGGTGGACCTCCCTCAGGTAGTACATATAAGTCCATTCCTTGGTGTTCTTTGCCCTTGTGTACCACCTTGACTTTTATCTTTCCGATGGGGTATACTCTTTGCCCCGTGTATGTCTGCAATACTATCTTCGTATTCCGTAGGGGAATATGTTTGAATAACCTTTTGTAATCTTGCTTATTCATGACCGTCAACGCCGATCTGGTGTCCAATTCCATCTTCATTTGGGCTCCTGCTATCTGCAGTGTGACCCAGATAGTTTGTCAGTCAGCTTCCTTACTCACATTGTGAATTCTCAGACTACCCAGTTCCTTGCTGTTGGAGTCTGAATCCGAATTCTGTTCATCCGAACTCTTCTCAGCCACCTTATGTACCTTTCTGCACTTTTCCTGCGGTGACTTTTTGTTGCTGGTCTTCTTTCCTGACCGGCATACTTTAGCTATGTGACCAAGCTTGCCACATTTTCTACATTCCTGGTTTTTAAACCAGCATTGGTTCTGATCGTGTGTTGTCTTCCCACAACGATAACATTTCGTTGTACCCGAAGCCATTTGATCTACGCTGAGTACCGCTGCCTTCAGCTGCATTTCCGCAGTGCCTCTCGCTGCGGCTTCGTGCGATGCTGCAATAGAGACAGCCTTATCAAGTGTAAGATCATTCTCTTCAAGCAGCCGCTTTTGTGTTCCTTCTTTCGACAATCCACACACGAATTTGTCTCTCAGTGCCTCTGTCAGGCTTTCTCCAAACTGGCAGTATTTCGCTACCTTACGCAGTTCAATTAAATACTCCGCGTTGCTTTCCTCTTTCAGTTGCGTTCTCGCATAAAATTTAAATCGTTCCGCTAACATCAGCGGTGTGGGGTTCAAATGATTTTTCAGGACAGCCACAATTTTAGCGAAAGTCTGATCCGCCGGTTTAGCTGGTGATAGAAGATGCTTCAATAGCCCGTATGTCTTCGCACGCATTGAGTTTAGTAAGGTTAGTGCTTTATCTTCATCTGATATTTTATTTGCCTTACAATATATCTCTATGCGTTCTACATACGTGGCCCAATCTTCAACATCGGGATCGAAATCGTTGATGTTACCACGCTTAGGCATCTTCGCAACCTTCTTGAGAAACACAAAGAAATTTTTCTTTTTTTTTTTTTTTTTAAATGGCGGTTTCCCGCGCTTGTCTTCTTCCCCCGCCTACGAAAATGGCGGCTTCCCGCGTTTTGCCTTTCTCCCCCGCTGGCTGTAATGGCGATTGCCGAATTGCTGCGTTCGCCCTCCCCAGCGGTTTTCAAATCGTGCCTCCCAGCCCCTCTTGCAGCCCGGTCCTTTCCCCCCGGCTGCGGCTGAGTTCTCCGCGGTTTTTTTTTTTAAATTTTCTCCCGCGCCTTACGCTGACCCGGTCGCTGCGCCTCGCGGCCTCGGTAGCTGCCCGGCCTTTTTCACCGGTCGCGGTCAAGCTCTCTCTCGACGCTGTTGCGTCACCCAGCCCGCTTGCAGCCCGGTCTTTCGCACCGGCTGCGTTTGCATTCACCGCGGCTCCCGTGCCTTACGCTGCCCCAGTCTCAGCGCCTCTGGCCCCGACTTCTGTCCGGCTCTTTTCCCCACCGTGGTCGAGTTCTCCGCCCTTATATCCTCCGTTTTTCCCTCCCCTACTTCACAGCCACCGTGGCCGACTTGCTGTTCGTCGCTGATCGGCTTACCCACCACCGTGATAGAAGGGATGATCACTGCCTGTTGCTGATGGAAGGCTTCGTGTCAGAATTCTTCCTTTGCTCTGCAGACCCGAGTCTTCTCTCAGCAGAATGATGAGGGCGGATGCCTCCTCTCGACGCCCGTTAAACTGCCTTGGATGTATCTCTGCCGCAGGGTAAGATCGTACTCGTCACCACTGTTAAGTCTGTGTGTTATAATGAGAATTACTACACAGACCACAAGAGTAAATTTAACAGGTCTTTACTAGTCGAAGGTCAGGGCGGAACTGCCCAATAAATCATTACACAGCGCTTATATACCGGTGTGGTCATTACCGGTATTACAGTATACAGCAGCCAAGATAAAATAGTGCAACCCTTAAAATAGTTCTCTTAAAGGTGGAACGGTTACATACACTACAGTGGGTAGAGTCGATGATAGGGGAGAGTGTACGTGGGCTGTGGGAGGAGATTCAATGGGTGGGTAGAGTCGATGATAGGGGAGAGTGTACACGGGCTGTGGGAGGAGATTCAATGGGTGGGTAGAGTCGATGATAGGGGAGAGTGTACGTGGGCTGTGGGAGGAGATTAAATGGGTGGGTAGAGTCCGTGATAGGGGAGAGTGTACATGGGCTGTGGGAGGAGATTAAATGGGTGGGTAGAGTCGATGATAGGGGAGAGTGTACACGGGCTGTGGGAGGAGATTCAATGGGTGGGTAGAGTCGATGATAGGGGAGAGTGTACGTGGGCTGTGGGAGGAGATTAAATGGGTGGGTAGAGTCGATGATAGGGGAGAGTGTACATGGGCTGTGGGAGGAGATTAAATGGGTGGGTAGAGTCCGTGATAGGGGAGAGTGTACACGGGCTGTGGGAGGAGATTAAATGGGTGGGTAGAGTCGATGATAGGGGAGAGTGTACACGGGCCATGGGAGGAGATTAAATGGGTGGGTAGAGTCCGTGATAGGGGAGAGTGTACATGGGCTCTGGGGGGAGATTAAATGGGTGGGTAGAGTCGATGATAGGGGAGAGTGTACATGGGCTGTGGGAAAAGATTGAATGGGTGGGTAGAGTCCGTGATGTAGGAAAGAAATGATCTGCTCACTCGTGCTCATGATAAATCCTTCTCCCTCCCTTCTGCATACAAAAATAAGATATAATATGATGACAGCTGTGAAGACAGCTGTTTGTGTGTTGAGTGTATTGTAGGTACATTAAAAAACTATTGCTGTACACCACAAAATGGTTCCCAAGGTGTGCACAATCTTCACGGTAACACTTTCTGTCTGCTGCTTTATCTGTAATTAAAGGGAAGTGGACACTAATTTATTCATTACATTTTTTATGCGCATCAAAGTGAGTGAGCTCAGTGCTGGAGAATTGAACATTTTATACTTCCTTAACATCAAACACTCCCAGGGCCGGTACAGCACGGGTTAGATACAGAGTAAAGCTCCCTCTACACTGTCCCATCAAACACTCCCAGGGCAGGTACAGCACGGGTTAGATACAGAGTAAAGCTCCCTCTACACTGTCCCATCAAACACTCCCAGGGCAGGTACAGCACGGGTTAGATACAGAGTAAAGCTCCCTCTACACTGTCCCATCAAACACTCCCAGGGCAGGTACAGCACGGGTTAGATACAGAGTAAAGCTTCCTCTACACTGTCCCATCAAACACTCCCAGGGCAGGTACAGCACGGGTTAGATACAGAGTAAAGCTCCCTCCACACTGTCCCATCAAACACTCCCAGGGCAGGTACAGCACGGGTTAGATACAGAGTAAAGCTCCCTCTACACTGTCCCATCAAACACTCCCAGGGCAGGTACAGCACGGGTTAGACACAGAGTAAAGCTCCCTCTACAATGTCCCATCAAACACTCCCAGGGCAGGTACAGCACGGGTTAGATACAGAGTAAAGCTCCCTCCACACTGTCCCATCAAACACTCCCAGGGCAGGTACAGCACGGGTTAGATACAGAGTAAAGCTCCCTCTACACTGTCCCATCAAACACTCCCAGGGCAGGTACAGCACGGGTTAGACACAGAGTAAAGCTCCCTCTACAATGTCCCATCAAACACTCCCAGGGCAGGTACAGCACGGGTTAGATACAGAGTAAAGCTCCCTCTACACTGTCCCATCAAACACTCCCAGGGCAGGTACAGCACGGGTTAGATACAGAGTAACGCTCCCTCTACACTGTCCCATCAAACACTCCCAGGGCAGGTACAGCACGGGTTAGATACACAGTAAAGCTCCCTCTACACTGTCCCATCAAACACTCCCAGGGCAGGTACAGCATGGGTTAGATACAGAGCAAAGCTCCCTCTACACTGTCCCATCAAACACTCTCTGGGCAGGTACAGCACGGGGTTAGATACAGAGTAAAGCTCCCTCTACACTGTCCCATCAAACACTCCCAGGGCAGGTACAGCACGGGTTAGATACAGAGTAAAGCTCCCTCTACACTGTCCTATCAAACACTCCCAGGGCAGGTACAGCATGGGTTAGATACAGAGTAAAGCTCCCTCTACACTGTCCCATCAAACACTCCCAGGGCAGGTACAGCATGGGTTAGATACAGAGTAAAGCTCCCTCCACACTGTCCCCATCAAACACTCCCAGGGCAGGTACAGCGCGGGTTAGATACAGAGTAAAGCTCCCTCTACACTGTCCCATCAAACACTCCCAGGGCAGGTACAGCACGGGGATAGATACAGAGTAAAGGTCCCTCTACACTGTCCCATCAAACACTCCCAGGGCAGGTACAGCACGGGTTAGATACAGAGTAAAGCTCCCTCTACACTTTCCCATCAAACACTCCCAGGGCAGGTACAGCACGGGTTAGACACAGAGTAAAGCTCCCTCTACACTGTCCCCATCAAACACTCCCAGGGCAGGCACAGCACGGGTTAGATACAGAGTAAAGCTCCCTCTACACTGTCCCATTAAACACTCCCAGGGCAGGTACCGCACGGGTTAGATACAGAGTAAAGCTCCCTCTACACTGTCCCATCAAACACTCCCAGGGCAGTTACAGCAAGGGTTAGATACAGAGTAAAGCTCCCTCTACACTGTCCCATCAAACACTCCCAGGACAGGTACAGCACGGGTTAGATACAGAGTAAAGCTCCCTCTACACTGTCCCATCAAACACTTCCAGGGCAGGTACAGCATGGGTTAGATACAGAGTAAAGCTCCCTCTACACTGTCCCATCAAACACTCCCAGGGCAGGTACAGCACGGGTTAGATACAGAGTAAAGCTCCCTCTACACTGTCCCATCAAACACTCCCAGGGCAGGTACAGCACGGGTTAGATACAGAGTAAAGCTTCCTCTACACTGTCCCATCAAACACTCCCAGGGCAGGTACAGCACGGGTTAGATACAGAGTAAAGCTCCCTCCACACTGTCCCATCAAACACTCCCAGGGCAGGTACAGCACGGGTTAGATACACAGTAAAGCTCCCTCTACACTGTCCCATCAAACACTCCCAGTGCAGGTACAGCACGGGTTAGATACAGAGTAAAGCTCCCTCTACACTGTCCCATCAAACACTCCCAGGGCAGGTACAGCACGGGTTAGACACAGAGTAAAGCTCCCTCTACAATGTCCCATCAAACACTCCCAGGGCAGGTACAGCACGGGTTAGATACAGAGTAAAGCTCCCTCTACACTGTCCCATCAAACACTCCCAGGGCAGGTACAGCACGGGTTAGATACAGAGTAACGCTCCCTCTACACTGTCCCATCAAACACTCCCAGGGCAGGTACAGCACGGGTTAGATACACAGTAAAGCTCCCTCTACACTGTCCCATCAAACACTCCCAGGGCAGGTACAGCATGGGTTAGATACAGAGTAAAGCTCCCTCTACACTGTCCTATCAAACACTCCCAGGGCAGGTACAGCACGGGTTAGATACAGAGTAAAGCTTCCTCTGCACTGTCCCATCAAACACTCCCAGGGCAGGTACAGCACGGGTTAGATACAGAGTAAAGCTCCCTCTACACTGTCCCATCAAACACTCCCAGGGCAGGTACAGCACGGGTTAGATACAGAGTAAAGCTCCCTCTACACTGTCCCATCAAACACTCCCAGGGTAGAAAACGGTTCACGGGACAATGTAAAGCTGTTAGTATCAGTCTTCTTGCCTTTACGGATCAGCTGCTGCCCTGTTTGACAGCCGCCTTCTGTCTGTGCGTGGTGGCACCATAGCGTGCTGTGGCCGGTCTGTTCGTGCCTGAGTGCTCAGTGATGTGTTGTCAATGTTCTTAAAGTTGTATGAAGCTGGAACTGTATGGCCTGAGAATTCTAGTTGAGAGGCTGAAACCTCAGCAAGATTGAACAGAGCAGGAGTTAAGACGAGGTAAACCAGGCGGCAGTGTTGCCATGACACCAAGCTTGGGTTTTTTTTCTAACCAATTTTCTCTCCTCTTCTCCTGAAAGTACTGGCTCTCGCGGCATTCTGGCTGCATCGCTGACAGACACCCTCTGACACCTCGTCCGAGAGGTCACGGTTCATTGGTGACCTTTGACAGCGTGTGTTAGCATTCAATCAGGGTCGGGGTGGGGAGCTGAGCACAAGCCTGGCCCTCTCTTGACATCCGTACATCAGCGCTTGCTGCAGGCGTCACTGGACATTGATTGAGAACACAACCCTCCTCTAACACTGAGATTAGCTGCAGTAACTCGAGCCCTCTTCTGGCTGAGCTCAGCATAGACTAGGGGTGGAACCAGGGCCCCACCTGCTGTGTACGACCCAGCTGTTCTGTAGATGCCCTCAGTGGAGCACTAAGGTGGGTATTAAATGTCTAGTTGGAGAAGGAAGGGAAAAATGAGTGAGGAAAGGAGGTACACTCTCCCCTATCATGTACCCTCACCACCCATTGAATCTCCTCCCACAGCCCCTGTACACTCTCCCCTATCATTTACCCTCACCACCCATTGAATCTCCTCCCACAGCCCATGTACACTCTCCCCTATCATGGACTCTACCCACCCATTTAATCCCCTCCCACAGCCCGTGTACACTCCCCCTATCACGGACTCTACCCACCCATTTAATCCCCTCCCAAAGCCCATGTACACTCTCCCCCATCATGGATTCTACCCACCCATTTAATCTCCTCCCACAGCCCATGGACACTCTCCCCTATCACGGACTCTACCCACCCATTCAATCTCCTCCCACAGCCCATGGACACTCTCCCCCATCATGGATTCTACCCACCCATTTAATCCCTTCCCAAAGCCCATGTACACTCTCCCCTATCACGGACTCTACCCACCCATTTAATCTCCTCCCACAGCCCATGTACACTCTCCCCCATCATGGATTCTACCCACCCATTTAATCCCTTCCCAAAGCCCATGTACACTCTCCCCTATCACGGACTCTACCCACCCATTTAATCTCCTCCCACAGCCCATGTACACTCTCCCCTATCATGGACTCTACCCACCCATTTAATCTCCTCCCACAGCCCATGGACACTCTCCCCTATCACGGACTCTACCCACCCATTTAATCTCCTCCCACAGCCCATGGACACTCTCCCCTATCACGGACTCTACCCACCCATTCAATCTCCTCCCACAGCCCATGTACACTCTCCCCTATCACGGACTCTACCCACCCATTTAATCTCCTCCCACAGCCCATGGACACTCTCCCCTATCACGGACTCTACCCACCCATTTAATCTCCTCCCACAGCCCATGGACACTCTCCCCTATCACGGACTCTACCCACCCATTCAATCTCCTCCCACAGCCCATGGACACTCTCCCCTATCACGGACTCTACCCACCCATTCAATCTCCTCCCACAGCCCATGTACACTCTCCCCTATCACGGACTCTACCCACCCATTCAATCTCCTCCCACAGCCCATGGACACTCTCCCCTATCACGGACTCTACCCACCCATTCAATCTCCTCCCACAGCCCATGGACACTCTCCCCTATTACGGACTCTACCCACCCATTCAATCTCCTCCCACAGCCCATGGACACTCTCCCCTATCACGGACTCTACCCACCCATTCAATCTCCTCCCACAGCCCATGTACACTCTCCCCTATCATTAGACCGTAGTTCACCCAGTAATCCTCTGATATAAAATTCTATGTAACGACTAATTTCTCCCCTAAGTCTCCTCTTCCTTCTAACCTCCAGATTCCCATCGTATACACTCGTCCTCCCAACCCCCACATCCTCACCATGGTGAAATCAAGACCCATCACACTGTCTCACACTCTACTCAATATTTCCCAGGATCTTAAACCTGGGGCTCCCTCAGTCCTCCCTCCCTCTTACAATCTACAGCTCTTCAAAAACCCAAACCAGCTCTCAGCTGACCTCTACTTCTCAGCCCACCTCGTGATCTCTCGGACTACTTTAGGTGGCGCCTTGCACCCGGGCCGTGTTGTCCTTTTAGCTGGGATTCTGAGTAAAGCCAGGATCCGCCAGTAACACCACTGGATCTGGGATCTGTGAGGAGATCCGTGTGGGATTGATGGAAGTAGTGTTGTTGTTGTGTCTCACACTGGCAAATGAGCAGACACACAATGTTAACCTGCTTGTGTGAGCGGCTTTCGCTGATTGTTTAATTTATGGCCCATTCAGCTGCGCTCTGACAATAATTAGCATTTATCCAACATTTCCCTCTCTGGATGAAGTCTGCAATTAGTGCGCTGTGCTTATGTTTCACAGAAACCATTGTAATTGGTTCAGTCCTTCCATCACCTGGATTAATGCCATTTGAGCTTCTTGCTTCTGTGAATTAGAAGTCGCATCAGAGAATGATTCAGCACAGCAGGAGGCCATTCGGCCCATCGTGCCTGTACCGGCTCTTTGGTAGAGCTATCCAATTAATCCCACTCCCCCGCCCTTTCTCCATAGCCCTGTAAATTATCTCCCTAAAAATGGACTTAGTGACCCAAAACCAGAGAGGTCCGGTTCGAACACCTACATCTCACTCCCGGGTATCCGTTATTCTATATATAAACCCCCCCGAACCCTTCGATTAGATTCCAGCCTGTAACTCACTCCCGGGTATCCGTTATTCTATATATAAACCCCCCTAACCCCTCGATTAGATGCCAGCCTGTAACTCACTCCCGGGGATCTGTTATTCTATATATAAACCCCCTGAACCCCTCAATTAGATTCCAGCCTGTAACTCACTCCCGGGTATCTGTTATTCTATATATAAACCCCCCGAACCCCTCGATTAGATTCCAGCCTGTAACTCACTCCCGGGGATCTGTTATTCTAAATATAAACCCCTGAACCCCTCGATTAGATTCCAGCCTGTAACTCACTCCCGGGGATCTGTTATTCTATATATAAACCCCCTGAACCCCTTGATTAGATTCCAGCCTGTAACTCACTCCCGGGTATCTGTTATTCTATATATAAACCCCCCGAACCCCGCGATTAGATTCCAGCCTGTAACTCACTCCCGGGTATCTGTTATTTTATATATAAACCCCCGAACCCCTCGATTAGATTCCAGCCTGTAACTCACTCCCGGGTATCTGTTATTCTATATATAAACCCCCCGAACCCCTCGATTAGATTCCAGCCTGTAACTCACTCCCGGGGATCTGTTATTCTATATATAAACCCCCCGAACCCCTCGATTAGATTCCAGCCTGTAACTCACTCCCGGGTATCTGTTATTCTATATATAAACCCCCCGAACCCCTCGATTAGATTCCAGCCTGTAACTCACTCCCGGGTATTGGTTGTTCAGTTGAGAGCGACCTCTGTAAAGAATATTTAAGACAGTCAGCCCTGTTTGTGGAAGTGCCTTGTTGCACTGTGCTGACAATGTTTGCAGTCAGCAGGTAGCAGGATTCTGAGAGAGTTATTCGAAGGTACACTGACCAAGACATTGACAGGTCCTCAGAGTGTTGGTGCAAGGACGCAGTGACCTCAACACCTTGCAATCAGAGGTGCCACTGGTTGGAAGGAACTTTCTGATCAATAATACCGGAATTCTCAAGTTCTGCCGTTTGGTTACCCCTCGTGTCCTGTCACTCTTTCAAGTGTTAACACCTTTAAGAATTTCTCCTCTACTTTCAGCCTGTGTCTCAGTGGGCAGCACTCTCGTCTCTGAGTCAGAAGGTTGTGGGTTCAAGTCCCACTCCAGAGACTCGAGCCCCATAATCCAGGCTGACACTCCAGTGTAGGACTGAGGGAGTGCTGCACTGTCAGAGGTACCGTCTTTCAAATGAGACATTAAACCGAGGCCCTGTCTGCCCTCTCAGGTGGACATAAAAGACCCCATGGCACTATTTCTAAGAAGAGCAGGGGCGTTATCCCCGGTGTCTTGGCAATATTTATCCCTCAATCAACATCACTAAAAGATTATCTCATTGCTGTTTGTGGGAGCTTGCTGTGTGCAAATTGGCTGCCGTGTTTCCTACATTACAACACCACTTCAAAAAGTACTTCATTGGCTGGAAAGCGCTGTGGGAGGTCCTGAGGTTGTGATGGGTGCTATAGAAATGCAAGTCTTTCTTTTCTCTTCCACTATTCCCTGCTATTTTGTTCCCTTTCCCTGATGGTGGAGATATCCGGTGCCTCATCTAATTGATAGAGGTCCTTAAAATTATGAAGGGCTTCAATAGGGTGAATGTGAAGAAACTACTTCCAATTGTCAATAAACAACAGCCAGCACGGATTTGTTAAAGGCAAATCGTGTTTGACTAAGGTGAGCGAGTTCTTTGATGAAGCAACAGGGAGGGTTAATGAGGGTAGTGCAGTTGATGTTGTGTATATGGACTTTCAAAACGCTTTAATTAAAGTACCACATAATAGACTTGTGAGCAAAATTGAAGTCCATGGGATTAAAGGGACAGTGGCAGCACGGATACAAAATCGGCTCAGGGACAGAAAGCAGAGAGTAGTGGTGAACGGTTGTTTCTCAGACTGGGGGGAGGTTTACAGAGGTGTCCCCCAGGGGTCGGTGTTGGGACCACTGCTCTTTTTGATATATATTAATGACCTGGACTTGGGTACACGGGGCATTATTACAAAGTTTGCAGATGGCGTGAAACTCGGAAATGTAGTAAACAGTGAGGAGGATAGTAACAGACTTCAGGAGGACACAGACAGACTGGTGAAATGGGCAGACACATGGCAGATGGAATTTAACACAGCGAAGTGTGAAGTGATATATTTTGATAGGAAGAATGAGGAGAGGCAATATAAACTAAAGGGAACAATTCTAAAGGGGGTGCAGGAAGAGAGAGACCCGGGGGTGAACGTACACAAATCATTGAAGGTGGCCGGACAAGGTGAGAAGGCTGTTAAAAAGCACACGGGATCCTGGGCTCTATTAATGGAGGAATAAAGCACAAAAGCAAGGAGGTTATGGTAAACCTTCATAAAACACTGGTTAGGCCTCAGCTGGAGTATTGTGTCCAATTCTGGGCACCGCACTTTAGGAAGGGTGTCAAGGCCTTGGAGAGGGTGCAGAGGAGATTTTCTAGGAATGGTATCAGGGATGAGGGAATTCAGTGTGGAGAGACTGGAGAAGCTGGGGTTGTTTGTGTGTTTCTATTTCTATGTCTGTGTCTGTGTGTCTCTCTGTCTCTGTTTCTGTGTGTGTGGCTCTGTGTCTGTGTGCGTCACTGATTCTCTGTCTGTGTCTGTGTGTCTCTCTGTCTCTCTTTCTCCCTGTCTCTTTCTTCATTCTGCCTGTGTGTGTGCGTCTCTGTCTATCTCAATTTGAGTGTCTCTTGTTGCCTGTCTATATTTCTCTGCCTCTCTCCTGAAATACAACTTGGAAGTGTATCATTTTACCGGGTGACGTGAGGTGTTAGAGGACAAGTGATCAGCAGTTTGAACGATGAAACAACAAAGGCGTTTTGGCAGAGGCGGACTGGGCTGAGGCAGCCTCTCTGCACCTTCCTTACATCAACTTGTTTAAATTGGACGGTGTAATTCTATGCACATAACTAATACATTGCTCGAGAGTTGCTGGCAGATTGTGAATGTTCTGCTTTTTCGCTATTAGCTGGTGTGCTGATAATGGGGATCTGTCAAACCAATCTCAACAACCTTCTATCAAACCCGCTACTGCCTCTCATTCTGATTTGAGACTCTGTTACTCTTTTATTGTGTCCCTAAACACTCCATACCACACAGTCTACACACTCTGTGTCTCTGGATAGAAGAATAGAAAGACTTGCATTTCTGTAGCGCCTTTCACCACCTCAGGACATCCCAAAGCGCTTCACAGCCAATGAAGTACTTTTTGAAGTGTAGTCACTGTTGTAATGTGGGAAACACAGCAGCCAATTTGCGGACAGCAAGATCCCACAAACAGCAATGTGATAAAGAACAGATAAACTGCCTTAGTGATGTTGATTGACGAATAAATATTGGCCCCAGGACACCGGGGAGAACTCCCTGCTCTTCTTAAAAATAGTGACAAGCGATCTTTTACATCTACTTGAGAGAGCAGACGGGGCCTTGGTTTAACATCTCATCCGAAAGACGGCACCTCCGACACTGTGGCGCTCCCTCAGTATTGCCCCTCCGACAGTGCGGCGCTCCCTCAGTATTGCCCCTCCGACAGTGTGGCGCTCCCTCAGTATTGCCCCTCCGACAGTGTGGCGCTCCCTCAGTATTGCCCCTCCGACAGTGTGGCGCTCCCTCAGTATTGCCCCTCCGACAGTGTGGCGCTCCCTCAGTATTGCCCCTCCGACAGTGTGGCGCTCCCTCAGTATTGCCCCTCCAACAGTGCGGCGCTCCCTCAGTACTGCCCCTCCAACAGTGTGGCACTCCCTCAGTATTGCCCCTCCGACAGTGCGGCACTCCCTCAGTACTGCCCCTCCGACAGTGTGGCGCTCCCTCAGTACTGCCCCTCCGACAGTGCGGCGCTCCCTCAGTACTGCCCCTCCGACAGTGCAGCACTCCCTCAGTACCGCCCCTCCGACAGTGTGGCGCTCCCTCAGTATTGCCCCTCCGACAGTGCGGCGCTCCCTCAGTACTGCCCCTCCGACAGTGCGGCGCTCCCTCAGTATTGCCCCTCCGACAGTGCAGCACTCCCTCAGTACCGCCCCTCCGACAGTGCGGCGCTCCCTCAGTACTGCCCCTCCGACAGTACAGCGCTCCCTCAGTACTGCCCCTCCGACAGTGCAGCACTCCCTCAGTATTGCCCCTCCGACAGTGCAGAACTCCCTCAGTACCGTCCCTCCGACAGTGCGGCGCTCCCTCAGTACTGCCCCTCCGACAGTACAGCGCTCCCTCAGTACTGCCCCTCCGACAGTGCGGCGCTCCCTCAGTACTGACCCTCCGACAGTGTGGCGCTCCCTCAGTACTGCCCCTCCGACAGTGCGGCGCTCCTTCAGTACTGCCCCTCCGACAGTACAGCGCTCCCTCAGTACTGCCCCTCCGACAGTGCGGCGCTCCCTCAGTACTGACCCTCCGACAGTGTGGCGCTCCCCCAGTACTGCCCCTCCGACAGTGCGGCGCTCCCTCAGTACTGCCCCTCCGACAGTACGGCGCTCCCTCAGTACTGCCCCTCCGACAGTACAGCGCTCCCTCAGTACTGACCCTCCGACAGTGTGGCGCTCCCTCAGTACTGCCCCTCCGACAGTGCGGCGCTCCCTCAGTACTGCCCCTCCGACAGTGCGGCGCTGCCTCAGTACTGCCCCTCCGACAATGCAGCGCTCCCTCAGTATTGCCCCTCCGACAGTGCAGCGCTCCCTCAGTATTGCCCCTCCGACAGTGCAGCGCTCCCTCAGTACTGCACTGGGAGTGTCAGCAATGGAATTTGTGCTCAAGTCTCTGGGTACCTGAAATATGAAGCCTGACATCCTTCAATGAACATAAACACCCTGTTGCTATTGTTTGATGTGTGGGGCTGGGTTAAGCAATGGATCTTCGACACAGTTCTTACAGCACACCCGCTAATTCCATTTGTCAGTTGTGTTGCAGTCGAAGAGCTGCATTCATATTTTATCCTGATTACCTACACCAGCTCATCAATCCTTTCATGTCAGTGTGAATAGCTTCAGAGATGTGTGCAGTATTCGCTTTCCTCGCTACTCCTTCCGTCACCATCACTTTCAGCAGAAGCTCGTGATATCAATTCATAAGAACATAAGATAAGAACATAAGAAATAGGAGCAGGAGTAGGCCAATCGGCCCCTCGAGCCTGCTCCACCATTCAATAAGATCATGGCTGATCTGATCCTAACCTCAAATCTTCTATCACTCTGCATCCACCCGAACCCATGTGATCTCCCGGGAGAGGCGAAAAACCAGATAAAGACCCAATGGCCAATTTGGGAGAAAAAAATCTGGGAAATTCCTCTCCGACCCATCTAGGCGATCGAAATTCTTCCAGGAGATCACTCTGTCCCTATATTTTCTACAGTACTTACCTTCTGTAAAGGCGATCTCCACCCCAGCCAGGAACAGGAATAAAACCATCTCCTGAAATCTAACAGAATTAGAACACAGTAGGAGCAGAACAAGGCTACACGGCCCCTGGGCCCACTCCACTACCCACAGGGCCATGACCATTCCGAACCGAGACTCATGTCCAATTTCCTGCCCGCTCCCCGTAACCCTTAATTCCTTTACTTCTAGGAAACTATCTATTTCTGTTTTAAATTTATTTAATGATGTAGCTTCCACAGCTTTCTGGGGCAGCAAATTCCACAAACCTACCACCCTCTGAGTGAAGAAGTTTCTCCTAATCTCAGTTTTGAATGAGCAGCCCCTTATTTTAAGATTATGCCCCCTAGTTCTAGTTTCACCCATCATTGGGAACATCCTCACCGCATCCACCCGATCAAGCCCCTTCACAATTTTATATGTTTCAATAAGATCGCCTCTCATTCTTCTGAACTCCAATGAGTAGAGTCCCAATCTACTCAACCTCTCCTCATATGACCACCCCCTCATCCCCGGGATTAACCGAGTGAACCTTCTTTGTACTGACTCGAGAGCAAGTATGTCTTTTCTTAAGTATGGACACCAAAACTGTATGCAGTATTCCAGGTGCGGCCTCACCAATACCTTGTACAACTGCAGCAATACCTCCCTGTTTTTATATTCCAACCCCCTAGCAATAAAAGCCAACATTCCATTGGCCTTCTTAATCACTTGCTGCACCTGCATACTAACTTTTTGAGTTTCGTGCACCAGGACCCCCAGATCCCTTTGTACTACAGTACTTTCCAGTTTCTTGCCATTAAGATAATAACTTGCTCTATGATTTTTCCTGCCAAAGTGCATAACCTCACACTTTCCAGTATTGTATTCCATCTGCCAAATCTCTGCCCACTTACTTAGCCTGTCTATGTCCCTTTGCAGGTTTTTTATGTCCTCCTCACTCACTACTTTCCGTCCCATCTTTGTATCATCTGCAAACTTTGATATGTTACACTCGGTCCCCTCCTCCAAATCATTAATATAGATTGTAAAGAGTTGGGGACCCAGCACTGACCCCTGCGGAACACCACTAGTTACTGGTTGCCAATCTGAGAACGAACCATTTATCCCAACTCTCTGCTTTCTGTTAGAGAGCCAATCCTCCACCCACGCCAGAATATTACCCCCAATCCCGTGATTTTTTATCTTGAGCAATAATCTTTTGTGTGGCACCTTGTCAAATGCCTTTTGGAAGTCTAAATACACTACGTCCACTGGTTCCCCTTTATCCACCCTGTATGTTACTTCCTCAAAAAACTCAAGCAAATTTGTTAAACATGACTTCCCCTTCATGAAACCATGCTGAGTTTGCCCTATTAAATTATGTTTATCCAAATGTCCCGTTACTGTCTCCTTAATAATGGACTCTAACATTTTACCAACCACAGATGTTAGGCTAACAGGTCTATAGTTTCCAGCCTTCTGCCTACTACCCTTTTTAAATAAGGGTGTTACATTAGCAGTTTTCCAATCTGCCGGGACCTTTGCTGAGTCCAGTGAGTTTTGGAAAATTATTACCAATGCATCCACAATCCCTACCGCTACTTCCCTCAAGACCCTAGGATGCAAGCCATCAGGTCCAGGGGATTTATCCGCCTTGAGTCCCATTATTTTACCAAGTACCACTTCCTTAGTGATTTTAATTGTATTTAGTTCCTCCCCCCCTAGAGCCCCCTGTTTGTCCAGTGTTGGGATATTCTTAGTGTCCTCTACTGTAAAGACTGATACAAAATAATTGTTCAGTGTTTTTGCCATCTCCATGTTTCCCACCATTAATTTCCCGGTCTCATCCTCTAAGGGACCAACATTTACTTTAGCCACCCTTTTTCTTTTTATATAACTATAGAAACTTTTACTGTCTGTTTTTATATTTTTTGCTAATTTACTTTCATAATCTATCTTCCCTTTCTTAATCAATCTTTTTGTTATTTTTTGCTGTCTTTTAAAGACTTCCCAATCTTCCATCCTCCCACTAGATTTGGCTACCTTATATGCCCTTGTTTTTAGTCGGATACTATCCTTAATTACTTTACTTAGCCACGGATGGCTATCTTTTCTTTTACACCCTTTTTTCTTCAGTGGAATATATTTTTTTTGGAAGTTGTAAAATAACTCCTTAAATGTACACCACTGGTCATGTACCGTCTTACCCTTTAATCTATTTTCCCAGTCCACTCTAATTAATTCCGCTCTCATACCTTCATAGTCTCCTTTATTCAAGCTCAGCATGCTTGTTTGAGATCCAACCTTCTCACCCTCTAATTGAATATGGAATTCAACCATGTTATGGTCACTCATTCCAAGGGGATCCTTTACTAGGACATTTTTAATTAATCCCGTCTCATTACACAGGACCAGATCTAAGGTTGCTTGCCCCCTGGTCGGTTCAGTTACATACTGCTCAAGAAACCCATCCCTAATACACTCAATGAACTCTTCCTCAAGGCTGCTCTGCCCAATTTGATTTGTCCAGTTAATATGATAATTAAAATCCCCCATAATTATAGCTGTTCCCTTATTACAAGCCTCAACTATTTCCTGATTAATACTCCGTCCAACAGAGTTGCAACTGTTCGGAGGCCTATAGACTACACCCACTAGTGTTTTTTTCCCCTTATTATTCCTTACCTCCACCCAAACTGATTCACTATCCTGCTCCTTTGACCCAATATCATTTCTCTGTATTATAGTGATTCCTTCCTTTATTAACATAGCCACCCCACCTCCTCTCCCTTCCTGCCTGTCCTTCCTGATTGTTAAATAACCTGGTATGTTTAATTCCCAGTCATGGTCACCCTGCAGCCATGTTTCTGTAATGGCCACAAGATCATACCCATATGTCATTATTTGTGCCGTTAACTCATTCATTTTGTTACGAATGCTACGTGCATTCAGATAAAGAACTTTCAAATATGTTTTGTAACACTTAGTTCCTGTTTTTTCCCTTTTTATTACTTTACTTTTTACTCCATACCTTCTGTCCCTTCCTGACACATTCTGTTTTTTAATTCCCCCACTGCTACCTAAGTCTATGACCTTCTCTGTTGTCATTTCTATTATTTGCTCTCTAGAAACCTCCCCCCCACTAATTAGTTTAAAGCCCTCTCTACAGCCCTAGTTATATGATTCGCCAGGACTCTAGTCCCAGCACTGGCCAAGTGGAGTCCGTCCCAACAGAACAGCTCCCTCCTGTCCCAGTACTGGTGCCAGTGTCCCAAGAAGCAAAACCCATTTCTCCCACACCAGTCTTTGAGCCACGCATTTAACTCTTTAATTTTATTTATCCTAGCCAAATTCGCTCGTGGCTCAGGTAATAACCCAGAGATTATTACCCTTGAGGTTCTGTTTTTTAATTTGACCCCTAGCTGCTCATACTCCTTTAACAGAACCGTCTTCCTTGTCCTATCTACGTCGTTTGTACCAACATGGACCACGACAACTGGATCCTCCCCCTCCCACTGCAAGTTTCTTTCCAGCCCAGAAGAGATGTCCTTAACCCTGGCACCAGGCAGGCAACACAGCCTTCGGGACTCCCGCTCTTGACTGCAGAGAACCCTATCTATCCCCCTAATGATACTATCCCCTACCACTACAACATTTCTTTTTACTCCCTCCACTTGAATGGCCCCCTGTACCGCGGTGCTGTGGCCAGGTTGCTCATCCTCCCTGCAGTCCCCGCTCCCGCCCTCACAGGGAGTAAGAACCTCAATCCTGCTGGACAAGAACAAGGGCTGCGTCTCCTTCAACACTACATCCTGGATCCCTGTACCTTCCTCACTCGTAGTCACACCGTCCTGTCCCTGACTACGGACTACATCTGCAGTAATTAACTTCATAGGTGTGACCATCTCCTGAAACATAGAGTCCAGGAACTTCTCCCCCTCCCTGATGTGTCGCAGTGTCCGAAGCTCGGTCTCAAGCTCCATAACATGGAACTTGAGTTCCTCTAGCAGCAAACACTTGTCGCAGATGTAATCACCGTTAGCCTCAATGGGGTTCACCGGCTCCCACATCTCGCAACAGTAACACATCACCTGCTCCATTCTATATAATTAATTAAATTTCTTATTATTAGTTATGAAGGCCCTGCCCGGATATATATGATAATATCACACCACTATTCAATAGGACTTACCAACTTAAAGGTATGAAAGAGAAGAGAAGGAAGAAAACCAACCAACCAGCTGATCACCAACCTCCTCCTTGAATACTGTCTGTGGAGCCTGTTTGGTTGACTCGTCTCGCTGCTCCGCCTCCGCAGTGCTGTCTAAGCCTGGGAGTGGGGAACAAAACAGAGCAAAAAACACACCCTCACCTCCCACTTATCCGAACTCTCCCACTTAGCAAAACTCCAACAGCCCTCAATGCACAAAGCACTCCGTGCACTGCACTAGCCCCTCCCCTTTTATACCCGGATTCTACTTCCTGTTTAAACTGCCCAAGAGTTTAAAAAACCCTTAAAAAATTAAACTTACTTCAAATAATTGACTTCTTAACACACTAAAATTCACAAAATACACTTAAATGATTTTTCTCCCACTTAGCAAAACTCCAACAGCCCTCAATGCACAAAGCACTCCGTGCACTGCACTAGCCCCTCCCCTTTTATACCCGGATTCTACTTCCTGTTTAAACTGCCCAAGAGTTTAAAAAACCCTTAAAAAATTAAACTTACTTCAAATAATTGACTTCTTAACACACTAAAATTCACAAAATACACTTAAATGATTTTTCTCCCACTTAGCAAAACTCCAACAGCACTCAATGCACAAAGCACTCCGTGCACCGCACTAGCCCCTCCCCTTTTATACCCGGATTCTACTTCCTGTTTAAACTGCCCAAGAGTTTAAAAAACCCTTAAAAAATTAAACTTACTTCAAATAATTGACTTCTTAACACACTAAAATTCACAAAATACACTTAAATGATTTTTCTCCCACTTAGCAAAACTCCAACAGCACTCAATGCACCGCACTAGCCCCTCCCCTTTTATACCCGGATTCTACTTCCTGTTTAAACTGCCCAAGAGTTTAAAAAACCCTTAAAAAATTAAACTTACTTCAAATCAATTTGAACTGCGTAAACCTCTCAAACTTCGTTCGATCGCCTCTGAGTCAGGAGGTCGTGGGTTCAAGTCCCGTCCCAGAGACTTGAGCTCATAGCCAAGGCTGACTCTCTCATTGCAGTACTGAGGGAGCGCCGCACTGTCGGAGGGGCAGTACTGAGGGAGCGCCGCACTGTCGGAGGGGCAGTACTGAGGGAGTGCCGCACTGTCGGAGGGGCAGTACTGATGGAGCGCCGCACAGTCGGTGGGGCAGTACTGAGGGAGCGCCGCACTGTCGGAGGGGCAGTACTGAGGGAGCGCTGTACTGTAGGAGGGGCAGTACTGAGGGAGCGCCGCACTGTCGGAGGGGCATTACTAAGGGAGTGCCACACTGTCGGAGGGGCAGTGCTGAGGGAGCGCTGCACTGTCGGAGGGGCAGTACTGAGGGAGCGCCGCACTGTCGGTGGGGCAGTATTGAGGGAGCGCCGCACTGTTGGAGGGGCAGTACTGAGGGCGTGCTGCACTGTTGGAGGGGCAGTACTGAGGGAGTGCTGCACTGTCGGAGCGGCAGTACAGAGGGAGCGCCGCACTGTCGGAGGGGTAGTACTGAGGGTGCGCCGCACTGTCAGAGGGGCAGTACTGAGGGAGTGCTGCACCGTCAGAGGGGCTGTACTGAGGGAGTGCTGCACTGTCAGAGGGGCAGTATTGAGGTTGCGCCGCACTGTCGGAGGGGCAGTACTGAGGGAGCGCTGCACTGTCGGAGGGGCAGTACTGAGGGAGCTCTGCACTGTCGGAGGGGCAGTATTGAGGGAGTGCTGCACTGTCGGAGGGGCAGTACTGAGGAAGCGCAGCACTGTCGGAGGGGCAGTACTGAGGGAGCGCTGCACTGTCGGAGGGGCAGTACTGAGGGAGCGCCGCACTGTCGGAGGGGCAGTACTGAGGGAGTGCCGCACTGTCGGAGGGGCAGTACTGAGGGAGTGCTGCACTGTCGGAGGGGCAGTACTGAGGGAGCGCCGCACTGTCAGAGGGGCAGTATTGAGGGAGTGCTGCACTGTCGGAGGGGCAGTACTGAGGGAACGCTGCACAGTCGGAGGGGCAGTACTGAGGGAGTGCTGCACTGTCGGAGGGGCAGTACTGAGGGAGCGCTGCACTGTTCTGGCCAATATTTATCACTCAACCAACATCACTAAAACATATTGGGCCTCAGTCTGACATAGATTTAAGATTCCGAGCATACCCGCCTCTCGACACCAACCAGGATCGGCCAGTCCCGCCTCACAGTTCTGGAAAGAAAGCACCCGTACTGTCCCAGTTTCGCTCCCAACAGCACCCCCGCGCCCCGCCCCCCCCCCCCCCCCCCCGCTGAAGGAGCTGATTCACTGCTGGGGCACAGACCCATGGGTGCCATGCTACCTCGCCCAAGTGGCCATTTTTCCATGCGCCATGAAGCCTAGATAATTGGGCATCGGTGGGCTATTTGATTGTGCGGGGCATCACTGCTAATCTCGAATCCTGCCCTTACCCGACAACCGGACACCCCTTTTCCAGCAGGGTTTTCCCCCCTAGGCTAGGGGTCTGAGGTCAATCGTAGCATTCCTATTTCCACCCTACCCACCATCAGCTAGCTCAGCACAGACCTTCGCTCCAACCCCTGGCCTTTCCAGCTTATAAGGCTGTGTATTTGATGTGTGAAGGACCTATCCCTATTCCTATTCCCCTACAGTGTGCGGTTGAATTCATAGAATCATAGAATCTTACAGCACAGGAGGCCATTCGGCCCGTCGTGCCTGTGCCGGCTCTGTGACGAAGCAGTCGTGCTCAGTCCCCTGCCTTTCTGTCCGTCAGTCTGTGAGTTGCTCATCCTCCAGAACCCGTCCAACTCCCTTTTACAATTATTGATGGAATCAGCTTCCGCCACCTTTTCAGGTCGAGCGTTCCTGATCCCAACTCTCTGAGTGAAAACATTTCTCCTCATCTCCCTCGAGATCTTTTGCCAATGGTTTTAAATCTACGACTTTGGGTGATTGACCCACTCGCCAGAGTGAAGCCTGGTATCGTTCCAATCACGGGTTACACTCAGACTTGAGTTTGGATCTCGTGATTTGACTGGGAGAGGCCGCTTCCTCTCAGAGTCCAACACCACATTGGTTGTTCGTAAAAGAACTCATCCTGTGTGTCTTGTTGTGGCAACAATTGAAGCATTTTGTTCCGTTGTTTTCCTCCTTTTACTGTTCACAACAACACCTTGTATTTATACAGCGCCTTTTACATAGTAAAACGTCCCGCAGCGCTTCACAGGAGCGATTATCAAACAACATTTGACACCGAGCCACATGGAGATATTTGGGCAGGTGATCAAAAGCTTGGTCAAAGTGGTCGGTTTTAAGGAGCGACTTAAAGGAGGAGAGAGAGGCGGAGAGGGTTAGGGAGGGAATTCCAGAGCTTAGGGCCCAGGCAGCTGAAGGCACGGCCGCCAATGGTGGAGTGATGGAAATTAGGGGATGCTCGAGGAGCCAGAATTGGAGGAGCGCTGAGATCTCGGAGATTTATAGGGCTGGAGGAGGTTACAGAGCTAGGGAGGGGCGAGGCCATGGAGGGGATTTGAAAACTAGGATGAGAATTTTAAAATCGGGTCGTTGCCGGACCGAGAGCCAATGTAGGTCAGCGAGCACAGGGGATGATGGGAGAATGGGACTTGGTGCGAGGGTTAAAACTGGTTACCTCTCGCTCATTTTTTAAGCTGAAGGGAATATATATTATGGACTGAATGCATCTGTAATATAAGAACATAAGAATTAGGAGCAGGAGTCGGCCATTCGGCCCCTCGAGCCTGCTCCGCCATTCGGCCCCTCGAGCCTGCTCCGCCATTCGGCCCCTCGAGCCTGCTCCGCCATTCGGCCCCTCGAGCCTGCTCCGCCATTCAATAAGATCATGGCTGATCTTCGACCTCAACTCCACTTTCCCGCCCGATCCCCATATCCCTCGATTCCCTTAGTATCCAAAAGAGTGTAATTTGTTCCTGTCGAATAAAAGGGGGTTTAATATGCTATTGGCCCAGAAATTCGGGTCTCCACGGGTGAGTACACGCTGTGTACTCACCCGTAGGCCCAACGGAAGTGCCGGTTTCCTGCATGCACTGCGCATGCGCGGGAAACCGGCACTTCCGTTCCCCTGAAAGCAGGGGTTCAGAGTTTGAACGCGTACGCGGGAGAGGCAGCGCGTGCGCATCGAACTTAGGTTTTTTTTAACAGGTTTTCCCGGGAGGGTAAGTCTGCAGAAGTTACACACTTAAAAAGCAGGCATAAGGCCTGCTTTTTACAAGGTACGTGGTGAATTAATTAAAATTAAAACAATTTTTCCACAGGTTTATTATTTTTAAATACTTTAAAGCAAGGTAAGTTTATTTTTAGCCCCCTTAGAAAATAAAATTATTTTTTTCAAAAATTTAAATTATTGTTTAAAATAGTTATTTCATGTAATTTATAGTTTATTTAAAAAATGTGATTTAAAAAAAAATGTATTTGAAGATTTAGTGATGTTTTGGGGCCCGTAGTATTTCTAAGTTTTGACAGCTCTTCCTGTCAAACTTATGAATGGAGCATTCCCTGCTACCATTGGCTCCCCATGGCCCATGTGATCCCAGGGGATGCATCGAATCAACTGCGCCCCTGGGATACGCAAGCACTGCGCGCCGGCAGCTGGAGGAGGCCCAGGATCGGAATCCCACGGGGCCCTACAGCTCAACTGCCGGCGCGCTAGGTAAGTGCAGGTCGGGGGCTTACACCCGCGGGAAACCCCCGACCCGAATTTCTGGGCCAATATCTGTCAATCCATTAGTGACATTCTATCCAGTAGTCCAGTGTTGTCCAATCTGTTAGTCACTCGGCACATCTGGCCAATTGGGAATCCCGATCTGGCTAATTGCATTTCTGTTTAGTAAATAAAGAATGAGTAATAGGCACTGTTGTTGAGCATGTGATCGCAATAATCATATTCGCACGCCGTATGTGAACTTTAACCTATTTGTGCGCTTATTAGTAAAATGGTGAAATGAAAGGCAGGGTGTGCGAGTGTGTTTTGATCGTGTGTTGTGGCTGGTTTACTCCCTTGGTTACTGAACGGTGGGAGATGGTCGTTCAGTAAATATCCACACGCGAAGCACATGTCTCTGTATTGTGAGAGTTTGCCTCTACAATGAGTGCCTGTGACTCAAACAGTGTCACAGGAAGCACACGTGTAGCGAGTCAGCGATTTCTATTGGGCAACATTGCAGTACTTCATTGGCTGTGAAGCGCTTTGGGACGTCCGGTGGTCATGAAAGGCGCTATAGAAATGCAAGTCCTTCTTCTTTACAGCTCCTGTTAGCCAGTCTGGACAAAGTGTTAATTTCAAAATTAACCACCTTTTTTCAAATAATAGGTTTGTCTGACAGTTGTGTCGGGGGTGCAGACGTGGGCTGGGTCAGTGAAAGGTTTGGGCCATGTCTTGTGGTCTAGTTATGGGCTTATACTTGGCTCAGCTCCCAGACAGTGCGAGGCCATCAGGAGATTGCAGCTATTCGGCTGTTCCACTGGGAGTATTTCTCTGGATAAGTGAGCGACTGTGCTTTGAGGATCAGTTTTATGTCACGAGTTAGTGCAGGGGAAATGTCTTTGCTGTTTTGACATTGAAGAAAATGGCAACGTTTGTGCTAACTGTAAACACACGCTATGTACTGAGTACTGTTCATCTGCTCAACGTTGATTCAGTTCAATGGAGGCATTCCCCCTGGCGTGGCGCCATGCGACATACTCCAGTACCGCCGGGGTACAGCGATTATAGTTCGCTGTTCTACCCCTGGTCTCACTGCATTTAGTAGCTAAAAGCACACTGCCCTCGATCACAGAGAGAGAGAGACAGTCAATCAGAGAAAGGGAGACAGCCAGAGGGAGAGACACATAGAGCGAGGGGAGACAGCCAGAGGGAGAGACACATAGAGCGAGGGGAGACAGCCAGAGGGAGAGACACAGAGAGCGAGGGGAGACAGCCAGAGGGAGAGACACATAGAGCGAGGGGAGACAGCCAGAGGGAGAGACACATAGAGCGAGGGGAGACAGCCAGAGGGAGAGACACATAGAGCGAGGGGAGACAGCCAGAGGGAGAGACACAGAGAGCGAGGGGAGACAGCCAGAGGAAGAGACACATAGAGCGAGGGGAGACAGCCAGAGGGAGAGACACATAGAGCGAGGGGAGACAGCCAGAGGGAGAGACACAGAGAGCGAGGGGAGACAGCCAGAGGGAGAGACACAGAGAGCGAGGGGAGACAGCCAGAGGGAGAGACACATAGAGCGAGGGGAGACAGCCAGAGGGAGAGACACAGAGAGCGAGGGGAGACAGGAGCAGGGGGTAGACAAGGAAAGAATTGATAGAGAGAGAGGTTGATGGGAAAATCAGATCGACAGAAGGGAAGAGAGTGGGATAGATAGGGATGGAGAGGAGATAAATAGGGAGAGTGAAAGACAGATAACTGGAGGGAGAGAGTGGGAATAGACAGAGGATAGGAGAGGGATGGAGAGGGGGGTAGACAGGAGGGAGAGAGTGGGAATAGACAGAGGATAGGAGAGGGATGGAGAGGGGGGTAGACAGGAGGGAGAGAGTGGGAATAGATAGGGATAGACACAGGATAAGAGGGGAGAGAGAGGAATGGAGAGAGGGGTAGACAGGGGAGAGAGAGTGGGAATAGATAGGGAGAGCGGGGGGATAGACAGAGGATAGGGGAGAGAAGGAATATATAAGGGAGAGGGATAGAAAAAAAGGGTCTGGCAACAACTGGAGGTTGGTAGAATCTCATTTTCGGCGAGCCAGCACTGACCAGAGCATCATTGACACGGTTCCTAGAGAGCGACGTGAAGAAAGATACAGAAATGATTGCAAACATGGTGAGGGGCAGAGTCACTGTACGAACCCCCGCACACTGACCGGGAACACCAGTGTACAAACAAGCTGTGATTTCACACTCAATATCACCCTCTGGAATGAGGTTCCCAAACCTGTCAGAGTGCGATAATGCTACTGAACGGTTTTGATGGAGTAAATAGGGAGAAACTGTTTCCAGTGGCAGGAGGGTCGGTAACCAGAGGACACAGAGTGAAGATAATCGGCAAAAGAACCAGAGGGGGGAGGAGGAAATATTGTTTTACGCAGCGAGTTGTTGTGATCTGGAATGCGCTGCCTGAAAGGGCGGTGGAAGCAGATTCAATAGTAACTTTCAAAAGAGAATTGGATAAATACTTGAAGGGAAACATGTGCAGCGCTATGGGGAAAGAGCAGGGGGGAGTGGGACTAATTGGAGAGCTCGTTCAAAGAGCCGGCACAGGCACGATGGGCCGAATGGCCTCCTCCTGTGCTGTATCATTGTGATTCTATAACACACAATTTATTCTTGTTTTCAGGAGCATTTCCAAAGGTATTCATTCAGTAATAAAAGATTGTTCAGACAAATCAGTGACCATGAAACTAATAGGACTTCCCTCAGTTACTGCTGTTCCTGTGGAATGTGGCATGTGTAGTGATTAAAGTCAAATTGGATGTGGAAATGGTTCTGTCACTCAAAGCCAGGGGAGAGCATGGCAATGGGCTATCCGTGGCTCCCCAGGCCTCCGCTCCTCACCAGCCTGAAGGAGTGCAGCTTGGAGGGGCTAAACTGGGCTCTTCCTCTCCCTTTGCCAAACCCCTGAATTGGGGAGATGCTTCTATTTGAAGGTCGAATTTCAATGAGATCAAGAGCCTTACCCGGGGCAAGAACCATCCCCAGCGCTCTGGGGAATCACAGGCTCCCCCCGGGCACAGTAACCAGGAACACTACACTACCATTGGACTGGGATCAAACTCCAACCCCTTACACATTGGGAGACACTGAACCTGGAATCCGACTCCGTGCTCTCCCTCCCCCTCCACCCCCCAGCCCCACTCCGCCACCACCCCCCTCCCCCTCCCCAAACCCCACCCCCTCCCCACTCCGCCACCTCCCCCTCCACCTCCCACTCTCCATCCCCCCCAACCCCACTCCGCCACCTCCCCCTCCCCCTCCCCCCCCAGCCCCACTCTGCCAGCTCCCCCTCCCCCCCCAGCCCCACCCCCTCCCCAACCCCACTCCACCACTTCCCCCTCCCCCTCCCCCCCCAGCCCCACCCCCTCCCCAACCCCACTCCGCCACCTCCCCCTCCCCCTCCCCCCCAGCCCCACCCCCTCCCCAACCCCACTCCGCCACCACCCCCTCCCCCTCCCCAAACCCCACCCCCTCCCCACTCCGCCACCTCCCCCTCCACCTCCCACTCCCCCTCTCCCCCAACCCCACTCCGCCACCTCCCCCTCCCCCTCCCCCCCCAGCCCCACTCTGCCAGCTCCCCCTCCCCCCCCAGCCCCACCCCCTCCCCAACCCCACTCCACCACTTCCCCCTCCCCCTCCCCCCCACCCCCTACCCCCTCCCCAACCCCACTCCGCCACCTCCCCCTCCCCCTCCCCCCCAGCCCCACCCCTCCCCAACCCCACCTCCGCCACCACCCCCTCCCCCTCCCCAAACCCCACCCCCTCCCCACTCCGCCACCTCCCCCTCCTCCTCCCACTCCCCACTCCCCCCCAACCCCACTCCGCCACCTCCCCCTCCACCTCCCACTGCCCCCTCCCCCCCAGCCCCACTCTGCCAGCTCCCCCTCCCCCCCCAGCCCCACCCCCTCCCCAACCCCAATCCACCACTTCCCCCTCCCCCCTCCCCAAACCCCACCCCCTCCCCACTCCGCCACCTCCCCCTCCACCTCCCCCCCAGCCCCACCCCCTCACCAACCCCACTCCGCCACCTCCCACTCCCCCTCCCCCCCAGCCCCACCCCCTCACCAACCCCACTCCGCCACCTCCCACTCCCCCTCCCCCCCAGCCCCACCCCCTCACCAACCCCACTCCGCCACCTCCCACTCCCCCTCCCCCCCAACCCCACTCAGCCACCTCCCCCTCCCCCTCCACCCCACTCCACCACTTCCCCCTCCCCCTCCCCCCAGCCCCACCCCCTCCCCAACCCCACTCCGCCCCTCCCCCTCCCCCAACACCACTCCGCCCCTCCCCCTCCCCCAACACCACTCCGACACCTCCCCCTCCCCTCCCCAACCACACTCCGCCACCTCCCCCTCCCCCACTCCACCACCCCCTCCCCCACTCTGCCACCTCCCACTCCCCCTCCCCACTCCGCCACCTCCCCCTCCCCCACTCCACCACCCCCTCCCCCACTCTGCCACCTCCCCCTCCCCAACCCCACTCCGCCATCTCCCCCTCCCCCAACCCCACCCCCTCCCCAACCCCACTCCGCCACCTCCCCCTCCCCCCAGCCCCACTCCACCACCTCCCCCCAGCCCCACTCCGCCACCTCCCCCTCCCCGCCCCCTCCCACCCCCAGCCCCACTCCGCCCCTCCCCCTCCCCCAACCCCACTCCGCCAACCCTCCCCATCCCCCAACCCCACTCTGCCACCTCTTCCCCAACCCCAACCCCAGCCCCACTCTCTCTCCCCACCCCCTCCCCCAGCCCCACTCCATCACCCTTCCCCCTCCCCCAGCCCCACTCTCTCTCCCCACCCCCTCCCCCAGCCCCACTCTCTCTCCCCACTCCCTCCCCCAGCCCCACTCCATCACCCTTCCCCCTCCACAAGCTCTCCCCCATCTTTTTGAGGCGGCAGTAATGATGTTACCGTGGTGCGGTGCTGCCTCAGCCACTTCACACGGCCACAGTGAGAGAGTGGAAATGGAAGCCGGGGCCTTGTTTGATGCAGGGTTTTTATCTCCGTGCAGTGAGGAAGCTGGGAGAACATTTCACTAAAGACCCTTTTCTGTGTGTGTGACAGCAGCGAGCAAAAAAATAATTAATCGGGGATAATAGTTTTACAGCTAAAAAAAATAATGCCCCCTCGAAGCCCCCTTGTATAATACACTCACCTTAGGGTATAACACAGACAAATTACAGCTAGTCATTTGTCAGCGAGTGCTCCACCATGCAGATTGCCGGCGGGGTTGAATTCAGCTCCTTTAATGGAGTGGAAGTTCACGTTTGATGAGATAATCAGGCGGACAATGATTCTAGCAAGGCAAGTTAGGCTGGCAGATGGTTGCAGGGGGCGGGAGAGGAGGGGAGAGGGATTCCTGTTTGATGCAGGGAAACATTCCCCCAGCACTCCCCAAGACGGTAATTAGCAAATTATGCAGCGTGGGTCACAGGAACCTTGATTCAGTGGAACGCACCGGAGGGTCAATCTCAGATCAAATATAAAGAAATTAAAGGCTCCTTTGCTGAGATTATTTCTCCTCACCGCGCATCGGCCGTGTCAGTACAAAGTCTTTGCCAGCTCCCTGAGTTCATTCTCGGCGACCAAGCCAACAGATGGCTACGGTAGCAAAGTGGTGATGTTACGAGACTAGTAATCCGGAGTCCGTGAGTTCAAATCCCACCACGGCAACTGCGGAATTTAAATTCAGTTAATTAGATAAATCTGGAAATAAAAAGCTGGTATCAGTAATGGTGACCATGAAGCAATCGGATTGTTGTAAAAACCACCTTGCTCAGTAAGGAGAGGAAATCTCCTATCCCGGTCCAGCCTATATGTGACTCCAGACTCTCAACAATGTGGTTGACACTTAACTGCCCTCTGAAATGGTCTAGCCACACAGTTATAACAAACCTCTACAGAGGAGTATTATGGACTGCAGTAGTTCATAGAAGCTGCCTCACTACCTTCTCCCCGGGGTCCTGGCCAACATTTCTCCCTCAACCAACAGCGCTAAAACAAAGCAGATTCTCTGGTCATTATCACGCTTCTGTTTGCGGGAGCTTGCTGTGCGCAAATTGGCTGCTGCGTTTCCTACATTACAACATTGGCTGACGCGCTTTGGGATGTCGCGAACGCTATGCAAATACTCTATCGCCTTCGCCCTCTTCTGAACTGTGCACTGGTTCACAAAACAAATATTTCTGTTTCTCTGTGCACCCGATCAGTCGGAGGTAATGATAGTAATCTAGCCGCCCCTCTGTGTATAGTAACACTCACACACACATATTTACTCTCTCTCATGAATTTTATCTGCCAGGATTTATTGTGAGATTACAGCCTGCTCTCTGATAGAAAGTCACAGTCACAGGTGAGTGAAATAGACTACACGATCAAGAATTCTAATGGAATCCAAACCATCCCATTCACTCCGATTGTACCATTGTCCCATGGACCAATCCCTTTCCCATTATACAGAATCCCAATGAACCAAACCCCTTCCCATTCACTCCGATTGTACAGAATCCCAATGGACCAAACCCATTCCCATTCACTCCCATTGTACAGAATCCCAATGGACCAAACCCCTTCCCATTCACTCCCATTGTACAGAATCCCAATGGACCAAACCCCTTCCCATTCACTCCCATTGTACAGAATCCCAATGGACCAAACCCCTTCCCATTCACTCCCATTGTACGGAATCCCAATGGACCAAACCCATTCCCATTCACTCCCATTGTACAGAATCCCAATGGACCAAACCCCTTCCCATTCACTCCCATTGTACAGAATCCCAGTGGACCAAACTCCTTCCCATTCACTCCCATTGTACAGAATCCCAATGGACCAAACCCCTTCCATTCATCTCCCATTGTACAGAATCCCAATGGACCAAACCCCTTCCCATTCATTCCCATTGTACAGAATCCCAATGGACCAAACTCCTTCCCATTCACTCCCATTGTACAGAATCCCAATGGACCAAACCCCTTCCCATTCACTCCCATTGTACAGAATCCCAATGGACCAAACCCCTTCCCATTCCTTGATGATTGGACGTCTACATACACATTTCTGACCAAAGCATAAAATCTATCCCATTTCTCATGTTCAGCAGATGAATACATCTACCACAAAGAGCAATGACTTCAATATAAAATACATTGATTCACTCCTCACTGTCTCCTTCCTCTCCAGAGGGTTCTCACTCACTCTTCTACTGCGAAACACAAGTGACCATTCTTAATGTCAAACAAGACACGATTGTCAGAAGGCCATTCAACCAGGGAGTGCATCACAGTCTGGCTTGATCCTGTCCTCGACGGACGTTCCCACTCTTTCCAGTAGGGGTCACTAGTGAGCAGTTGGGAATGGTTGATCTTTCTCCTCCCCATCCTAGGGATCAATTGCCCCACGCCCAACTGCAACTGCAACCCACATAACCCAGGCCAGACTGGCAATGAAACCTGGAACCCTCTGGCCTGTTGCACACTGCCTGAATCATCAGTGGAACAGGAGAAAGGGGCAAACTGGAAAGATAGAAATAACTTGCATTTAGATAGCACCTTTCACAACCTCAGCACATCCAAAAGCAGATTACAGACAGCCCATTTGGGCACAGAAAGCTCCCACAAACAGCAATGTGATAATCACCTGATAATCTGTTTTTTTAGTGATGTTGGTTGAGGGATAAATATTGGCCAGGACACCGGGGATAAATCCCCTGCTCTTCTTCAAATAGTGCCATGGGATCTTTTACATCCACCTGAGAGAGCAGACTGGGCCTAAGTTTAACATCTCATCCGAAAGACGGCACCCCCGACACTGCGGCGCTCCCTCAGTACTGCCCCCCCGACAGTGCGGCGCTCCCTCAGTACTGCCTCTCCGACAGTGCAGCTCTCCCTCAGTACTGCCCCTCCGACAGTGCAGCTCTCCCTCAGTACTGCCCCTCCGACAGTGCGGTGCTCCCTCAGTACTGCCTCTCCGACAGTGCGGCGCTCCCTCAGTACTGCCCCTCCGACAGTGCGGTGCTCCCTCAGTACTGCCCCTCCGACAGTGCGGCGCTCCCTCAGTACTGCCCCTCCGACAGTGCGGCGCTCCCTCAGTACTGCCTCTCCGACAGTGCGGCGCTCCCTCAGTACTGCCCCTCCGACAGTGCGGTGCTCCCTCAGTACTGCCTCTCCGACAGTGCAGCTCTCCCTCAGTACTGCCCCTCCGACAGTGCGGTGCTCCCTCAATACTGCCCCTCCGACAGTGCAGCACTCCCTCAGCACTGCACTGGAGAGTCAGCCTAGATTTTTGTGCTTAAGTCTCTGGAGTGGGACTTGAACCCACGACTGTCTAACTCAGAGGTGAGGGTGCTGCCCACTGAGCTGCAGCATGAAATTTGGCAAATATTTATTTTTGTGATGATATCTCTTGTGAGTGACGTGATGAAGGATTTACGTACAAACTACCTCATCGCACCATGTGTTCCTGGGGAAAAGTTGCTGCACATTTAAGCATTTTAATTTATTTTTCCAATTCCCAAAGATACTTTTTAAGAACATAAGAATTAGGAGCAGGAGGAGGCCATTCGGCCCCTCGAGCCTGCTCCGCCATTCAGTGAGATCATGGCTGATCTTCGACCTCAACTCCACTTTCCCGCCCGATCCCCATATCCCTCGATTCCCCTAGAGTCCAAAAATCTATTGATTTCAGCCTTGAATATACTCAATGACTGAGTCTCCACAGCCCTCTGGGGCAGAGAATACCAAAGATTCACCACCCTCTGAGTGAAGAAATTTCTCCTCATCTCAGACCTAAATGGCCGACCCCTTATTCTGAGACTGTGACCCCTGGTTCTAGACTCTCCAACCGGGGAAACATCCTCGCTGCATCTACCCTGTCAAGAAGCCCTGTAAGAATTTTGTATGTTTTAATGAGATCATCTCTCATTCTTCTAAATTCTACAGAATATAGGCCTAGTCTACTCAATCTCTCCTCATAGGACAATCCCCCCATCCCAGGAACCAGTCTGGTGAACCTTCGCTGCACTCCCTCTATGGCCCGTAGGTAAGGAGACCAATGATTATCGTTCATCCACTGTGGATGAATGGAGAGGCTGATCTCCTGCTGGTGTGAGTTCGAGGCAGCAGAGGCTTTACAATTGGCATCAGTGCAGGACCCCTGCTTGAAAGTGTCTCTGTGTGACGTTGGGTGCGGGCAGGATTGGGTTCAGCTCAGATGCAGCTTCTGCTGTTAAATAGCCCTCGGACTCTCATCGTCTAGGCTCACACAGAAAGGAGGGTCACTGAATATTGACTCCTCCAGTAAAGCGCACCATAACGCAAAAATACTGCAGACATCCGCTAGCCTACATCGGCTCCCGGTCCGGCAACTCCTCAAACTTAAAATGCTCACCCTTGTTTTTAAATCCCTCCCGCCATCTTTATCTCTGTAACCTCCTCCAGCCCTACAACCATCCGAGACCTCTGCGCTCCTCTAATTCTGGCCTCGTGAGCATCCCTGATTTTAATCGCTCCACCATTGGCGGCCGTGCCTTCAGCTGCCTGGGCCCTAAACTCTGGAATGCCCTCCCTAAACCTCTCCGCCTCTCTCCAGAGACTTGAGCCCATAATCCAGGCTGACACTCCAGTGCAGTGCTGAGGGAGTGCTGCACTGTCGGAGGTGCCGTCTTTCAGATGAGACGTTAAACCGAGGCCCCGTCTGCTCTCTCAGGTGGACGTAAAAGATCCCATGGCACTATCTCAAAGAAGAGCAGGGGAGTTCTCCCCAGTGTCATGGAGTCAATATTTATCCCTCAATCAACATCACTAAACACAGATTATCTGCTGTGTGGGAGCTTGCTGTGCACAAATTGGCTGCTGCATTTCCTCCACTTCATTGGCTGTAAAGCACTTTGGGACATCCTGAGGTTGTGAAAGGTGCTGTAGAAATACTAGTCTTTATTTCAGTGACAGAATTATACAAATACCAAAGAAGGAGTGCTACCAAAGGTCACAGCGTCCAGTGTAAATGAGAGGCAGTTCCAGAAACCATTAATCTATTTTTACTTTCCACTTGCTCTCTGTAACCTTTTTGTTTAATCAAATATTTATCCCACTACCTGGTGCTACTGAGAGCTGAGCAATTATCTCTCCTGTTTCATTTCTCAGCACTTCTTCATTAGAAATTCTAGACGCTGCTTTCACACAGAGAGGATTTATCGCAGGTGCAACAGGACTCCAGGCACAGACGGTCTTGGGCAATATCACTAAAGAGTCGGGTTTCCAACAGAGTCTTGCTTTTAAAAAGGTGTCCTCTCCTGGACGTGCTGCCCCTTTACACAAGGTTCCGTTCCGCAGGCACTGGCTCCCCATCTGATTACTCGCCCAAATGAGGATTGGCCTGTGATGCAGCCCAGAGAGTTTCGCTAGCCTTTTCGACCATGAGAGGCATCGAGTCCAAGCTCGATTCTGTCCTCACCCAACCCCCAGACACACCTCTACACCTCTGCACCTTTCAGCACTGGTTGTTGGACAGCGATCGGGGGTCCGGCTCTGACGGGCCCCGCCACCCCGGCAACCCAAACTGCAGAGGTGCAGACATTTCTGAAGAGTTGGGCATGGGAAAGAAAGATTTACATTTCTATAGCGCCTTTCACAACCACCGGACGCCACATAGTGCTTTACAGCCAATGAAGTACTTATTGAAGCGCAGTCACGGTTGTAATGTAGGAAACGCAGCAGCCAATCTGCACACAGCAAGATCCCACAAACAGCAATGTGATAATGACCAGGTAATCTGTTTTAGTGACGTTGATTGAGGGATAAATATTGGCCCCAGGACACCGGGGAGAACTCCCCTGCTCGTCTTTGAAATAGTGCCGTGGGATCCCTAATGTTCACCTGAGAGGGCAGACGGGGCTCGGTTTAACGCCTCAGCCGAAAGACGGCACCTCTGACAGTGCAGCGCTCCCTCGGTACTGCCCCTCCGACAGTGCAGCGCTCCCTCAGTACTGCCCCTCCGACAGTGCAGCGCTCCCTCAGTACTGAACCTCCGACAGTGCAGCGCTCCCTCAGTACTGCCCCTCCGACAGTGCAGCACTCCCTCAGTACTGCACCTCCGACAGTGCAGCGCTCCCTCAGTACTGCCCCTCCGACAGTGCAGCACTCCCTCAGTACTGCCCCTCCGACAGTGCAGCGCTCCCTCAGTACTGCACCTCCGACAGTGCAGCGCTCCCTCAGTACTGCCCCTCCGACAGTGCAGCGCTCCCTCAGTACTGAACCTCCGACAGTGCAGCGCTCCCTCAGTACTGCCCCTCCGACAGTGCAGCACTCCCTCAGTACTGCACCTCCAACAGTGCAGCGCTCCCTCAGTACTGCCCCTTCCGACAGTGCAGCGCTCCCTCAGTACTGCCCCTCCAACAGTACAGCGCTCCCTCAGTACTGCCCCTCCGACAGTGCAGCCCTCCCTCAGTACTGCCCCTCCAACAGTACAGCGCTCCCTCAGTACTGCCCCTCCGACAGTGCAGCCCTCCCTCAGTACTGCCCCTCCGACAGTGCAGCACTCTCTCAGTACTGCACCTCCGACAGTGCAGCGCTCCCTCCGTACTGCACCTCCGACAGTGCAGCGCTCCCTCCGTACTGCCCCTCCGACAGTGCGGCACTCCCTCAGTACTGCCCCTTCGACAGTGCAGCACTCCCTCAGTACTGCCCCTTCCGACAGTGCAGCGCTCCCTCAGTACTGCCCCTCCGACAGTGCAGCACTCCCTCAGTACTGCCCCTTCCGACAGTGCAGCGCTCCCTCAGTACTGCCCCTCTGACAGTGCAGCGCTCCCTCAGTACTGCCCCTCTGACAGTGCAGTGCCCCCTCAGTACTGCCCCTCCGACAGTGCAGTGCCCCCTCAGCATTGCCCCAGAGGGTCAGGTTAGATTTTTGTGCTCGAGTCTCTGCAGTGGGACTTGAACCCACAACCTTCGGATTCAGAGACGAGAGTGCTGCCCACTGAGCCATGGCTGACACATGGGAAGTGTGGACCTAACTCATGCCAAAATATTTTGGAGAGGGCACTGCCTTTGCCCCCTTTAGTGGTTGTGCCAATGCTCCCTTGCTATTCAGGGTGACATCAGCACAGACCACGGTCCGATCTTGGGACCAGTTTAGCCTCGTTCAATACGGGATAATGCAATTGTTCATTAGGGTATTGGGGGAGCTGACTGACCAGGCAGATTATATATTGTCTTCACCCCCCAACCCCAACTGATGTGCAGCAGTGAAAGCTCATGAAAACCTGCTTTCCTTTGATCGATATGATCTGTCCTTTCAACTGTTCAATAGTTTCCTTCCTAAATGCATTTTTAGTGCACTGTCAGGCAAATGCATCCGGAGCATAAAATGGCAAGATCGCAGGCACTGTGTGTTTCTCTGTAACAGCTTTATGGAGAAGTGCAGCAGTGCCTTCAGTTGCACTCGGTGAGCGAGGGATGATGCAGCAGTTATTGTAGCTGTTGCTGGCATCGGTTCCTTGGCATCCAACCTGCAGTGTTGGCTGCATCGTGTAGCACAAGTGCCTCCACCAGACGCACTGTCAGCATGGGTGAGGTAGGTGCCAGCCGTGGCTCAGTGGGCAGCACTCCTCTCGCCTCTGAGTCAGAAGGTTGTGGGTTCAAGTCCCACTCCAGAGACTTGAGCACAAAAATCTAGGCTGACACTCCCAGTGCAGTGCTGAGGGAGTGCTGCACTGTTGGAGGTGCCGTCTTTCCGATGAGCTGTTAAACCGAGGCCCCGTCTGCTCTCTCAGGTGGGTGTAAAAGATCCCAAGGCCACTATTTCGAAGAAGAGCAGGAGAGTTCTCCCCGGTGTCCTGGGGCCAATATTTATCCCTCAATCAACATCACTAAAACAGATTATCTGGTCATTATTTCATTGCTGTTTGTGGGAGCCTGCTGTGCACAGATTGGCTGCTGTGTTTCCTACATTACAACAGTGACTACACTTCAAAAATACTTCATTGGCTGTAAAGCACTTTGGGACGTCCTGAGGTGGTGAAAGGCGCTACAGAAATGCAAGTTCTTGCTTTCTTTATAAGAAGGAGATTGGAGGCGCCGTCTCCCAATGGGGCCGTTCTGCTAACCCTGAAAGACAAGAGGAGGGGACTGCTCTGCCCCATAATATAGGAACAGGAGGAGGCCATTCAGCCCCTCGAGCCTGTTCCGCCATTCAATGAGATCATGGCTGATCTACGACCTAACTGCATAAACCCGCCTTTGGCCCATATCCCTTAATACCTTTGGTTAACAGAAAACTATCAATCTCCGATTTAAAATTAACAATTGACCTCGCATCAATTGCTGTTTGCGGAAGAGAGTTCCAAATTTCTACCACCCTTTGTGTGTCGAAGTGTTTCCTAATTTCACTCCTGAAAGGTCTGGCTCTGATTTTTAGACGATGTCCCCTCGTCCGAGACTCCCCAACCAGCGGAGATAGGGTCGATAGAGAGAAACTATCTGTTCCCATTAATACGTCTCCATCGTCCTGCGATGGTGCTCCAACCGGCTCGCACAACCCGGGCAGCTACCAGCTGGCCCTGTCACCACGGCAACAAAGCAATGTCTTAGAAACACCAATCCGAAATTGGAATTTTCCTAACCAAAATGAACTGACAAATCAGCTGCAGAAGTGCGGTTGACGTGCCAACGCCCGCAGGATGACTGGGACCAAATGGCAATGGCATTAGTCAGCAATTCATAACAGGCCTCCTTATAGTCCAGCATCCATTTTAATCCAGGGTGCAATTTGTACGTTTGGAGGATCTATAACATATAAATTTGCCCTTAATGCTCCATCCCTTGTGCCTTACAGAAACATTTGGCCAGAAATCTCATTAATCTCCAGGGCTTGTTTGGGCAAAGTTTAGAAGGAGCTTTGATAGTGCAGTGGGCTGGAGATTGGCCTGCTACCACAGGGACCTGCATTTCAATCCAGCCCAGACTGATAGGGTGCAGGCCAGATCTGGCTACTGGCTGCCAGGGCTTGTTTGGGCAAAGTTTAGAAGGAGCTTTGATAGTGCAGTGGGCTGGAGATTGGCCTGCTACCACAGGGACCTGCATTTCAATCCAGCCCAGACTGATAGGGTGCAGGCCAGATCTGGCTACTGGCTGCCAGGGTGCTATAAGTCTCTGCAATTCTCTGGGAGTGTTTGATAAGACAGTGTGGAGCGAGCTTTACTCTGTATCTAACCCGTGCTGTACCTGCCCTGGGAGTGTTTGATGGGACAGTGTAGAGGGAGCTTTACTCTGTATCTAACCCGTGCTGTACCTGCCCTGGGAGTGTTTGATGGGACACTGTAGAGGGAGCTTTACTCTGTATCTAACCCGTGCTGTACCTGCCCTGGGAGTGTTTGATGGGACAGTGTAGAGGGAGCTTTACTCTGTATCTAACCCGTGCTGTACCTGCCCTGGGAGTGTTTGATGGGACAGTGTAGAGGGAGCTTTACTCTGTATCTAACCCGTGCTGTGCCTGCCCTGGGAGTGTTTGATGGGACAGTGTAGAGGGAGCTTTACTCTGTATCTAACCCGTGCTGTTCCTGCCCTGGGAGTGTTTGATGGGACAGTGTAGAGGGAGCTTTACTCTGTATCTAACCCGTGCTGTACCTGCCTTGGGAGTGTTTGATGGGGACAGTGTAGAGGGAGCTTTACTCTGTATCTAACCCCGTGCTGTACCTGCCCCGGGAGTGTTAGATGGGACAGTGTAGAGGGAACTTTACTCTGTATCTAACCCGTGCTGTACCTGCCCCGGGAGTGTTAGATGGGACAGTGTAGAGGGAGCTTTACTCTGTATCTAACCCGTGCTGTACCTGCCCCGGGAGTGTTTGATGGGACACTGTAGAGGGAGCTTTACTCTGTATCTAACCCGTGCCTTACCTGCCTTGGGAGTGTTTGATGGGGACAGTGTAGAGGGAGCTTTACTCTGTATCTAACCCGTGCTGTACCTGCCCCGGGAGTGTTTGATGGGACAGTGTAGAGGGATCTTTACTCTGTATCTAACCCGTGCTGTACCTGCCCCGGGAGTGTTAGATGGGACAGTGTAGAGGGATCTTTACTCTGTATCTAACCCGTGCTGTACCTGCCCCGGGAGTGTTAGATGGGACAGTGTAGAGGGAGCTTTACTCTGTATCTAATCCGTTCTGTACCTACCCTGGAGGTGTTTGATGGGACAGCGTAGAAGGAGCTTTACTGTGAGTCAGATATCTTCCTGAAGGAAGGCTGAGAGACACCAGTGTTTTGTAATATTAAGTGGCATCTTAGTTGAGTTCTGTGCTCTGGAAGTGTTTAGGACATGGGCTGCTGCCCGACTTTCAATTCACTGTTGGTTTGAATGTGGAGCACGAAATCAAATTGTTGGTGTGAAGGAAGGAGTCAGAATTTTGGTAACTATGGGGACTGGAGCGCATTGTTAAACCGTGTTAAAAAATGCATCACAGACAATTTTCTGCTGCATAAGAGATGAAGTGGAAGGCAGCCAGAGTGAAGGGAGCCTCGGTGCTGACTGAGCTGGGACTGGATCAGACAGTCTGTTAGACAATCCAGGTAAACACAGGCCTGTTTACCACAAACAAATCAGCTTCTCGCGCAAATCCTTCCAAAACTCAAGGGTGCCAAGTTCCCTCTAGCACTGCCTTTGAACATCAGATGGCTCCTCCTGTGCCAGCCGGGGCTCAGTGCGAGCGAGCACCCTCACCTCGGAGTCAGAAGGTTGTGGGTTCAAGTCCCACTCCAGAGACTCGAGCCAAAAAATCTAGGCTGACACTCCAGTGCAGTGCTGAGGGAGTGCTGCTCTGTCAGAGGTGCCGTCTTTCCGATGAGATGTTAAACCGAGGCCCCATCTGCTCTCTCAGGTGGATGTAAAAGATCCCATGGCCACTATTTCGAAGAAGAGCAGGGGAGTTCTCCCCGGTGTCCTGGGGCCAATATTTCTCCCTCAACCAACATCACTGAAGCAGATTCTCTGGCCATTATCACATTGCTGTTTGTGGGATCTTGCTGTGCGCGAATTGGCTGCTGTATTTCCCACATTACAACAGTGACTACACTTCAAAAAGTACTTCATTGTCTGTGAAGTGCTTTGGGACGTCCTGAGGTGGTGAAAGGCGCTACAGAAATGCAAGTCTTTCCTTCCTTCACGGTCTCATTAATATGTAACACAAGGTACATGAGCGCCCCCCGGTGGACAGTGTGACACCAGCCCGCGCCGACCAGGAAGGTGCAGCTTAGCCCCGCCTCCCCCCCCCCCCCCCCCCCAACCTGCAGCGAGCCGATCTCAGACAGGGGGACAGAGGAGGTTCAGCCCTGTGTGAGTAGGCGCCTTCCGGAGAGGAGGGGGAGACGGGGGTTGGAAGCTTAAGGGGGAATTCCAACTTGGAGCAGGATCGTGGGGCAAGCGCCAAATCCTCTCCGAGCCAGGATTTGAACTCTGCGTGCCCACTGGTCAGTTAGCCCGGCCGGAGCAGGTGGGAAGCAGTCGCTGGCGGGGGAGCGGGGGAATGGGGGAGCGCGGAGGCATGAGGGGGGCGGGTGGGGGGATCAGGAGGCCACTCACCGGCACCATAGGGAGGCTCGACAGCGAGGGGAGGGGGTTTTGGGCGGGTGGGTCTCGCGAGAGGGGCGGGGGTGGGAGGGAGCCCGGGGCGGGGGGAGGGGGGACGGCCTAAACATTCTGTGTCCAGGTCCAGAGATCTCGGCACGCCTCCAATTCTGGCCTCTTGCACATCCCTGATTTTAATCGTTCCACCATTCGGCCCCTCGAGCCTGTTCCGCCATTCAATGGGATCATGGCTGATCTGTATCTTAACTCCATCGACCCGCCTTGGCATCGTAACCCTTAGTACCCTTGCCCAATTAAAGTCTATCAATCTCAGTTTTGAAATTTCCAATTGACCCCCAGCCTCAACAGAATTTCCGGGGGGGTGGGGGTGGGGGGAGAGAGTTCCAGATTTCCACCACCCTTTGTGTGAAGAAGTGCTTCCTGACATCACCCCTGAACGGCCTGGCTCGAATGTTAAGGTTCTGCCCCCTTGTTCTGGACTCCCCCCACCAGAGGAATAGTTTCTCTCTCTCCACCCGATCATTTTAAACACCACAATTAGATCATCCCTTAATCTTCTATATTCCAGGGAATACAAGCCCAGTACAGGCCGTGCCTTCAGCTGCCTGGGCCCTAAGCGCTGGAATTCTCTCCTTAAACCTCTCCGCCTCTCTCTCTCTCCTCCTTTAAGACGCTCCTTAAAACCTTCCTCTTTCACCAAGCTTTTGGTCCTAAAATCTCCTTATGTGGCTCGGTGTCAAATTTTGTTTGATAATCGCTCCTGTGAAGCGCCCTGGGACGTTTTACTACGTTAAAGGCACTATATAAATACAAGTTGTTGTTGTTGTCAAAGAAGGACCCCCACCGGCTTCAGACAGGTGCCCTTGCTGCCTGATCAGAACAACAGGTTAAATTGGACGATAAACTCACCCGCCCGATTTTATCTCAAAGTCGGGTAGAATTAAAATCCTGTTAATAGAGTTAATTAAAAAAAGCTTGCCCCTTAGTGGGGAAAGTGGGCGTACCCCTCAGGGCTCCTGCTCCCAATCATTAGCCAATGACCTCGTGCTGTGCGGACATTGGGTGAAGACGGGGATTGGGCTTCCTGTCACGGTCGAACAGCTAACACTCACCGGCTACAAGCTAACGCATAAAGAATTGAGCATTGGCTGGGGTGAGGATGGAGAGGGACTCCTCAGTGCATTCATTAAAGTGTTTCATGTGAAAATATTCTCAACATCAATGGAAGTGAAAGTCAAAGCAATTAAATAGGGGAATCAAGTCATCGGCAGGCTTCAGATTAATTAGGGCCTCAGAAGCACACTTACAAAAGGCTTTCATTCTTTGAAAGAAGAATGTTTTTGTCATTCATCTCCAGCACAGTCTGTACTGCACATTCTCTCCTCTACTGCATAGCTCCAGTCTCCCTATTACAAACAGAACATTGAGGCACTGCAGAAGGTACAAGAAAAATATTCACAAGGGTGATACCAGAACTGAGAGGTTATCAAGAAAAATTCGTCCCCTTATCGCCTCCAGTTAGCGACAGTAGATGGTGCTAATGGGGCGCTAGACCCGTATTGCCGGGGCGAGGCAAATCCAGCGCCACACGTCAAATCCAGCCCCAATCCCCGCTCCCCACACTGCGCTGCCGGTAAGAGGTATTGCCGAGAACGTTAACACCAGGTAGATCGTGACAGGCAGCACGGTGGCAATGGGCAGCACGGTGGCATAGTGGTTAGCACTGTTGCCTCACAGCGCCAGAGACCCAGGTTCAAATCCGGCCTCGGGTGACTGTCTGTGTGGAGTTTGCACATTCTCCCCGTGTTTTCGTGGGTTTTCTCCGGGTGCTCCGGTTTCCTCCCACAGTCCAAAGATGTGCGGGTTAGGTTGATTGGCCATGATAAAAATTGGCCCTTAGTGTTAGGGGGGATTAAATACGTGGGGTTATGGGGCTACGGGGATAGGGCTTGGGTGGGATGGCTGTCGGTGTAGGGACCGGGTGCTAGGGTTTGGATGATCAGCCATGATCTCGTTGAATGGCGGAGCAGGCTCGAAGGGCCGAATGGCCTACTCCTGCTCCTATCTTCTATGTTTCTATGACATCAGTGAGTGTGCAACGCTCACTGACCGCCCGATTTGCAAAATTGATTCTCACCACTTACCTCGCCGCCTGAAGCAAACACTGACAGGGAGAGCTGGCGTGCAGCACCAGGAAGCCGGCTCCAGGGACGTTATTTAAAGGGAACATCAGTAATCACTCGCAGCTGTCAGGTTAGTGCAGTTTCAGTGGTCTTTTGTTAGTTTCACCCGCTGCAACAGTTTCATTGAGTAATTTCAAGGTTCTTTTGTATGAGGAGTCTTGTGGCAACTAAAAAGTAGCGACATTTATTCTTCCAAGATTCAAACTGCTACACTTGGTAGCATTAATGGGGGCTATACTGGCATGCCACCTTGACCTCCAGGATCTATGGCGGAGGGAGCGTAAGCAGCGAGAAGTATGGGGACATGTACGCAGAGGGAGGAGGAGGACCATCAGGGCTCTCACCAGGAGGCCTTACTCTCCAAGGGTCTTCCGAGTGCACGTCTCCTACCTTCAATTAAGCGAGGAGCAGTGTATTAGGAGGCTTCACTTCACCAAGAAGGTGGTCACAGAACTCTGCCACCTCCTGCAACCAGACCTCCAGCCTCAGTACAGGATGACCACGGCTCTCCCTGTAGCAGTCAAGGTCATTGTGGTCCTCAATTTCTTCGCCAGCGGATCCTTCCAGTCTGCAACAGGAGACATAGCTAACATCTCGCAGTTCGCCGTCCATCGCTGCATCCGGGAGGTCACAGAGGCTCTCTACAGAAAGAGTAGGGACTACATTTCCCTCCCCATCACCAGAAAGAAGCAGCATGAGCGTGTATGTGGCTTTGCCAGGATAGCGGGATTCCCAATGGTGCAGGGCGCCATCAGCTGCACCCACCCATGTGGGCACCGCATAACAATCCCGAGATCTTCCATAACCACAAAGGCTACCACTCACTTAATGTGCAGTTGGTGTGCGACCACACACAATGAATTTTTAAGTCAATGCCCGCTATCCTGGCAGCAGCCATGATGCCTTCATCCTGCGGCAGACTGGTGTGCCAGCACTCTTCCAGCCACCAGTCCAAGCTCGAGGGTGGCTGCTTGGAGACGAGGGCTACCTGATCTCCACCTGGCTCCTGACTCCACTCCGCAACCCCAACACTCCTGCCCAGCACTCATATAATGAGAACCCTGCCACCACCAGGAACATCATCGAGCAGACCATCGGCCTACTGAAGCAACAGTTCCGCTGCCTTGGCCACTCGGGAGGAGCCCTCCAGTACTCGCCAGAGCGGGTGTCCCATTTTGTGGTGGTCTGCTGCATGCTCCACAACTTGGCCATCATGAGGGCCCAGCCCTTGCCACCAGGGATTGCGGGACCACCTCAGGAGGAGGATGAAGCAGAGGAGGACGAGGAGGAAGAGGAACAGGAGGGAGGGAGGAGGCAGCAAGACAATCGGCCTTCTGGACGGGCTGTCCGTGACCGGCTCAACAGATTCCGATTCACATGAATGAACCCAGATCCCCGTAGCTCACGACATCCCCATCATACCATCCCTGTCTCACCATATCACAGCATCCTCATGGGTGCAAAGGTGAAATGAGAGAGACCACAAAATATTCCAAAGACCATTAATAAATTTATGCATAAACATATCACACATATCACATGAATTCTAGTAACTAATGACTCTTGTGCCTGCCATAGTTGAATAGCTGCCATTGTGTGGGATGTGGGTGTGGGTGTTGGTGGGTAAGTGCTGGGAGTCTGGTGCTTTGGGCAGTGTGTAAAGACTGTGGTACGTAGCTTTTGTTGAAGCATTCACTCACCCTGACCACCCGAGTGAGGTCGTTAAATTTCCTCCTGCACTGTGTTTGGGTCCTGGGGACCACAGTGCTCTGCTACCTCCCTCCACATGGTGTGGAAGACTCCGTCTCGCCACAGCAAAAACCAACGCCTCCAATGCTTAATCGGAGAGTCTGTGGGCTCTCTCCCTGGGCTTGAACCTGCCATGAGCACACTGGCTCCTTCTCCTTGTCCTGCTACTGCTTGCTGAGGCAGCTGCACAGCCAGCAATGCTGAGAATGAGGTTCTGCAGCATCAATGAACCTCCCCTTTAAATAATCAGAAATGCCTTTGGCAATGATGACTTGCGATTAGACTGCACCTGATATCGGTCCACCCTTTACGTCTAACGCCAAGGAGCTTGGGTTTTAAGACTTGAATTAGGACTCCAATCATTTTATTGAGCAGTGAGGACGAATTTTGCATGCAGTCTAAAGCATTTGCGCCTGGCGCTTATCCGCCAAGATTTCTGCTGACACCCCCCCCAATTCCTGGGCGACAACACATTTCTAGCCCTATATATTTTATTCATTCACAGGATGTGGGTGTGGCCAACATTTATTGTCCATCCCTAATTGCCCTCAAGAAGCCAACTGGCTTGCTGGGCCATTTCAGAGGGCAGTTATGAGTCAACCACATTGCTGTGGGTCTGCAGTCACATGTAGGCCAGACCGGGTAAGGACGACAGATTTCCTTCCCTAAAGGACATTAGTGAACCAGATGGATTTTTACAGAAATCCGGTAGTTTCATGGTCACCATCACTGACACTTGATTTTTAATCCAGATTTATTTAATTAACTGAATTTAAATTTCCCAGTTGCCGTGGTGGGATTTGAACTCACGTCTCTGGATCATTAGTCCAGGCCTGTGGATTACTAGCCCAGTAACATAACCACTATACTACCGTTCCCCTATCAGGAATGCCGCAACAGGCCGGGGCTCTTTTCTCTAGAAACGAGAAGGCTGAGCGGTGACCTGATCGAGGTCTTTAAGATTATAAAGGGTTCGATAGGGTAGACGTAGAGAAGATGTTTCCACTTGTGGGGTGTGTAGCAGAGCCACCTGGTGGACTACTGATGTATATAATAATAAAGCCACTCACAGCTGAAGAGGTTGGTAGGGCAACCAAACGTGACTCAATTATGTCAAAAGTGTATGACAAACCAGGTATCAGAGGAAGATATCCATCCATACTTCGTTCATAGGAATGAATTGTCTGTGGATAAAGATTGTATCCTGTGGGGAGCAAGAGTGGTTATCCCAAATAGGTTCAGGTCTAAATTGTTAGGAGATCTTCATGACCAGCACCTGGGAATGTGCTTGACCAAGAGCTTTGCACGCAGTTACTTATGGTGGCCAGGTTTAGATAAAGAGATAGAGTACATTGTCAGTCAGTGTACAACATGTCAATCGGTGAGCAAGAAACCACCATCAGTACCATTACAGCCATGGAAATGGCCTCCCAGAGTGCGGCAAAGGTCATATGTAGGTTTTGCTGAGCTAGGACAGCAATTGTTCAAGGTGATAGATAGTCACTCGAAGTGGGTAGAGGTGTTTCCGATGCGGATAATAACAACAAGCAAAACACTAGACAATTTGCGAAGATTGTTTTCTTCATACGGCCTCCCAGAAGAAATTGTGCTTGATAATGGGCCGCAATTTTGTTCAGAAGAGTTCACACAGTTCATGAGCAGAAACGGTGTGAAACATACCAAAGTTCCACCGTACCACCCTGCTTCAAATGGCGCAGCAGAGCGCACAGTACAAATTGGACCACAAACTGGCAAATTTTCTGATTACCTATCGGAATACTCCTCATACCAGTACTGGTGGAAAACCAGCAGAGTTGTTTCTCAAACGACAGCCACGAACCAGGTGCTTGTTGTTAAAGCCGAACTTGGCACAGTCAGTAGAAGAGAAACAATCAAGGCAGAAAGAGTCATGATAAAGGTAGAGTTAGAGCGAGAAGTGTGAAGTCGAACCAGAAGGTTAGAGTGAAGAACCATCACCGTAAATGGTTAAAGTGGTTACCAGGAGGAGTAGTGAAGATATGCGGCCCTCGCACATATTTGGTCACGTTGTTTGATCATGGAAAGGTTAGGTTTGTTCATATCTCACCTACAGATGTGGAAGGAGTTGAAAGCTGGGATGATTCAATTTATTCTGATGAGTCAGATAGCCTTGTTACAAGTAGAGCACCAGTAGCCAATCCTACATCAGACGTACCAGAAACAAGTCCGAGACAAAGTCAGAATTTACATCTGAGCCCGAGTCAGGCAGACAAACAGTCTGAAAGTGTAAAGGGTCCAAATGTAGATCAAGGTCAGCCCTTGGAGAAAAATTCTCCGCAGGCTCAGCCTAGAATGAGTCAAAGTCCTACAACAAGATCTGACAGTTCTGTTCAAGAAAGGAGGTATCCTCTTCAAAGCAGAAAACCATTAGTTAAGTTTAATCTGTAAATATGGAAAATAAGTTCATATCTTTTGTTCGTGAAACAGAATTCATAAAATGGGTTCCATTTGAGAAATGTACACCATGCAAGTCATGTCCAATGATAATTTGCTATAATTAATTCTTTAATAAGAAGGGAGAAGTGTGATAACGCCACCTGGTGGACTAGTGATGTATATGATAATAAACCCATGTGCAGCACAGTTCTTACTCCGGAAGCCATGTTGTGCTGTTGTATATATATATGCTGAGGGAGCGCTGCATTGTCAGAGGGGCAGTACCGAGGGAGTGCTGCACTGTCGGAGGGGCAGTACTGAGGGAGTGCTGCACTGTCGGAGGGGCAGTACTCAGGGAGTGCTGCACTGTCGGAGGGGCAGTACCAAGGGAGTGCTGCACTGTCGGAGGGGCAGTACTCAGGGAGTGCTGCACTGTCGGAGGGGCAGTACTGAGGAAGTGCTGCACTGTCGGAGGGACAGTACTGAGGGAGCATTGCACTGTCGGAGGGGCAGTACTGAGGGAGCATTGCACTGTCGGAGGGGCAGTACTGAGGGAGTGCTGCACTGTCGGAGGGGCAGTACTGAGGGAACACCACACTGTCAGAGGGGCAGTACTGAGGGAGTGCGGCACTGTCGGAGGGACAGTACTGAGGGAGCATTGCACTGTCGGAGGGGCAGTACTGAGGGAGTGCCGCACTGTCGGAGGGGCAGTACTGAGGGAGCGCTGCACTGTCGGAAGGGCAGTACTGAGGGAGTGCCATACTGTCGGAGGGGCAGTACTGAGGGAGCGCCTCACTGTCGGAAGGGCAGTACTGAGGGAGTGCCGTACTGTCGGAGGGGCAGTACTGAGGGAGCGCTGCACTGTCGGAAGGGCAGTACTGAGGGAGCGCCTCACTGTCGGAAGGGCAGTACTGAGGGAGCGCCGCACTGTCGGAGGGGCAGTACTGAGGGAGTGCCGCACTGTCGGAGGGGCAGTACTGAGGGAGCGCCTCACTGTCGGAAGGGCAGTACTGAGGGAGCGCCTCACTGTCGGAAGGGCAGTACTGAGAGAGCGCCGCACTGTCGGAGGGGCAGTACTGAGGGAGTGCCGCACTGTCGGAGGGGCAGTACTGAGGGAGCGCCGCACTGTCGGAGGGGCAGTACTGAGGGAGCGCTGCACTGTCGGAGGGGCAATACTGAGGGAGTGCCGCACTGTCACTTCACAGGAGTGTTATCGAACAAAATGTAACACCGAGCCACATAAACAGATAGTAGGACAGGCAAAGAGATAGGTTTTAAGGAGCATCTTAAAGGAGGAGAGAGATGTAGAGAGGCGGAGAGATTTAGGGAGGGAATTCCAGAGCTTAGGCAGCTGAAAGCTTGGCCACCAATGGTGGAGCGAAGGAAATCGGGGATGGTCAAGAGGCCAGAATTGGAGGAGCGCAGAGATCTTGGAGGGCTGTAGGGTTGGAGGAGGTTACAGAGATAGGGAGAGGCGAGGCCACGGAGGGATTTGAAAACAAGGATTTTTAAATCGTGGCATTGCCGGACCGGGAGCCAGAGTAGGTCAGCGAGCACAGGGGAGATGGGACTCGGTGCGAGTTAGGACATGGGTCAGCGAGCACAGGGGAGATGGGACTCGGTGCGAGTTAGGACATGGGTCAGCGAGCACAGGGGAGATGGGACTCGGTGCGAGTTAGGACACGGGTCAGTGAGCACAGGGGAGATGGGACTCGGTGCGAGTTAGGACATGGGTCAGCGAGCACAGGGGAGATGGGACTCGGTGCGAGTTAGGACACGGGTCAGCGAGCACAGGGGAGATGGGACTCGGTGCGAGTTAGGACACGGGTCAGCGAGCACAGGGGAGATGGGACTCGGTGCGAGTTAGGACACGGGTCAACGAGCACAGGGGAGATGGGACTCGGTGCGAGTTAGGACACGGGTCAGCGAGCACAGGGGAGATGGGACTCGGTGCGAGTTAGGACACGGGTCAGCGAGCACAGGGGAGATGGGACTCGGTGCGAGTTAGGACACGGGTCAGCGAGCACAGGGGAGATGGGACTCGGTGCGAGTTAGGACACGGGTCAGCGAGCACAGGGGAGATGGGACTCGGTGCGAGTTAGGACACGGGTCAGCGAGCACAGGGGAGATGGGACTCGGTGCGAGTTAGGACACGGGTCAGCGAGCACAGGGGAGATGGGACTCGGTGCGAGTTAGGACACGGGCAGCAGAGTTTCGGATGAGCTGAAGTTTACCGAGGGTGGGAGATGGGAGGTCAGCCGGGAGAGGGTTGGAATAGTCGAGTCTAGAGGTAACAAAGGCATGGGTGAGGGTTTCAGCAGCGGATGAGCTGAGGCAGGGGCGGAGACGGGCGATGTTACGGAGGTGGAAGTAGGCGGTCTTGAAGATGGAGAGGAGATTGGGTCGGAAGCTCGGCTCTGGGTCAGTTAGGAGGCCGAGGTTGCAAACAGTCTGGCCAAGGGGAGGAATCCACGAGACCTGAGATCTGTCACGATCTCGTCGAATGCACGAGGGCTCTCCTCTGTCACAGGCTGGGAACCTTCAACCAGCTGCCTCTCACCACACATCTCTTCCATTTATTAGCTTTTTATATCTGTATTCTGCTGAAACTATTCGAAGTCGCTATAAAATATTTACAGTCACAGGCAGTGAGCCTCAGAGGTTTGGTCTTTTAGTCGAAGAACCAATTTAATTTTAAGTCAGCCTGATAAGATAGAGCGACACTGAGCTACGGAATGTTTCCTTCCAGATTTTATTCTGGAAAATTCTACAGTTTCCTGCATTGAAGCTGATTGCTGTCATTGAATGATTTCATTTAAACAGAGACTGACAGGTGCAATCCATCTTTGAACACTATTGCCCCCCTTTCCTTTTATTTTGCTTTTTAGGAGATGGTTTGCTGTTTTCCTTCATTTCTTTTATGAAAATGTTGAGCTCATCCAGTGGCGAGGAGATACCGCTGGGAATCGAGTCCTTTCGATCACAGGCATCGCACACTCCCAGCTCAGGCATCACACACTCCCAGCTCAGGCATCGCACACTCCCAGCTCAGCATCACACACTCCCAGCTCAGGCATCGCACACTCCCAGCTCAGGCATCGCACACTCCCAGCTCAGGCATCACACACTCCCAGCTCAGGTATCACACACTCCCAGCTCAGGCATCACACACTCCCAGCTCAGGCATCGCACACTCCCAGCTCAGGTATCACACACTCCCAGCTCAGGCATCGCACACTCCCAGCTCAGCATCACACACTCCCAGCTCAGCATCACACACTCCCAGCTCAGGCATCGCACACTCCCAGCTCAGGCATCACACACTCCCAGCTCAGGTATCACACACTCCCAGCTCAGCATCACACACTCCCAGCTCAGGCATCGCACACTCCCAGCTCAGGTATCACACACTCCCAGCTCAGGCATCGCACACTCCCAGCTCAGGCATCACACACTCCCAGCTCAGCATCACACACTCCCAGCTCAGCATCACACACTCCCAGCTCAGGCATCACACACTCCCAGCTCAGGCATCACACACTCCCAGCTCAGCATCGCACACTCCCAGCTCAGGCATCGCACACTCCCAGCTCAGCATCACACACTCCCAGCTCAGCATCACACACTCCCAGCTCAGGCATCACACACTCCCAGCTCAGCATCACACACTCCCAGCTCAGGCATCGCACACTCCCAGCTCAGGCATCGCACACTCCCAGCTCAGGCATCGCACACTCCCAGCTCAGGCATCGCACACTCCCAGCTCAGGCATCGCACACTCCCAGCTCAGGCATCACACACTCCCAGCTCAGCATCACACACTCCCAGCTCAGGCATCACACACTCCCAGCTCAGGCATCACACACTCCCAGCTCAGGCATCACACACTCCCAGCTCAGGCATCACACACTCCCAGCTCAGCATCACACACTCCCAGCTCAGGCATCACACACTCCCAGCTCAGCATCGCACACTCCCAGCTCAGCATCACACACTCCCAGCTCAGGCATCACACACTCCCAGCTCAGGCATCACACACTCCCAGCTCAGCATCACACACTCCCAGCTCAGCATCACACACTCCCAGCTCAGGCATCACACACTCCCAGCTCAGGCATCGCACACTCCCAGCTCAGGTATCACACACTCCCAGCTCAGGCATCACACACTCCCAGCTCAGGCATCACACACTCCCAGCTCAGCATCACACACTCCCAGCTCAGCATCACACACTCCCAGCTCAGGCATCACACACTCCCAGCTCAGCATCACACACTCCCAGCTCAGCATCACACACTCCCAGCTCAGGCATCACACACTCCCAGCTCAGCATCACACACTCCCAGCTCAGCATCGCACACTCCCAGCCCAGGCATCACACACTCCCAGCTCAGCATCACACACTCCCAGCTGAGGCATCACACACTCCCAGCTCAGGCATCACACACTCCCAGCTCAGCATCACACACTCCCAGCTCAGCATCACACACTCCCAGCTCAGGCATCACACACTCCCAGCTCAGGCATCACACACTCCCAGCTCAGGCATCACACACTCCCAGCTCAGCACGGGCCAGATACAGAGTAAACATTACAACATAAGAACAAAAGACGTAGGAGCAGGAGTCGGCCATTCGGCCCCTCGAGCCTGCGCCGCCATTCAATGCGATCATGGCTGATCTTCGACCTCAACTCCACTTCCCTGCCCGCTCCCCATAACCCTCGACTCCCTTACCGTTCAAAAATCTGTCGATCTCCGCCTTAAATATATTCAATGACCCAGCCTCCACCGCTCTCTGGGGAAGAGAATTCCAAAGATTCACGACCCTCCGAGAGAAGAAATTTCTCCTCATTTCCGATTTAAATGGATGCCCCCTTATTCTGAAATTATGCCCCCTAGTTCTAGATTCCCCCACGAGGGGAAACATCCTCTCTGCATCTACCCTGTCGAGCCCCTTCAGAATCATATATGTTTCAATAAGATCCCTCCACACTGTCCCATCAAACACTCCCAGGGCAGGTACAGCACGGGTTAGATACAGAGTAAAGCTCCCTCTACACTGTCCCCATCAAACACTCCCAGGGCAGGTACAGCATGGGTTAGATACAGAGTAAAGCTCCCCCTACACAGTCCCATCAAACACTCCCAGGGCAGGTACAGCAGGGGTTAGATACAGAGTAAAGCTCCCTCTACACTGTCCCCTTAAACACTCCCAGGGCAGGTACAGCAGGGGTTAGATACAGAGTAAAGCTCCCTCTACACTATCCCATCAAACACTCCCAGGGCAGGTACAGCATGGGTTAGATACAGAGTAAAGTTCCCTCTACACTGTCCCATCAAACACTCCCAGGGCAGGTACAGCACGGGGTTAGATACAGAGTAAAGCTCCCTCTACACTGTCCCATCAAACACTCCCAGGGCAGGTACAGCACGGGGTTAGATACAGTGTAAAGCTCCCTCTACACTGTCCCATCAAACACTCCCAGGGCAGGTACAGCACGGGTTAGATACAGATTAGAGCTCCCTCTACACTGTCCCATCAAACACTCCCAGGGCAGGTACAGCACGGGTTAGATACAGAGTAAAGCTCCCTCTACACTGTCCCATCAAACACTCCCAGGGCAGGTACAGCAGGGGTTAGATACAGAGTAAAGCTCCCTCTACACTGTCCCATCAAACACTCCCAAGGCAGGTACAGCACGGGGTTAGATACAGTGTAAAGCTCCCTCTACACTGTCCCATCAAACACTCCCAGGGCAGGTACAGCACGGGTTAGATACAGAGTAAAGCTCCCTCTACACTGTCCCATCAAACACTCCCAGGGCAGGTACAGCACGGGTTAGATACAGAGTAAAGCTCCCTCTACACTGTCCCAGGGCTGGTAATCTTGTCTAACCCGTGCTGACTTGGAACAGGTGGAAAAAGTCAGGTCGAGCTTTTTCACCCAAAGATTAATCGAGTTGAGGAATAATTGCTCAGGGAGCGATGGTGAAGCACAGTGTACAAAGGGTGGCTACAGGAAATTCAATGTGTTTCTGGAGAAGCCACTGAGGGATATGGTGAGCTGGAAAGAGATGGGGTTGAGATCTATGAAATATAATAGATCTTGCTGCACCTATTGGTCGTTTTCCTATTCTTAAAGAATCTTAAATTGCGACCTGAATTTACTCGCAAACTGTAAGTCCCCGTCATCCATCGCCCCTGTGCTCGCTGACCTACACTGGCTCCCCGTCCAGTAACGCCGTGATTTTTAAAATTCTCATCCTTTTTTTCAAATCCCTCCATGACCTCGCCCCCTCCCTATCTCTGTAACCTCCTCCAGCCCCACAACCCCCCGAGATCTCTGCGCTCCAATTCTGGCCTCTTGAGCATCCCTGATTTGAATTGCTCCACCATTGGCGGCCGTGCCTTCCGTTGCCTGGGCCCTGAGCTCTGGAATTCCCTCCCTAAACCTCTCCGCCTCTCTCTCCTCCTTTAAGAAACTCCTTAAAACCTCCCTCCTCTGTCCTAATATCTCCCTTTGTGGCTCGGTTTTAAATTTTGTTTGTTAACGCTCCTGTGAAGCACCCTGGGGCATTTTGCTACATTAAAGGTGCTATATAAATGCAAGTTGTTGCTGTTGAATAACTGGGAGGTGTCGCTCCCTTGCCCCTTTCCATATCCCTAAAACTGTGGAATATGGGGCAGTTCTGACCAGCGCCAGCTCGGCCACCCCTTTGTTCAGTTAATCTCTGGTTGCCAGCGGGCGAAAGCTGTACAGTCCATGAAAACAGGGCCTGTTATATAACGAAACAGTGACCCTCACTGCCAACAGCAGCAACAAACCTTCAAACAACACAAACCATAGCCAAGATTTTTATTTCAAATTATTACCTTATTTCATGATTCAATGAGTTTGTGAGGAATTCACATTCCGAAGCCTGAGAATAGCAGCCCATTAATGGGAACTCCAGGTTACTATCAAACTACACAACCTTTAACAGCACTCGAAAATTTGATTTAAATCCAAATGAAACAATTTTTGAATCCACCGTTCTGGTAACACAGCTTTAAAAAAATCACCATTAATATTCTCCTCGCCTGAAGTCCCCTTCATACACTCCCAGGGCAGGTACAGCACGGGTTAGATACAGACTAAAGCTCCCTCTACACTGTCCCATCAAACACTCCCAGGGCAGGTACAGCACGGGTTAGATACAGAGTAAAGCTCCCTCTACACCGTCCCATCAAACACTCCCAGGGCAGGTACAGCACGGGTTAGATACAGAGTAAAGCTCCCTCTACACTGTCCCATCAAACACTCCCAGGGCAGGTACAGCACGGGTTAGATACAGAGTAAAGCTCCCTCTACACTGTCCCACCAAACACTCCCAGGGCAGGTACAGTACGGGTTAGATACAGAGTAAAGCTCCCTCTACACTGTCCCATCAAACACTCCCAGGGCAGGTACAGCACGGGTTAGATACAGAGTAAAGCTCCCTCTACACTGTCCCACCAAACACTCCCAGGGCAGGTACAGTACGGGTTAGATACAGAGTAAAGCTCCCTCTACACTGTCCCATCAAACACTCCCAGGGCAGGTACAGCACGGGTTAGATACAGAGTAAAGCTCCCTCTACACTGTCCCATCAAACACTCCCAGGGCAGATACAGCACGGGTTAGATACAGAGTAAAGCTCCCTCTACACTGTCCCATCAAACACTCCCAGGGCAGGTACAGCACGGGTTAGATACAGAGTAAAGCTCCCTCTACACTGTCCCATCAAACACTCCCAGGGCAGGTACAGCACGGGTTAGATACAGAGTAAAGCTCCCTCTACACTGTCCCATCAAACACTCCCAGGGCAGGTACAGCACGGGTTAGATACAGAGTAAAGCTCCCTCTACACTGTCCCATCAAACACTCCCAGGGCAGGCACAGCATGGGTTAGATACAGAGTAAAGCTCCCTCTACACTGTCCCATCAAACACTCCCAGGGCAGGTACAGCACGGGTTAGATACAGAGTAAAGCTCCCTCTACACTGTCCCATCAAACACTCCCAGGGCAGGTACAGCACGGGTTAGATACAGAGTAAAGCTCCCTCTACACTGTCCCATCAAACACTCCCAGGGCAGGTACAGCACGGGTTAGATACAGAGTAAAGCTCCCTCGACACTGTCCCATCAAACACTCCCAGGGCAGGTACAGCATGGGTTAGATACAGAGTAAAGCTCCCTCTACACTGTCCCATCAAACACTCCCAGGTACAGCATGGGTTAGATACAGAGTAAAGCTCCCTCTACACTGTCCCATCAAACACTCCCAGGTACAGCATGGGTTAGATACAGAGTAAAGCTCTAGCGGGACATCTGTCTCCAGAGTGAAGTGCCCAGTTGCCTGAAGGGTCAGTTGTTTGCTGTCCTGCGGTGGTTAATCTTTATTTTACTAACGAGTGGGCTTACCATGACATTGCCAACAGTGAGTTGTCGGTTCTGCTGGTTTGGAAGAGGAGCTTTATCGCTTTGTAATACAGCGTATATTGCGTATAGACTTGTGTATTCTCCTGTGGCATTGCTCACAGATAGCTGGAGGAAATGGTGCCCCCCCAACATTCATGGAGCTGGGGGGGTGGAGGGGTGGTTTCCAGCGTGCTGGCAGCAGATTTTGGGGAGCGGACTGAATTCGGCGTACAACCCGGATATACCAGGGCTCCAGACTTTTTTGCCTCGTCAGGAGTGCCATATTGTAATGTAATTTTAACGTATTGTCCACATTCATCCCGTTAGCAGCACTGGTCCCCGGGGCTGTCGCGGTGGGGTCCAAAACTCAAAGCTGGACATTGTGTGATGACCTTGAGCCCTGCGATTGTGGGCGGGCTCAGGGAGGTCAGCAGTGAGGGTGGGCAGTAGCTCCATCTGCCCCCACAGGGGGGTCCCAGGGCTCTCGGGGCAGGTGCCCAATTCTGGGCGCCACACTTTCGGAAGGGCATCAAGCCTTGGAGAGGGTGCAGAGGAGATTGACCAGAATGGTCCCAGGGGTCAAGGGTTTCAGTTATGTGGAGAAACTGGAGGAGCTGGGATTCTTCTTCTTAGAGCAGAGATGGTTAATGGGAGATTTAATAGAGGTGTTGAAAATGAGGAGGGGTTTTGATAGAATAGGTAGGGAGAGGAGGGTCAGTAACCAGAGGACACAGATTTAAGATAATTGACAAAAAATCCAGGGGGAGATGAGGAGAAATTTTTTTACGCAGCGAGTTGTTGTGATCTGGAATGCGCTGCCTGAAAGGGCGGTGGAAGCAGATTCAATAACAGCTTTCAAAAAGGAATTGGATAAAAACTTGAAAAAGGAGAAATCTGCAGGGCTCTGGGGAAAGGGCAGAGAGGATGGGGACTATTTGGAGAGCTCTTTCAAAGAGCCGGCACAGGCTCGAGGGGCCGAATGACCTCCCTCTCTGCTGTGTGATTCTATGTTAAGGAAGTCTTGCTCCAATTGTTCAGGGTTCTGGTGAGACCACACATGGAGTACTTTGCACAGTTTTGGTCTCCTTCTTTAAGGAAGGATATACTTACCTTAGATCCCTGGGATGAGAGGGCTGTCCTATGAGGAGAGATTGTGTAGAATGGGCCGATACTCTCTGGAGTTTAGAAGAATGAGAGGTGATGTCATTGAAACATTCAAGATTCTGAGGGGGATTGACAGGGTAGATGCTGAGAGGTTGTTTCCCCCTGGCTGGAGAGTCTAGAACTAGGGGGCACAGTCTCAGGATAAGGGGTCAGCCATTTAGGACTGAGATGAGGAGGAATTTCTTCACTCAGAGGGTTGTGAATCTTTGGAAATTTCTGCCCCAGATAAGCTGTGGATGCTGAGTCCTTGAGTATATTCAAGGCTGAGATTGATAGATTTTTGGACTTTGGGGGAATCGAGGGACATGGAGATCGGGCGGGAAAGTGGAGTTGAGGTCGATGATCAGCCATGATCTCATTCAATGGCGGAGCAGGCTCGAGGGGCCGAATGGCGGAGCAGGCCCGAGGGGCCGAATGGCGGAGCGGGCTCGAGGGGCCAAATGGCGGAGCGGGCTCGAGGGGCCGTATGGCGGAGCGGGCTCGAGGGGCCTTATGACGGAGCAGGCCCGAGGGGCCGAATGGCGGAGCGGGCTTGAGGGGCCGTATGGCGGAGCAGGCCCGAGGGGCCGTATGGACAACTCCTGCTCCTGATTCTCATGTTCTGGTGTTCTGATATCTGTCGGCTGTTTGTTGTCGGAGGCAACGAGCGGTTACCGCGCCACCTCTGGAACAAGCAGGAATAACAAACGTTCCCATCTCAGTGGTAACAGTGCCTTCCTGTGGACCGACTGAGAATTACATCGAACGTACAGCACAGGAACAGGCCATTCGGCCCCACAGGCCTGTGCCGGTCTTCACGCTCCACACGAGCCTCCTCCCAACCTACTTCATCTCACCCCACAACAGGCATTAACCATTACAGTTTTACCGACACGTGGATTTTATTGATTAGACAGGCAGAAGAGAAAAGCTGCCAGAGTGACTAGGAACATAGGAACAGGAGGAGGCCATTCAGCCCCTCGAGCCTGTTCCACCATTCAATGAGATCATGGCTGATCTGTGATCTAATTCCATCTACCCACCTTTGCCCCATATCCCTTAATACCTTTGGTTAACAGAAAGCTATCAGTCTCCGATTTAAAATTAACAATCGACCTCGCATCAATTGCCGTTTGCGGAAGAGAGTTCCAAACTTCTACCACCCTTTGTGTGTAGAAGTGTTTCCTAATTTCACTCCTGAAAGGTCTGGCTCTAATTTTTAGATGATGCCCCCTAGTCCTAGAATCCCCAACCAGCAGAAATAGTTTCTCTCTATCGACACTATCAGTTCCCCTAATATCTTGAAAACTTCGATCAGATCACTCCTTAACCTTCTAAATTCCAGGGATACAACCCTAGTTTGTGAAATCTCTCCTCGTAATTTAACACTTGGAGTCCGGGTATTCCCAGATAAAGAGCTTGTTACATCAGCAGCGGGGGATTGTAAAATATCGCGTTGCTTGTCAGAAGGACAACGTGTACACGCTTGTTTGAGCTGAGGGGAGATCCTGGAGCTGAATGTATTAAATGTGCAAAAGGCCTTTGCAACTCGAGGTTTGTCCGTGAGGAAAAAGCTTCGAAAGTTATGGTGAAGACTATATGGTCGACCCTGGGATTTAACAGTCTGGAGAGCGGGAGTATGGAGGGGGTGAAGTGGGGAGGGTGGGGGTACTTGTTGAAAGGTTATTAAGGTCTTTAGGGCAGCAGGTACATGGGAAAACCACCATCTCCAAGTCACACACCATCCTGACTTGGCAGTATATCGCCGATCCTTCATCGTCGCTGGGTCAAAATCCTGGAACTCCCTCCCTAACAGCACTGTGGGAGCACCTTCACCACACGGACTGCAGCGGTTCAAGAAGGCGGCTCACCACCACCTTCTCGAGGGCAATAAATGTTCGCCTTGCCAGTGACACCCACATCCTGAGAGTGAATTAAAAATATTAGTTTATTATATAGATTTGATATTTAGGGGCGTGTAGCAACTAGCAAAATGGTTGAGAAATTAATTTGGTCACTAAAAGGACTTGGGACAAAATGTCAGCGGTGATATGCTGACATGCATTGAATTTAATACCATTTGTGTTTTTTTGATTGGTTGCAGTTCCCTAGCAACCAATTTGGATGTTTTTCATCCTGTGAATGTGTCAGAACTTTCCCTACACCTGACACTCAGCTCGAACCTTTACTCCACTTGTGCATCTCCCGTGGCGGTGCTGATAGTTTAGTCAGATGATGCGCTGCTTTATAAGGGCCGCAGCATTAAACCATGTCAGGCTCAATGTATTATTCTGCTACGAAGGTGTAGCTGTGTCCATTTAAGGTTCAAAAAGTCTAGTTGTGAAGTAATCAGAGCCTCGGGTCAGAGTTTAATTGCTGTCCGGGCAGGGAGCTTTGCAGATTGGGATGTGTTTGTCAGTTGTCGGCTGCAGTTCAGAAGCACACGGCATCTTGAGGTTGTTTCCGCACCATTCACAAAATGTGATGCCTGCACATTCCCCAGGGTGCGTTGGTGCTAACATGGTTTGCCCGCTATACGCTTTGGCCAGTTTCAAAGGGGGTAGTATGATTACGGTACCGCACTATTGAACAAGAGCGCAGTAGCTCGCTGTTGAATAAGATACTGCAGTCAGTGCTTATACAAGGTGTAACCCCCACACCATTTAAAGGGTTTAAGCAGATAAGGTGCAAAAGGCAATTGGACCATAACAATGTATTATTTAGTAATTTACCTGCAGAGTATTTCCAGCATTTTCTGTTATTATTTACTTATATTTGGCCCTACCTTCAGTGCACCTTAACAGGGTGCGAACCAGCAAGTAAGCAGGCAGTGTCTGCCTGAAAAACACAGCCATTAACACAGCCTCACTTTCAAATTGACTTTAATGCAAACAGATAATTGTTGGCGCTTTTAACCGATTTGAGCAATTGCACGATTTAAACATGGCCGTCTTAAGTGGCGGTGTAGGAATCGACAGATCCCTAACTGAAGCACTGAGGTCGAGTCAGTCCGATAATAAAACGAAGTTTAATAGAAACTAGAGAACAAACAGTTGCATGCAGGAGAAACAATCAACAGGTCTTTTCTGGTGCTGGTTTCATGAGGTCTGAGTTGGGAACCTCCCACTCTCTGACGTCATGACGTCATCACGTTTCCCGCCGTTCGGGGCATCACGTGACCAACGCGATGACGTCATTGCGCTGATTCTGGGGCTTATCCAGAATGGCTATTTACATACAGTAAACAAACATAGGTGCTGTAGCACTCTGTTAAAGGCAGTTATACATTTATACAGGAGTCTGTTGGTGGCTTTGCCACAGCGGGTATTGTATTACCAGTGGTCTCCATTGGCATTGCTCATAGCAAGTCAGTTCTTTCAGAACAGTAGTGTTAATGTACAACGCCTTATTGTCTGATCAGTTGTAGCTGTGTCCTTTTTAAGGCCACAAATTCAAATTACTGTTAAGTAAACAAAAACTCATTGGTCAAGTGTCAGCTTGGCTCAGTGGTAACACCCTTGCCTCTGAATCATGAAGGTCGTGAACTCAAGCCACACTCCAGGATATCAGCACATAATCTAGGCTGACAGTGCTGAGGGAGTGCTGCACTGTCGGAGGGGCAGTATTGAGGGAGCGCTGCACTGTCGGAGGGGCAGTACTGAGGGAGCGCTGCACTGTCGGAGGGGCAGTACTGAGGGAGCGCCGCACTGTCGGAGGGGCAATACTGAGGGAGCGCTGCACTGTCGGAGGGGCAGTACTGAGGGAGCGCCGCACTGTCGGAGGGGCAGTACTGAGGGAGCGCTGCACTGTCAGAGGGGCAGTACTGAGGGAGCGCTGCACTGTCGGAGGGGCAGTACTGAGGGAGCGCTGCACTGTCGGAGAGGCAGTACTGAGGGAGCGCTGCACTGTCGGAGGGGCAGTACTGTGGGAGCGCCGCACTGTCGGAGGGTCAGTACTGAGGGAGCGCTGCACTGTCGGAGGGGCAGTACTGAGGGAGCACTGCACTGTCGGAGGGGCAGTACTGAGGGAGCACTGCACTGTCGGAGGGGCAGTACTGAGGGAGCGCTGCACTGTCAGAGGGTCAGTACTGAGGGAGCGCTGCACTGTCGGAGGGGCAGAACTGAGGGAGCACTGCACTGTCGGAGGGGCAGTACTGAGGGAGCGCCGCACTGTCGGAGGGGCAGTACTGAGGGAGTGCTGCACTGTCAGAGGGGCAGTACTGAGGGAACGCTGCACTGTTAGAGGGGCAGTACTGAGGGAGTGCCGCACTGTCGGAGGTGCCGTCTTTTTGATGAGACATTAAACCATCGACCTGTTGAGCTGGGTGTAAAAGATCCCGCGGCACTCTTTCGAAGAAGAGCAGAGGAGTTCTCCCTGCTGTCCTGGCCAATATTTATCCCTCAACTAACATCACTAAAACAGATTATCTGGACATTTACTTAATTCCATGTTTGTGGCTTGTGTATCAGATCTTGGTGAGACCACTTCTGCAGTAGTGTGTATTACAGGAAGGTTGTAGAATTATCAGAGCGAGTCCAGAGGAGGGCGAGAGGCTGATTCCTGAACGTGGAGTGCAGAGCGGGAGGACAAGGTGGTCGACCCTGGGATTGAAGAGTCTGGCGAGCAGGAGGATGGAGGGGGGCAGAGGGGAACTTGTTAAAGGTCTTTAAGGTTTTGATGGGTATGGGGAATTTGGATCGAGGAGCTTTCTTCTGTGGAGTGCGCGGTCCCAGGACTGAGGGACTCATTTTAAACATAAAGGTATCAGGAGAAAAAAAGAGAGTTTAGGCGACTTTGGTTTGGTGAAAGTTACGATAGAATTGTGGAACAGGAAACCAGCAGGGGAGGAACAGGAAACTATGGCAGGGTTTGTAAAAGGGCTGGATGGATTCCTGTTAGGGGAGGGGGGGACGGGTACAGGGCCATTAGTTCAAGGGTCGCAGAGAGGAACCCGCTGGGAGTTTGGTCGGGGAAACGAGATGGACAAATGGGTTCCTCGCCGAAACACTACTGTGTCACTCAGATAGTTTCAGCAAAAGAAAGAAAGACTTGCATTTCTAGAGTGCCTTTCATCACCTGAAGTGCAGTCTTTGTTGTGATGTAGGAAACACGGCAGCTAGTTTGTGCACAGCAAGATCCCACAAACAGCACTGTGATAATGACCAGATAATCTGTTTTTGTTATGTTGATTGAGGGATAAATATTGGCCCAGGATACCAGGCAGAACTCCCCTGCTCTTCTTCGAAACTGTGGGATCTTTTACGTCCACCCGAGAGAGCAGACGGGGCCTCGGTTTAACGTCTCATCCGAAAGACGGCCCCTCCGACAGTGCAGCTCTGAATTGTCAGCTTTGATTACAAGTTTAAATCGCTGGAGTGGGGCTTAACCCCACAACCTTCAGATTCAGGGGCGAGCTTGCTACCCACATGGCTGACACCTGGGCAGGTGCCCAGAACACGAAGCAATGACTTCCGGCTCAGGCTCGACACACGCTGACACTTTCTTTGTGTTTGACACCAGGTCAGTGGGACGATGTACAACACTGGGCGGCACGTCTCCCTGCGGCTGGACAAGGAGCACTTGGTCAACATCTCCGGCGGGCCCATGACCTACAGTTACCGCTTAGAAGAGATCCGGTTACACTTTGGCAGTGAGGACAGCCAAGGATCGGAGCATCTATTGAACGGGCAGGCCTTTTCTGGAGAGGTGAGTTGCCGTCCGGTCCGAGACTAGCAGCATAATGAAGGTAAGGTACAGCACGAATCTCAGTCGCTGAGCGATGGATCGGGCAGTGTCTGCAAACAGAATGAAACACATGTAAAAGATTGGGTTGTAATGATCAACAACAACTACTTGCATTTATATAGCACCTTTAATGCAGTAAAACGTCCCAAGATGCTTCACAGGAACGTTATCGGACAGAATTTGACACCGAGCCACAGAATGAGATATTCGGGCAGATGACCAAAAGCTTGGTCAAAGAGGTCGGCTTTAAGGAGCGTCTTAAAGGAGGAGAGAGAGGCGGAGAGGTTTATGGAGGGAATTTCAGAGCTTGGGGCCCAGGCAGCTGAAGGCACGGCCGCCAATGGTGGAGCGATGGAAATCGGAGATGCACGAGAGGCCAGAATTAGAGGAGCGCAGAGATCTCGAAGGGTTGTAGGGCTGGAAGATGTTACAGAGATAGGAGGAGCGAGGCCATGCAGGGATTTGAAGAATTTTAAAAGCGATGTGTTTCCGGACTGGTAGCCAGTGTAGGTCAGCGAGCACAGGTTGTGATGGGTGAACGGGGCTTGTTGCGAGTTAGGACACGGGCAGCAGAGTTTTAGATGAGCTCATGTTTACGGAGCGTGCAAGATGGGAGAGGAGAGCGATGCAATATCTGAGCTAAAGGGGAGAGAGAAACAGAGGAGGCATGGAGAAAGAATACCAAAGAACATCTGAGCAAAGGATGGAGAGGGGTGGGAGAGAGAGAAGGATGAGCAGGGACAGACCTCCCCCGGATGCAGTGTCAGAGGTGTCATCTTTTGGATGAGACGCTAAACCAAGGCTCCATCTGCTCTCGGGGATGTAAAAGATCCCATGGCACTATATTGAAGAAGAGCAGGGGAGTTCTGCCTGGTGTCCTGGACCAATATTTATCCCTCAACCAACACAGAGTAGAATGGGCCGATACTCTATGGAGTTTAGAAGAATGAGGGGTGATCTCACTGAAACATACGAGATTCTGGGGGGGATTGACAGGGTAGATGCTGAGAGGTTGTTTCCCCTGGCTGGAGTGTCTAGAACTAGGGGGCATGGTCTCAGGATAAGGGGTCGGCCATTTAGGACTGAGATGAGGAGGAATTTCTTCACTCAGAGGTTGTGAATCTTTGGAATTCTCTGCCCCAGAGGGCTGTGGATGCTGAATCATTGAGTATATTCAAGACAGAGATCGATAGATTTTTGGACTCTAGGGGAATCGAGGGATATGGGGATCGGGCAGGAAAGTGGAGTTGAGGTCAATGATCAGCCATGAACCTATTGAATGGTGGAGCAGGCTCGAGGGGCTGAATGACCAACTCCTGCTCCTATTTCTTCTGTTCTTATGTTCTTAACACCATGATCTAGTTGAATAGCGGAACGGGTTTGAGGGCCTACTCCTGTTCCTAGATTATCTGGGCATTATCACATTGCTGTTTGTGGGAGCTTGCTGTGCACAAATTGGCTGCCACGTTTCCTACATTACAACAGTGACTCCACTTGAAAAGCACCTCATTGGCTGTAAAGCGCTTTGGGACGTCCTGAGGTGGTGAAAGGCGCTCGAGAAATGCAAGTCTTCCTTTTCTTTAAGCTCCCTTCCCTTTCAGTAGAAAATGAACTCGCAGAAAATGATAGTTGCTGCATTCTCGCCCCATGAACCGGTGCAGTCAGTTACGGTGTCAGGGGACGGGGGCTTCCTTCTTTGTAAACCAATCGTTCATCATTTCAGTTGATGCTAATTACCCGAACACCTGCACTGTCAAACTCATTTCACATTTAATATGCTGATTAGTTAATGAGGCTTCACCAGCTTCCGCAGTGCTTTCAAACAGAAAGCAATTTGCCGAACGCAAACTTGTCACAATACTTCAGCGTCAGTAATGACCGGCGGGTTCCCTTCGCTTTCTCAGCGGAGAGGCCTATCTTTCTGAAAAAGGCCGGCCTTCCACCAGGGACTCCGAGTCCGGGTTCTCTCGCTAAACTTGTCGGAACCTCGGGAGTCGTTTGAAGAGATTTTAGGCTAAGAACCGCGTCAGAGAGGAGTTTCAGCCCCTTGATTTTTAACAGGGGTCCCTGATGGTGAGACTCCCTCTTTAACAGGGGTCCCTGATGGTGAGACTCCCTCTTTAACAGGGGTCCCTGATGGTGAGACTCTCTCTTTAAAAGGGGTCCCTGATGGTGAGACTCCCTCTTTAAAAGGGGTCCCTGATGGTGAGACTCCCTCTTTAAAAGGGGTCCCTGATGGCGAGACTCCCTCTTTAAAAGGGGTCCCTGATGGTGAGACTCCCTCTTTAAACGGGGTCCCTGATGGCGAGACTCCCTCTTTAAACAGGGTCCCTGATGGTGAGACTCCGTCTTTAAAAGGGGTCCCTGATGGTGAGACTCTCTCTTTAAAAGGGGTCCCTGATGATGAGACTCCCTCTTTAAAAGGGGTCCCTGATGGAGAGACTCCCTCTTTAAAAGGGGTCCCTGATGGAGAGACTCCCTCTTTAAAAGGGGTCCCTGATGGAGAGACTCCCTCTTTAAAAGGGGTCCCTGATGGTGAGACTCCCTCTTTAAAAGGGGTCCCTGATGGTGAGACTCCCTCTTTAAAAGGGGTCCCTGATGGTGAGACTCTCTCTTTAAAAGGGGTCCCTGATGGTGAGACTCCCTCTTTAAAAGGGGTCCCTGATGGTGAGACTCTCTCTTTAAAAGGGGTCCCTGATGGTGAGACTCCCTCTTTAAAAGGGGTCCCTGATGGTGAGACTCTCTCTTTAAAAGGGGTCCCTGATGGTGAGACTCCCTCTTTAAAAGGGGTCCCTGATGGTGAGACTCTCTCTTTAAAAGGGGTCCCTGATGGTGAGACTCCCTCTTTAAAAGGGGTCCCTGATGGTGAGACTCTCTCTTTAAAAGGGGTCCCTGATGGTGAGACTCCCTCTTTAAAAGGGGTCCCTGATGGTGAGACTCCCTCTTTAAAAGGGGTCCCTGATGGTGAGACTCTCTCTTTAAAAGGGGTCCCTGATGGAGAGACTCCCTCTTTAAACGGGGTCCCTGATGGTGAGACTCTCTCTTTAAAAGGGGTCCCTGATGGTGAGTCTCCCTCTTTAAAAGGGGTCCCTGATGGTGAGACTCTCTCTTTAAAAGGGGTCCCTGATGGTGAGACTCCCTCTTTAAAAGGGGTCCCTGATGGTGAGACTCCCTCTTTAAATGGGGTCCCTGATGGTGAGACTCCCTCTTTAAAAGGGGTCCCTGATGGAGAGACTCTCTCTTTAAACAGGGGTCCCTGATGGTGAGACTCCCTCTTTAACAGGGGTCCCTGATGGTGAGACTCCCTCTTTAAAAGGGGTCCCTGATGGTGAGACTCCCTCTTTAACAGGGGTCCCTGATGGTGAGACTCCCTCTTTAAAAGGGGTCCCTGATGGAGAGACTCTCTCTTTAAACAGGGGTCCCTGATGGTGAGACTCCCTCTTTAACAGGGGTCCCTGATGGTGAGACTCCCTCTTTAACAGGGGTCCCTGATGGTGAGACTCCCTCTTTAAAAGGGGTCCCTGATGGTGAGACTCCCTCTTTAACAGGGGTCCCTGATGGTGAGACTCCCTCTTTAACAGGGGTCCCTGATGGTGAGACTCTCTCTTTAAAAGGGGTCCCTGATGGTGAGACTCTCTCTTTAAAAGGGGTCCCTGATGGTGAGACTCTCTCTTTAAAAGGGGTCCCTGATGGCGAGACTCTCTCTTTAAAAGGGGTCCCTGATGGTGAGACTCTCTCTTTAAAAGGGGTCCCCGATGGAGAGACTCCCTCTTTAAACAGGGTCCCTGATGGCGAGACTCCCTCTTTAAACGGGGTCCCTGATGGCGAGACTCCCTCTTTAAACAGGGTCCCTGATGGTGAGACTCCCTCTTTAAACAGGGTCCCTGATGGCGAGACTCCCTCTTTAAACGGGGTCCCTGATGGCGAGACTCCCTCTTTAAACGGGGTCCCTGATGGTGTGACTCCCTCTTTAAACAGGGCCCCTGATGGTGAGACTCTCTCTTTAAACGGGGTCTTGAACGCGTGCGGCCCAGCATCAGCCCCCATTACTGCACGAGGGTCTCAAACAGGCCTCAAGCTCCTGATTTGTATATGTTTCAGGCACGGGCCCTGGACGCCTCATTTTTTTGCCTACACCAATATGGCGGGGGGGGTGTGCGCACTTCCGGCTCGGCCGTGCCTCTGTTACCTCTAGACTCGACTATTCCAACGCTCTCCTGACAGGCATCCCATCTTCTACCCAACATAATCTTGTGTTCATTCAAAACTGGACTGCCTGTATCCTAACTCGCACCAAGTCCCATTCGTTCATCACCCCTGTGCTCGCTAACCGACAGTGGCTCCCGGTCCGGCAACGCCTCGGGTTAAAAATTCTCATCTTTGTTTTCAAATCCCTCCATGGCCTCGCCCCTCCCAATCTCTGTAACCTCCTCCAACCCTACAACCCCCCAAGGTCTCTGCGCTCCTCCAATTCTGGCCTCTTGCGCAGCCCCGACTTCCATCGCTCCACCATTGGCGACCATGTCTTCAGCTGCCTGGGCCCCAAGCTCTGGAATTCCCTCCCTAAACCTCTCCGCCTCTCTCCTCCTTTAAGATGCTCCTTAAAACCTTCCTCTTTGACCTGTCCTAATTTCTCCTTATGTGGCTCGGTGTCAAATTGTGTTTGATAATCGCTCCTGTGAAGCACCTTGGGACATTTTACTACATTAAAGGTGCTGTATAAATGCAAGTTGTTGTTGTTGTAATGATCGCACGCTTCCTTCCCACCATATTGGACTGGAGGCTCAGGACCTGCCTCGCGCCATCGAATTTCTGGGCCTCTCTCTTTAAACGTGTCCCTAATGGTGAGATACCCTTTTTTAAGAGAAGTCCTGTTGCCATGACTCCCTCTTGAACTGCCCAATGATGAGGCCCCGGGCTTGCATGGGATGGCTGTATATAAATGGATCTATTGAAGACCCATAAAACGTTCTGATAAACTTTAAAAATATTTAGCACACTAAATATTAAACAGCGAATGCCAATGCTCTTGACTTTTGATTGCCCTCCTTGTTATTGCTTTGGGAAAATACCCTTATAACAAATAATTACATTGTGTTATATAATGAATTCCCTTTCTCGCTGTGGTGCTCGCTGTGTGGCTTTTGGCCGACACAAAGGACTAAAAACAGTGGAAGCCCTAGAGGAGTATAGAAAGTGCAGGGGGGTATTTAAAAAAGAAATTAGGAGAGCGAAGAGGGGGCAGGAAAAAACACTGGCGGGCAAAATAAAGGAAAATCCCAAGGTGTTTTATAAGTATATAAAGGGCAAGAGGATGACCAGGGAAAAAGTAGGGCCCATTAGGGACCAAAGTGGCAATCTGTGTGTAGAGCCAGAAGATGTAGGTGAGGTTTGAAATGAATATTTTACATCTGTGTTCACGATGGAGAAGGGTGATGTAGGCATAGAAATCAGGCAGGGGGATTGTGATATACTTGAACAAATTAATATTGAGAGGGAGGAGGTACTAGTGGTTTTAGCAGGCTTAAAAGTGGATAAATCCCCAGGCCCAGATGAGATGTTTCCCAGGCTGCTGTGTGAGGCAAGGGAGGAGATCGCAGGGGCTCTAACACAAATTTTCAGAACCTCTCTGGCCACAGGGGAGGTGCCAGAGGACTGGAGGACAGCTAACCTAGTACCATTGTTCAAGAAGGGTATTAGGGATAAAGCAGGGAATTACAGGCCAGGGAGCCTAACATCTGTGGTAGGGAAATTATTGGAAAAAATTCTGAGGGGCAGAATTAGTCTCCACTTGGAGAGGCAAGGATTAATCAAGGATAGTCAGTATGGCTTTGTCAGGGGGAGATCATGTCTAACCAATTTGATTGAATTTTTCGAGGGGGTGACTAGGTGTGTGGATGAGGGTAGTGTAGTTGATGCAGTCTGCATGGACTTCAGTAAGGCTTTTGACAAAGTCCCGCATGGGAGACTGGTCAAGAAGTTAAGAGCCCATGGGATCCAGGGCAATTTGGCACATTGGATCCAAAATTGGCTTAGCGGCAGGAAGCAGAGGGTGATGGTCGAAAGTTGTTTTTGTGACTGGAAGCCTGTGTCCAGTGGTGTACCGCAGGGATCGGTGCTGGGACCTTTGCTGTTTGTAGTGTACATTAATGATTTAGATATGAATGTAGGAGGCATGATCAGTAAGTTCGCAGATGACACGAAAATTGGTGGAGTGGTAAATAGCGAGGAGGGAAGCCTCAAGCTACAGGATGATATAGATGGGTTGGTTAGATGGGCAGAACAGTGGCAAATGGAATTTAACCCTGAAAAGTGTGAGGTGATGCATTTTGGGAGGACTAACAAGGCAAGGGAATACACAACGAATGGTAGGACCCTAGGAAGGACAGAGGATCAGAGGGACCTTGGTGTGCATGTACATAGATCCCTGAAGTCAGCAGGACAGGTAGATAAGGTGGTTAAAAAGGCATATGGGATACTTGCTTTCATTAGCCGAGGCATAGAATATAAGAGCAGGGAGGTTATGATGGAGCTGTACAAAACGCTAGTTAGGCCACAGCTGGAATATTGTGTGCAGTTCTGGTCGCCACACTATAGGAGGGATGTGATTGGATTGGAGAGGGTGCAGAGGAGATTCACCAGGATGTTGCCTGGGCTGGAATGCTTCAGCTATGAAGAGAGACTGGACAGGCTGGGGTTGTTTTCCTTAGAGCAGAGAAGGCTGAGGAGGGACCTGATTGAGGTGTACAAAATTATGAGGGGCATAGATAGGGTAGATAGAAAGGAACTTTTCCCCTTAGTAGAGGGGTCAATAACCAGGGGGCATAGTTTCAAGGTAAGGGGCAGGAGGTTTAGAGGGGAATTGAGGAAAACTTTTTCACCCAGAGGGTGGTTGGAATCTGGAACTCACTGCCTGAAAGGGTGGTAGAGGCAGGAACCCTCACAAAATTCAAGAAGCATTTAGATGAGCACTTGAAACGCCATAGCATACAAGGCTACGGACCAAGTGCTGGAAAATGGGATTAGAATAGACAGGGCTTGATGGCCAGCGTGGACACGATGGGCCGAAGGGCCTCTTTCTGTGCTGTATAACTCTATGACTCTATGACTGTGAGTTCCATGGCACACCATGTTTTCAAAAGCTCATTTATCCAGATATTTTTATTGTGTAACTAAGACCTTAAAGACTGCGCTGAATCGAAGTCTAATTTACTTGAAAAGAAAATGTTCCCAGTTTTCTCCCCTCTTCCCTCTGCACCTCTCTGGCTCTCGCTGGGGTACATTGCCACAGATACCAGCAGCCTTCCCCCAAACTGACCATTCTTCACGTGCGACCTCAAACACTGAGCGTCGGCGGGATATTTGTGCCATGGCTTGTTTGGCAGCACCTCCCAAACCCGCGACCTCTACCACCTAGAAGGACAAGGGCAGCAGGCGCATGGGAACACCACCACCTCCAAGTCACACACCATCCTGACTTGGAAATATATCGCCGTTCCTTCATCGTCGCTGGGTCAAAATCCTGGAACTGCCTCCCAAACAGCACTGTGGGAGCACCTTCACCACACGGACTGCAGCGGTTCAAGAAGGCGGCTCACCACCACCTTCTCAAGGGGCAACTAGGGATGGGCAATAAATGCTGGCCTCGCCAGCGACGCCCACATCCCGTGAATGAATAACTGAAAAAGTAAAAAGGATGTAAGATTCCCCACACACCGAGCTCCTGATCGCAGCTGTCCCAATATGGAGAGCCAGTGCATTGCATTTATATAGCGCCTTTAACGTAGTAAAATGTCCCAAGGTGCTTCACAAGAGCGATTATCAAACAACACTTGACACCGAGCCACATAAGGAGACATTAGGACAAAGAGGTAGGTTTTAAGGAGCATCTGAAAGGAGGAGGGAGAGGTTTAGGGAGGGAATTCCAGAGCCTAGGACAGGGAAGGAAGGGAGAGAGGGAGGGAGGGTAAGTTGGAGGCTGAGTTATTTCCAAGGCATACTCACAAAACTGGGAGATTGGCAACAGCTTGTTGGTAAGGAACTGGTGCTTGACAGAATGGAAACCGCGATAACTTAGGAAAGAAATGAATTGAAAACGACCTCGAATGTTCCTTGAACTCTAGCTTCAGGCGGTAGAGCCACACTCAATCAGTGCTGTGACCAGCGCGCACATACAGCTCGTGTCTGCAGTCAATAGTAATGTATTATCGGCCAAATGCTGTCTGGAGTGGCTGAGCATTGATGTCAGGACAACCTTTAAACATCTGACATGATCAGATAAATAGATTGACATTTACTTCAAGACTGGCCTTCATTCTGAAAAGCAACAGGGATCCAATTAAGCAGTCAGTGAAGCATGGACTTCAACATCCTGCACATCCCATATTTCCGAAGGCTTTGAAGACACGCTGACCGTGATTAAGGCGCAAATAATTGGCGGTGACACATTGCTAAGCCTTTGACTACATTTCTGAGTAAAATATGGTCCCCATTAAGGGTATGGACAAACTCTGGGGAAGATCGAGGCTTACACACTTGCATATCAATGGAGTTATTGGAGTGCTGCCAGCTCAGGCCCATGGTGGAGTCAGTCTGGAGACTTCCAGTAACTCGACCTACTGCCTGCCGCTCTGCTACATGCCCTAGGGTTTGTGTAGTCAAGGACTGGAGAACTGTTCATCGTTCTATCCACTGCTCAGACAGGACTATCACAGAACTACATTCCCATTCACTCCCGTTATATACAGAGCCAATGGACCCAACCCCATCCCATTCACTCCCATTATATACAGAGCCAATGGACCCAACCCCTTCCCATTCACTCCCATTATATACAGAGCCAATGGACCCAACCCCATCCCATTCACTCCCGTTATATACAGAGCCAATGGACCCAACCCCATCCCATTCACTCCCATTATAAACAGAGCCAATGGACCCAACCCCTTCCCATTCACTCCCGTTATATACAGAGCCAATGGACCCAACCCCTTCCCATTCACTCCCATTATATACAGAGCCAATGGACCCAACCCCTTCCCATTCACTCCCGTTATATACAGAGCCAATGGACCCAACCCCTTCCCATTCACTCCCATTATATACAGAGCCAATGGACCCAACCCCATCCCATTCACTCCCGTTATATACAGAGCCAATGGACCCAACCCCATCCCATTTACTCCCGTTATATACAGAGCCAATGGACCCAACCCCTTCCCATTCACTCCCGTTATATACAGAGCCAATGGACCCAACCCCTTCCCATTCACTCCTGTTATATACAGAGCCAATGGACCCAACCCCCATCCCATTCACTCCCGTTATATACAGAGCCAATGGACCCAACCCCTTCCATTCACTCCCATTATATACAGAGCCAATGGACCCAACCCCATCCCATTCACTCCCGTTATATACAGAGCCAATGGACCCAACCCCATCCCATTCACTCCCATTATATACAGAGCCAATGGACCCAACCCCATCCCATTCACTCCCGTTATATACAGAGCCAATGGACCCAACCCCATCCCATTTACTCCCGTTATATACAGAGCCAATGGACCCAACCCCTTCCCATTCACTCCTGTTATATACAGAGCCAATGGACCCAACCCCATCCCATTTACTCCCCGTTATATACAGAGCCAATGGACCCCAACCCCATCCCATTCACTCCCGTTATATACAGAGCCAATGGACCCAACCCCATCCCATTCACTCCCGTTATATACAGAGCCAATGGACCCAACCCCATCCCATTCACTCCCGTTATATACAGAGCCAATGGACCCAACCCCTTCCCATTTCACTCCCGTTATATACAGAGCCAATGGACCCAACCCCTTCCCATTCACTCCTGTTATATACAGAGCCAATGGACCCAACCCCATCCCATTCACTCCCGTTATATACAGAGCCAATGGACCCAACCCCTTCCCATTCACTCCCATTATATACAGAGCCAATGGACCCAACCCCATCCCATTCACTCCCGTTATATACAGAGCCAATGGACCCAACCCCATCCCATTCACGTCCCATTATATACAGAGCCAATGGACCCAACCCCATCCCATTCACTCCCGTTATATACAGAGCCAATGGACCCAACCCCATCCCATTTACTCCCATTATATACAGAGCCAATGGACCCCAACCCCTTCCCATTCACTCCTGTATATACAGAGCCAATGGACCCAACCCCATCCCATTTACTCCCGTTATATACAGAGCCAATGGACCCAACCCCATCCCATTTACTCCCGTTATATACAGAGCCAATGGACCCAACCCCATCCCATTCACTCCGATTATATACAGAGCCAATGGACCCAACCCCATCCCATTCACTCCTGTTATATACAGAGCCAATGGACCCCAACCCCTTCCCATTCACTCCTGTTATATACAGAGCCAATAGACCCAACCCCATTCCATTCACTCCCTTTATATACAGAGCCAATGCACCCAACCCCATCCCATTCACTCCCGTTATATACAGAGCCAATGGACCCAACCCCTTCCCATTCACTCCCTTTATATACAGAGCCAATTGACAACCCCTTCCCATTCACTCCCGTTATATACAGAGCCAATGGACCCAACCCCATCCCATTCACTCCCTTTATATACAGAGCCAATGGACCCAACCCCATCCCATTCACTCCCTTTATATACAGAGCCAATGGACCCAACCCCATCCCATTCACTCCCGTTATATACAGAGCCAATGGACACAACCCCTTCCCATTCACTCCCTTTATATACAGAGCAAATGGACCCAACCCCCTTCCCATTCACTCCCGTTATATACAGAGCCAATGGACACAACCCCTTCCCATTCACTCCCCTTATATACAGAGCCAATGGACCCAACCCCATCCCATTTACTCCTGTTATATACAGAGCCAATGGACCCAAACCCATCCCATTCACTCCTGTTATATACAGAGCCAATGGACCCAACCCCTTCCCATTCACTCCTGTTATATACAGAGCCAATAGACCCAACCCCATTCCATTCACTCCCTTTATATACAGAGCCAATGCACCCAACCCCTTCCCATTCACTCCCTTTATATACAGAGCCAATGCACCCAACCCCATCCCATTCACTCCCTTTATATACAGAGCAAATGGACCCAACCCCATCCCATTCACTCCTGTTATATACAGAGCCAATTGACAACCCCTTCCCATTCACTCCCCGTTTATACAGAGCCAATGGACACAACCCCTTCCCATTCACTCCCGTTATATACAGAGCCAATAACCCCTTCCCATTCACTCCCGTTATATACAGAGCCAATGGACCCAAACCCATCCCATTCACTCCTGTTATATACAGAGCCAATGGACCCAACGCCTTCCCATTCACTCCTGTTATATACAGAGCCAATGGACCCAACCCCTTCCCATTCACTCCCTTTATATACAGAGCCAATGGACCCAACCCCATCTCATTCACTCTCGTTATATACAGAGCCAATGGACCCAACCCCATCCCATTCACTCCCGTTATATACAGAGCCAATGGACCCAACCCCATCCCATTCACTCCCGTTATATACAGAGCCAATGGACCCAACCCCATCCCATTTACTCCCGTTATATACAGAGCCAATGGACCCAAACCCATCCCATTCACTCCCTTTATATACAGAGCCAATGGACAACCCCTTCCCATTCACTCCCGTTATATACAGAGCCAATGGACCCAACCCCATCGCATTCACTCCTGTTATATACAGAGCCAATGGACCCAACCCCATCCCATTCACTCCTGTTATATACAGAGCCAATGGACCCAACCCCATCGCATTCACTCCTGTTATATACAGAGCCAATGGACCCAACCCCTTCCCATTAACTCCCTTTATATACATAGCCAATGGACCCAACCCCATCCCATTCACTCCCGTTATATACAGAGCCAATGTACCCAACCCCATCCCATTCACTCCCTTTATATACAGAGCCAATGGGCCCAACCCCTCACATTATATACAGAGCAAAATGAGCCAAATCTCCGTTAAAGGTATAAATGCCAGTTATTGTTGAAGGAGTTATTATCCATACCATCACACTTCCAGCCGGGCACCTCAGTGCAGCATTGAAGGCGTGCGACTCTGTCAAAGGCAAGATATTAAACCAAAATCCTGTCGGCGTGTTCAAGTGTTCCGAATAGATTTGTTTTGGAGCGGTATTTGCTGTTTATGATGAGCTTTAGCCTCAGCTGGGATGATTAGATGCGATGGGGATTTAGCAGTTAGTTGTTTTATATCCAGATTATAGACATATTGATCCCAGCTTTCCAAGGTATACGTCTATCAGGGAGCAACTGCACGCAGACTGCATTCTCAAAATCAATGAATGTTGAAACAAAACACATTGGTTCCCTTTTTCCCAAATAATAGCCCTTTTTTCAAGGTGTGTTTCTGCTGGTCTCCCTGTACTATCCAGGGTTCAATATTATGAAGGGCTTTAATAGCGTAAATAAGGCGAAACTGTTTCCATTGGCGGGAGAATCACTAACCAGAGGACACAGGTTTAAGATCATTGGCAAAAGAACCAGAGGGGAACTCAGGAGAATTTTTTAAAATGTTGCTGTGTTCTGGAATGCGCTGCCTGAAAGGGCGGTGGAAGCAGATTCAATAGTAACTTTCAAAAGGGAATTGGATAAATACTTAATTAGGAAACATTTACAGGGCTCTGGGGAAAGAGCAGGGGGAGTGGGACTAATTCGAGAGCTCTTTCAAAGAGCCGGCACAGGCACGATGGGCCGAATGGTCTCCTTCTGTGCTCTTTCTCGGACCGGACGGCAACTCACCTCCCCATAAAAGGCCTGCCCGTTCAATAGATGCTCCGATCCTTGGCTGCCCTCACTGCCAAAGTGTAACCGGATCTCTTCTAAGCGGTAACTGTAGGTCATGGGCACGCCGGAGATGTTGACCAAGTGCTCCTTGTCCAGCCGCAGGGAGACGTGCCGGCCAGTGTTGTACATCGTCCCACTGACCTGGTGTCAAACACAAAGAAAGTGTCAGCGTGTGTCGAGCCTGAGCCGGAAGTCATTGCTTCGTGTTCTGGGCACCTGCCCAGGTGTCAGCCGTGGCTCCGTGGGTAGCAAGCTCGCCCCTGAGTCTGAAGGCAGCGATTTGAGCTTGTAATCAAAGCTGACAATTCAGAGCTGCACTGTCGGAGGGGCCGTCTTTCGAGTGAGACGTTAAACCGAGGCCCCGTCTGCTCTCTCGGGTGGACGTAAAAGATCCCACAGTTTCAAAGAAGAGCAGGGGAGTTCTCCCCGGTATCCTGGGCCAATATTTATCACACAATTAACATAACGAAAACAGATTATCTGGTCATTATCTCATTGCTGTTTGTGGGATTTTGCTGTGCACAAATTGGCTGCTGCGTTTCCTACATTACAACAGTGACTCCAATTCAGGTGATGAAAGATGCTGTAGAAATGCAGGTCGTTTCCTTCATCACGTTGGACTGGGGTGAGTAAGAACACTAAAACAGGGCGAGCAGGCGAGCCAGAGAATGCAGTTAATTGCAGAGGGATTTGGATCTGTTTTGCAAATGGGCAAGTGAGTGAAACTGAGAAATGTCTGCACGAAGGGAGTGCCAGGAAAAGACCATCTGCTCCAGCGAGCCTGTTCCAAATCGCGCATTGGAGAAAAAGACATCTCCTCATTTTGCTATGAATGGGATTGAACAACAACAACAACTTGCATTTGTATAGCGCCTTTAACGTAGCACAATGTCCCCAAGGCGTTTCACAGGACCGTGATCAGACAACATGACACGAGCCACAGAGAGTCATCAAATGATACAGGAACAGGAGGAGGCCTTTCGGCCCATCGTGCCTGTGCCGGCTCTTTGAAAGAGCTCTCGAATTAGTCCCACTCCCCCTGCTCTTTCCCATAGCTCTGTAATATTTTCCCTTCGATTATTTATCCAATTCTCATTTGAAAGTTACTATTGAATCTGCTTCCACTGCCCCTTCAGGCAGCGCATTCCAGATCACAACAACTCGCTGCATAAAAACATTTCTCCTCATCACCCCGCTGGTTCTTTTGCCAATTATCTTAAATCTGTGTCCTCTGGTTACCGACCCTCCTGCCACTGGAAACAGTTTCTCCTTATTTAATCTATCAAAACCGTTCCTGATTTTGAACGCCTCTATCAAATCTCCTCTCAACCTTCTCTGCTCAAGGAGAACAACCCCAGCTTCTCCATTCTCTCCACACTGAAGTCCCTCATCCCTGGAACCATTCCAGTAAATCTCCTCTGCACCCTCTCCAAGGCCTTGACATCCTTCCTAAAGTGCGGTGCCCAGAATTGAACCCAATACTCCGGCTGAGGCCTAACCAGTGTTTTATGAAGGTTTACCATAACCTCCTTGCTTTTGTGCTTTATTCCTCCATTAATAGAGCCCAGGATCCCGTGTGCTTTTTAACAGCCTTCTCACCTTGTCCGGCCACCTTCAATGATTTGTGTACGTTCACCCCCGGGTCTCTCTCTTCCTGCACCCCCTTTAGAATTGTTCCCTTTAGTTTATATTGCCTCTCCTCATTCTTCCTATCAAAATATATCACTTCACACTTCGCTGTGTTAAATTCCATCTGCCATGTGTCTGCCCATTTCACCAGTCTGTCTGTGTCCTCCTGAAGTCTGTTACTATCCTCCTCACTGTTTACTACATTTCCGAGTTTCACGCCATCTGCAAACTTTGAAATAATGCCCCGTGTACCCAAGTCCAGGTCATTAATATATATCAAAAAGAGCAGTGGTCCCAACACCGACCCCTGGGGGACACCTCTGTAAACCTCCCTCCAGTCTGAGAAACAACCGTTCACCGCTACTCTCTGCTTGCTGTCCCTGAGCCGATTTTGTATCCGTGCTGCCACTGTCCCGTTAATCCCATGGGCTTCAATTTTGCTCACAAGTCAATTATGTGGTAAAAGTATTGGAAGCACAAAGCAAATCCACTGCGACAAGTGATCGAACCTGCAGAAATAAACCCCATTGGATTTTGAGTGCAATGCCTTGACCACTTGGCCATCGCAGCTGACATAAGGAGATATTCGGACAGGTTTGGTCAAAGAGGGAGATTTTAAGGAGCGTCTGAAAGAAAGAGAGAGTGGTAGAGAGGCGGAGAGGTTTAGGGAGGGAATTCCAGAGCTTAGGGCCTCAGCAGCTGAAGGCACGGCCACCAATGGTTGAGCGATGGAAATCGGGGATGCGCAAGAGGCCAGAATTGGAGGAGCGCTGAGATCTCGGGGGGTTGTGAGGCTGGAGGAAATTACAGAGGTAGGGAGAGGCGAGGCCATGGAGGGATTTGAAAACAAGAATGAGAATTTTAAAATCGAGGTGGTGCCGGACCGGGAGCCAATGTAGGTCAGCGAGCACAGGGGTGATGGGTGAACGGGATATCAGGGTTGAGGCAATATAGTGAAGCAATTTAATAAATGAATTGAACGTTAGGATATATAACTAGAATAATGGAGTACAAATCTAAGAGGATTTACAATGCATTGGTTAGATCAAACCTGGAGTACTGCATTCAGCTTCAGGTACAAACTCCAAAAGGACATGTATGGATTGGAGAGGGTCAAGGGTGAAGAGAATGAGCAATGTAGAAAGATTAGAGAAATGTAAGCTCTATAATCTGGAGAAAAGGTTAAGGGGCGGCTTCATTGAGGCATATTATATTACATAGGAACAGGAGGAGGCCATTCAGCCCCTTGAGCCTGTTCCGCCATTCAGTGAGATCATGGCTGATCTGTATCTTAACTCCATTTACCCACCATTGCTTAATATCCCTTAATACCCTTACCCAACAACAATCTATCGATCTCAGTCTTGAAATTTCAATTGACCCCCAAACTTTTTGGGGAGAGCGTTCCAGATTTCCAGATCACCCCTGAAAGGCCTGGCTCTAATTTGAAGGTTCTGCCCCCTTGTTCTGGACTCCCCCCACCAGAGGAAATAGTTTTGCTCTCTCTACCCGAGTGACATTTTTATTATATTGAAATCAGACACCCTTGGATCTTTCCTATCTAACTGATTGGAATGTCATCCGTTCGAACTAACACTGTGTGGATAGAGGATAAAACAAAGCATTTGCAAATGAATAAAGAGCTGGGTTTAATCCATGAAAGTACATTTCTGCTGATGCTCTTCCACTAAGCAGGTCTGGCACTGTGGGTTTACATTCTCGATGTGTAGATAGACTGAAAGGCTAAGACATGCTCTAGAGTCCGATCTCCGATGCTGTCAATCCAGTCCCTAATAGGCGCGAGCCCACAGCATGAATCTACCCACCATTCCACACTAATTGCCACCAAATTGTCAACCCTGTTCATTAAGGCCCCCAGGAATGGCCGGTGTGAGGAATGGTGGGGGTGGGGCAGGTGGGGGAGTTCACACCGCTGAGCTCGGCAGGGGCGGGAGGGGGTTTAACACAGAGTGGAGTGACCTTACCCTTTGAACCCGAGCCACACGCCGCCTCTGCTGGGAGTTCTGATTGCAGACACCGGGTGCAAAAACGTGCAAGCGTATTTCATCCCTCACTAGCACTGGCATCTCCACCTTTAATAGCAAAAGATTGGAGCACAAAGTTAATGAATGTATTTTCTGTGCTGACTGATTTACAATTGGGATAACGAGGCCATGAACAGGGGGAGGGGGGGTCGAGGTTGGTCTGCACGGGGCGGGAGGGAGAGCTACTGGGGTGACAGCCATTTTTAATAGTAGGCATATTGCCTCAGACACCTTCCCCTCCCACCCTCCCCCTCCTCAGACACCCACCTCACCCACTCTCTTCCCCTCCCACCCTCCCCCTCCTCAGACACCCACCTCACCCACTCTCTTCCCCTCCCACCCTCCCTTCCACCCTACCCCACTCCCCTCAGACACCCCTTCCCATCACCTCCTCCTTCCCTCCCTCCCCTACCCCTACCCCCTCAGACAGCCCCGCCCCTCACCCCCTCACGCCTCCCCCTCCTCCATCCCCTCCTCCTACCCCTCGCCCAATGGAATCATGTCACCCACCTGTTCTTCACTGACCTGGAGACAACTCACAACGCAGGGAGATTGGGTCATTCTGAGCTGGCAAAGATGGAATCACAATCAGTCCATTCCTCCCCCCTCTGCCTCAGTTACCTCTGGCTGGCTGCGGTCACCAGCAGCTCATTGTCACAGGGCAGGGACGGTGTCTGAAGGTGAGCAGGACAGGCCCAACAGGCCCAAGTTAAAGGACCTCTGGGCAGACGTATCAAAGGTGCAACTGAAAAGGAGAGGAATCTCACCGCACAGGAGGAGGCCATTCGGCCCATCGTGCCTGTGCCGGCTCTTTGAAAGAGCTCTCCAATTAGTCCCACTCCCCCTCTGCTCTTTCCCCATAGCGCTGCACATGTTTCCTTTTCAACTATTTATCCAATTCACTTTTGAAAGTTACTATTGAATCTGCTTCCACCGCCCTTTCAGGCAGCGCGTTCCAGATCACAACAACTCGCTGCGTAAAACAATCTTTCCTCCTCTCCCCTCTGGTTCTTTTGCCGATTATCTTCAATCTGTGTCCTCTGGTTACCGACCCTCCTGCCACTGGAAACAGTTTCTCCCTATTTACTCTGTCAAAACCCTTCATGATTTTGAACGCCTCTATTAAATCTCCTCTGAACCTTCTCTGCTGTAAGGAGAACAATCCCAGCTTCTCCAGTGTCTCCACATAACTGAAGTCCCTCATCCCTGGCATCATTCCAGTAAATCTCCTCCACACCCTCCCTAAGGTCATGACATCTTTCTTAAAGTGCGGTGCCCAGAATCGGCCGCAATACTCCAGCTGAGGCCTAACCAGTGATTTATAAAGGTTTAGCCTAGCCTCCTTGTTTTTGTTCTCTATTCCTCCATTAATAAAGCCAACGCTCCCGTGTGCTTTTTTTTAACGGCCTTCTCACCTTGTCCCATCACCTTCAGAGATTAGTGTTCGTCCACCCCCCCGGGTCTCGATAAACACGGCAAACGTCTGCGGCACTTGCTCCCTGAATCAGTGAGAGGTGCTCAGCATCTGGGGGCCATGACTGACATGCACCCGCAGACACTCGCACTGACCGAGCGGAAAGCTGGAGACTGTTAGAGTGGGTTATCAGACTGAAAAGAATTGACGGGGGGAGAAAGTGGTGGTTTGTGGGGGAGGCTTAGTGAGTCTCCCCAGGTCTAAAACCATTAAAAGGTCAATCATTCACACACACCTCCTTCAAAGAAAGCCTGTGTCGCATGGGAAGGGCTAACCTGGATTGACAGGGTACAATTTCCTTCCGGATTGTGTTTAACCGCAGTACCAGCGCTGTTTCATCTTACAAAGGTTCTTTTATCAGGATGACGGAGATGCAGTTTGACATCTCCTGTGTAAACTGACTGCAGATAACATGACATAGCATGACGGTTTCATTTCTGGCAGCTGACAGTTATCTGACAGACAGCCAGTGGGGATTGTCAGTTTGAGACACGCAGGATTCGTGCGGAAGGTAACCCAGTCTCATTTATTTATTTCTGTTTTCTCCTGAAGGTGTTGCGGGGGGTCAGTACCCTCCACCTGTCGGTGCCCCAGGAGCTGTTGTTGAGCTGTGAGTCTAGGCAGTGAAGGTGGCCAGGGTACCTGATCATCGAGGCTATTGTAGCCAATCCCAATTGCTATTAGTCACAGGACAGGAGAGTGTCTTTAATCATGTCTTTGTAACTAAATTCCCGGGTCCATCCGCATCCCATCTCGGACCCCAGTTCCATCTCTGCTATCTCTCCTTCCCCTTTCTTCATTACCCTCCCCTGGCCTTCATTGCCTCCTTTTCTTTCTCCGCCGGCAGGTACTCTACACTCACTAACCCCTACTCTCCACTCTACCCTCACTAACCCCTACTCTCCACTCTACCCTCACTAACCCCTACTCTCCACTCTACCCTCACTAACCCCTACTCTCCACTCTACCCTCACTAACCCCTACTCTCCACTCTACCCTCACTAACCCCTACTCTCCACTCTACCCTCACTAACCCCTACTCTCCACTCTACCCTCACTAACCCCTGCTCTCCACTCTACCCTCACTAACCCCTACTCTCCACTCTACCCTCACTAACCCCTACTCTCCACTCTACCCTCACTAACCCCTACTCTCCACTCTACCCTCACTAACCCCTACTCTCCACTCTACCCTCACTAACACCTACTCTCCACTCTACCCTCACTAACCCCTACTCTCCACTCTACCCTCACTAACCCCTACTCTCCACTCTACCCTCACTAACCCCTACTCTCCACTCTACCCTCACTAACCCCTACTCTCCACTCTACCCTCACTAACCCCTACTCTCCACTCTACCCTCACTAACCCCTACTCTCCGCTCTACCCTCACTAACCCCTACTCTCCACTCTACCCTCACTAACCCCTACTCTCCACTCTACCCTCACTAACCCCTACTCTCCACTCTACCCTCACTAACACCTACTCTCCACTCTACCCTCACTAACCCCTACTCTCCACTCTACCCTCACTAACCCCTACTCTCCACTCTACCCTCACTAACCCCTACTCTCCACTCTACCCTCACTAACCCCTACTCTCCACTCTACCCTCACTAACCCCTACTCTCCACTCTACCCTCACTAACTCCTACTCTCCACTCTACCCTCACTAACCCCTACTCTCCCTCTACCCTCACTAACCCCTACTCTCCACTCTACCCTCACTAACCCTACTCTCCACTCTACCCTCACTAACACCTACTCTCCACTCTACCCTCACTAACCCCTACTCTCCACTCTACCCTCACTAACACCTACTCTCCACTCTACCCTCACTAACCCCTACTCTCCCTCTACCCTCACTAACCCCTACTCTCCACTCTACCCTCACTAACCCTACTCTCCACTCTACCCTCACTAACACCTACTCTCCACTCTACCCTCACTAACCCTACTCTCCACTCTACCCTCACTAACCCCTACTCTCCCTCTACCCTCACTAACCCCTACTCTCCACTCTACCCTCACTAACCCCTACTCTCCACTCTACCCTCACTAACCCCTACTCTCCACTCTACCCTCACTAACCCCTACTCTCCACTCTACCCTCACTAACCCCTACTCTCCACTCTACCCTCACTAACCCCTACTCTCCACTCTACCCTCACTAACCCCTACTCTCCACTCTACCCTCACTAACCCCTACTCACCACTCTACCCTCACTAACCCCTACTCACCACTCTACCCTCACTAACCCCTACTCTCCACTCTACCCTCACTAACCCCTACTCTCCACTCTACCCTCACTAACCCCTACTCTCCACTCTACCCTCACTAACCCCTACTCTCCCTCTACCCTCACTAACCCCTACTCTCCACTCTACCCTCACTAACCCCTACTCTCCACTCTACCCTCACTAACCCCTACTCTCCACTCTACCCTCACTAACCCCTGCTCTCCACTCTACCCTCACTAACCCCTACTCTCCACTCCACCCTCACTAACCCCTACTCTCCACTCTACCCTCACTAACCCCTACTCTCCACTCTACCCTCACTAACCCCTACTCTCCACTCTACCCTCACTAACCCCTACTCTCCACTCTACCCTCACTAACCCCTACTCTCCACTCTACCCTCACTAACACCTACTCTCCACTCTACCCTCACTAACCCCTACTCTCCACTCTACCCTCACTAACCCCTACTCTCCACTCTACCCTCACTAACACCTACTCTCCACTCTACCCTCACTAACCCTACTCTCCACTCTACCCTCACTAACCCCTACTCTCCACTCTACCCTCACTAACCCCTACTCTCCACTCTACCCTCACTAACACCTACTCTCCACTCTACCCTCACTAACCCCTACTCTCCACTCTACCCTCACTAACCCCTACTCTCCACTCTACCCTCACTAACCCCTACTCTCCACTCTACCCTCACTAACCCTACTCTCCACTCGACCCTCACTAACCCCTACTCTCCACTACTCATCACTCTTCCCAATCTCCTGCCGCCGCTCAAGGCTTGGCTCCCTCTTAAATCATTCTATTCTCTCTGTGCCTCTCTTGGCATCCCTCGAACGGCCGCCTAACGAGCAGCAGCCCAAATTGCCCGATCTTACTGTTCTCCCGCCCTAAGCACCTGCCGCGAACTAATCTCGCCAACCCCCTCCCAGTCCCTCCATGCTCGGCCCCTCTGGACTCCCCCAGTACATTCGATATCATCGCTCTCTCCGCATTTCCCTTCAAAGTGTACGTTCACTGGTAAGTAAGGGCCTTGTCATCCATGACCTTATTGTGGACGATCAAATTGACATCATGGCACTGACGGAGACATGGTTGAGGGGTGATGACACCCTTCCCCTTAATGAAGCATCCCCACCTGGCTATACTTTCCACCATATTCCGTGCCCAAACCGCCACGGTGGTGGTGTAGCCCTTATATCGAAATCGCACCTTGGTCTGTCTCTCTATTCCTCCGGCACCACCTCCTTCGAGCATCTCACCTTGTTCCAGCCCTCACATCTCTCTTTTAAAATCCTTATTCTGTACCTCGCACCCAAATACCACACCAAGTTTCTCACCGAGATATCTTCTCTGCTTTCCTCCCTCTGCCTCTGCACCGAGCGACTTCTCATCCTCGGTGATTCCAACCTCCATCTCAACTCATCTTGCTCCCTCTCCTCTGAGTTCACTGCCCTTCTTTCCTCCCTTAATCTCTCCCTTCAGGTCAACTCCCCCACCCATATACACGGCCACCCCCTCGATCTTATCGTCTCACGTGGCCTCATTATCCCCACCGTAACCATCAGCAATAAGGCAATCTTCGACCATTTCCTTATATCACTCTCTACCCATATCCCCCTTCCCCCTCCTAACCCCACTTCTTTCTGTATCCGCACCTGGAATGAACTCTCCCTCAAGTCCCGTACCACTGCACTTTCTAATTCCCAAATACCTAGCCTTTGGCCCACTGCTCTTCATCACATCTGTGCAGCTACTGACTGGCCAAATCACACCCTCTCCACCACCTTTGATGCCCTTGTCCCCACTAAAATCATTACACTCTCTCACCCTAGTCGTTCCCCCTAGTATACCCCTTATCTGCACTCCATTAAGTCCAAGGAACACAGACTTCAACGTCTTTGGTGGACAACTGGTCTAATCATCCGTCACCAGATTTGGCTCGATTCTATAAAGCACTCCCAGGTCCTTCTCTCCATCATTAATACCGACCACTATTCCAAGATCATCCAGGACGACAAAAATAACACCAGGCTTCCCTTCTCCACCACTAGCCGTCTTCTCAAACCCCCCTCCCACTGCCTCCTCCTCCCTCACCTCCAGCAATAAATGTGAGGAACTCATGGACGTCTTTGCTAAAAAGATTGACACCATCCGTTCAACCGCCACTGCTACTTCCCTCCCTACCCCGAGCCCACCGGCCCTTACTTCCTCTCCGTTTTCTCCCTGCCTAACCCTAAACTTCCACATTTCCCTCCTGTTTCCCCTCTTGCCATTTCAAAGCTCATCTTCCCAATGAGACCCACCTCCTGCTCGCTCAACAACAACAACTTGTATTTATATAGCACCTTTAACATAGTAAAACGTCCCAGGGCGCTTCACAGGAACGTTATCGGACAGAATTTGACACCGAGTCACATGAGGAGATATTAGGACAGGTGACCAAAAGCTTGGTCAAAGAGGTAGGTTTTAAGGAGCGTCTTAAAGGAGGAGAGAGAGGCGGAGAGGTTTAGGGAGGGAATTCCAGAGCTTAGGGCCCAGGCAACAGAAGGCATGGCCGCCAATGGTGGAGCGGTTATAATCAGGGATGCTCAAGAGGGCAGAATTAGAGGAGCGCAGATATCTCGGGGGGTTGTGAGGCTGGAGGAGGTTACAGAGATAGGGAGGGGCGAGGCCATGAAAACAGATGAGAATTTTGAAATCGAGGCATTGCTTAATCGGGAGCCAGTATAGGTCAGCAAGCACAGGGGTGATGGGCGAACGGGCCTTGGTGCGAGTTAGGACACGGGCAGCCGAGTTTTGGATGACCTCAAGTTTACGTAGGGTAGAATGTGGGAGGCCAGCCAGGAGTGCATTGGAATAGTCAAGTCTAGAGGTAACAAAGGCATGGATGAGGGTTTCAGCAGCGGATGAGCTGAGGCAAGGGCGGAGACGGGCGATGTTACGGAGGTGGAAATAGGCGGCCTTAGTTATGCCGTGGATATGAGGTCGGAAGCTCATTTCAAGGTCAAATATGACACCAAGGTTGCGAACAGTGTGGTTCAGCCTCAGACAGATGTTAGGGAGAGGGATGGAGTCAGTGGCTAGGGACCGAATACAATGGCTTCGGCCTTCCCAATATTTAACTGGAGAAAATTCCTGCTCACCCAATACTGGATGTCGGACAAGCAGTCTGACAGTTTAGAGATCGTGGAGGGGTCAAGAGAAGTGGTGGTGAGGTAGAGCTGGGTGTCATCAGCGTACATGTGGAAACTGGCGCTGTGTTTTCGGATATCGCCAAGGGGCAGCATGTAGATGAGAAATAGGAGGGGGCCAAGGATAGATCCTTGGGGGACACCAGAGGTAACGATGTGCAAGAGGGAAGAGAAGCCATTGCAGGTGATTTTCTGGCTATGATTAGATAGATAAGAATGGAACCAGGCGACTGCGGTCCCACCCAAGCTGCACAACAGTGGCGAGGTGTTGGAGAAGGGTGGAGTGGTCAACCATGTCAAAGGCTGCAGACAAGTCGAGAAGGACGAGGAGGGATAGTTTACCCTTGTCACAGTCACAAAGGATGTCATTTGTGACTTTGATGAGAGCCGTTTCTGTGGCAGGGGCAGAAACTGGATTGGAGGGATTCAAACATGGAGTTGCAGGAAAGATGGGTGCGGACTTGAGAGGCAACAACAGGTTCAAGGATTTTGGAGAGGAAAGGGAGGTTGGAGATGGGGCGGATTTGAGGGAGAGGGGGACAGTACCCGAGGAAAGAGAACCATTAACAATGTCAACTAACATGGGAGCCAGAAAAGGAAGTTGGGTGGTCAGCAGTTTGGTGGGAATAGGGTCGAGGGAGCAGGAAGTGGGTCTCGTGGAAAGATGAGCGTGGAGAGGTCATGAGGGGAGCTCGCGACATCATTCGAACCCCTTCTGGGTTACAAGCTACAGGAGTTCCACCTGACCTAGGGACAGAGTGTTGCCGCTCCGACCCTCTCCCTGGCCACTGTCTGAGGCTGAACCAGACTGTTCACAACTTTGGCGTCCGATTTGACCCTGAGCTGAGTTTCCGACCACACATCCTCTCCATCACCAAGACCGCCTACTTCCACCTCCATAACATCGCCCATCTCTGCCCTTGCCTCAGCTCATCTGCTGCTGAAACTCTCATCCATGCTTTGTTACCTCTGGACTCGACTATTCCAATGCACTCCTGGCTGGCCTCCAACCTTGCACCCTCCCTACTCTAAACCTCTCCGCCTCTCTTTCCTCCTTTAAGACGCTCTGTAAAACCTACCTCTTTGACCAAGCTTTTGGTCACAAGTCTTAATACCTCCTTATGTGGCTCGGTGTCAAATTTTGTTTGATAATTGCTCCTGTGAAGCACCTTGGGACATTTTAAGTGCAGGTTATTGTTGTTGCGCACATGTAATGTCACCATTTCCTTGTGATATAAGTATTCCTTGCCCATTACATTAATGCTCTGGCTTCTTCTTGTTACTCACCCTGGCAACATTGATCACACGGGCTATCTGTGGTGCAAGGTGTCCCTTCTTATTGAATAAGGGAAGTGAATTGTTCCCTCTCCACGTGTCTTGCCGATCGTATTACTTCAGCTGTTATTCTCGTTCCTTGAGGCCATCAGCACTGTTGCCTCCCGCGACTTGGGATATTTCATTTGACCAAATTGCAAAATTCATGGAACGTAAGAACATAGAGCGCCTTTCACCACCTCAGGACATGCCAAAGCGCTTTACAGCCAATAAAGAGCATAGAAATAGGAGGATAGTGCAGATGAATGTGTGGCTGGAGAGATGGTGCAGGAGGGAGGGTTTTAGATTCCTGGGGCATTGGGACCGGTTCTGGGGGAGGTTGGACCTGTACAAGTTGAACAGGTTGCACCTCAACAGAGCCAGGACCAATATCCTCACAGGGAGGTTTTGCTGGTGCTGTTGGGGAGAGTTTAAACTAGCTTGGCGGGGGGATGGGCACCAGGATGTAACATTAGAAAGGGGAAATAAAGTGCTCAAAGGATTGGGAGAGGCAGAGAGCACTAGAGTAAGAAATAGTAAGGTATTGGAGGGGTCAAACTAAGTGAGAACACAGGATGGTCTAAGGTGGGCTTACAGTGTATGTATGTGAACGCACGAAGCATAGTAAACAAGGTCAGTGAGCTGCAGGCACAAATAGCCACATGGGAATATGATGATGTGGCAATAACGGAGAACTGGCTCAAAAAAGGGCAGGATTGGATATTAAATATTCCTGGTTATAAAGTGTTAAGGAAAGATAGGAGGTGGTGTGGCAGTAATGGCCAAGGAGAATGTTCCAGTGCTGGAGAGGGGGGATGTCCTGGGGGGGTCAAGGACAGAATCTATATGGCTAGAGTTAAGAAATAATAGAGGTGCCATTACACTACTAGGTGTATTCTATAGACCACCAACTAGTGGGAAGGATATGGAGGAGCAAATTTGCAGGGAAATTACAGAGAGGTGCAAGAACTATAGGGTAGTGATAATGGGGGACTTCAAATATCCTAATATAGACTGGGATAGTAATAATGTAAAGGGCAGAGGGGGGAAGGATTTCTGAAGTGTGTTCAGGAGAACTTTCTGGATCAGTATGTTTCCAGCCCAACGAGGGAGGAGGCATTGCTGGATCTGGTTCTGGGGAATGAGGTGGGTCAAGTGGAGTAAGTGTCAGTAGGTGAACATTTAGGGAACAGTGATCATAGTATCACAAGGTTTAGATTAGTTATGGAAAAGGACAGGGAGCAATCGAGAGTAAAAGGCCTAGAAATTCAGTTTGGGGCGCCCAGCTCGCCTGGGCACCGGAATTACTGCTGCGCGCGGAGCCACTTGCGCCAGCGGGAAATTCACTTTCAGCGCCCCAAGTGGAAGCCGGCCGCTAAACAAGGGTTTCGGCGCCCCGCTTGGGGCACTGAAACTGAATATCAGCGTGCAAAGTGCCGCAGTGCCACCCGCTGTGGCACGGCAGCCTGCGGTACTGCAGGCCTTCCTCTCAGTCTTAAGGGGGAGGTGCCTGCAACAGCGCGATCCCCGCTCGCGAGTGCCGGCAAATGAGCCCGGCACCAAGGAGAAGTGCCGGGCTCTCTGGAAACAGCCGGCAATGCCGCGGGGGGGTGGTGAAGGAGGCCGGGGACGGAGGTGCGGGCAGGCGGCCGCCGAAAAAGCGGCCAGCCGCACCTCCACCTTAACTCGCCCCACTACCGGCACAGGTAGGCCCCGTGTACTGGTCGCTGTTTGCGGCCGGCGCGGGGGAGGTGGCAGCAACCAAATATGGCCAGCGGGGTGATAGCGGGGCGCTGCGCACACCGATGACGTCATCGGTGGCGGCGCAGCGCTACTGGCTAACGCCGCCATTAGCGCCCCGCTAAATATCGCGGTAGGTTTGCACAGTGGCGCAAAAGCCCTCTTTGGGCGCAAACTGGTGGCGCAGGCCACTGAATTTCTAGGCCAAAATGTTTAACTGGGGGGAAGGCCAGTTTCAGTGGGATGAGAACGGATCTGGCCCGGATAAACTGGAATCAAAGATTGGCAGGCAAAACTGTAATGGAACAATGGGCTGCCCTTAAAGAGAAAATAGTTCGGGTACAGTCGAGGTACATTCCCACGAGGGGGAAAGGCAAGGCAACTAAAGTCGCGGCTCCCTGGATGACGAAAGAGAGAGAGAATATGATGAAGCAGAAAAAGAGTGCGTATGACAGATGTCAGGTTGTAAATACATCTGAGAATCAGGTAAATATAGAAAAGGTCAGAGGAGAAGTGAAAAAGAAAATAAGAGGGGCAAAGGGAGGGTATGAGAATAAAATGGCAGCCAACATAAAAGGGAATCCAAAAGTCTTCTATAGACATACAAACAGTAAACGGGTAGTAAGAGGAGGGGTGGGGCCAATTAGGGACCAAAAAGGAGATCTACGTATGGAGGCAGAGGGTATGGCTGAGGTACTAAATGAGCACTTTGCATCTGTCTTCACCAAGGAAGAGGATGCTGCCATAGACATAGTGAAGGAGGTGGTAGAGGAGATACTGGATGGGATAAAAATTGATAGAGAGGAGGTACTAGAAAGACTGGCTGTACTTAAAGTAGATAAATCACCAGGAGCGGATAGGATGCATCCTAGGATGCTGAGGGAATTGAGGGTGGAAATCGCGGAGGTACTGGCCATAATATTCCAATCCTCCTTAGATACAGGGGTGGTGCCAGAGAGGACTGGAGAATTGCAAATGTTACACCATTGTTCAAAAAAGGGTGTAAAGATAAACCCAGCAACTACAGGCCAGTCAGTTTAACCTCGGTAGTGGGGAAGCTTTTAGAAACAGTAATCAGGGACAAAATTAACAGTCACTTGGACAACTGTGGATTAATTAAGGAAAGCCAGCACGGATTTGTTAAAGGCAAATCATGTTTAACCAACTTAATCGAGTTTTTTGATGAGGTAACAGAGAGGGTTGATGAGGGTAATGCGGTTGACGTGGTGTACATAGATTTCCAAAAGGCGTTTGATAAAGTGCCAGATAACAGGCTTACCAGCAAAGTGGAAGCCCATGGAATAAAAGGGACAGTGGCAGCGTGGATACGGAATTCGCTAAGTGACAGGAAACAGAGAGTAGTGGTGAACAGTTGTTTTTCGGACTGGAGGAAGATATACAGTGGTGTTCCCCAGGGGTCGGTTCTGGGACCACTGCTTTTCTTGATTTCTATTAATTACTTGGACGTGGGTGTACAGGGCACAATTTCAAAATTTGCAGATGACACAAAACTTGGAAGTATAGTGAACAGTGAGGAGGAGAGTGACAGACTTCAGGAAGACAGACAGGCTGGTGGAATGGGCGGACACGTGGCAGATGAAATTTAACGCAGAAAAGTGCGAAGCGATACATTTTGGTAGAAAGAATGAGGAGAGGCAATATAAACTAAAGGGTACAATCCTAAAGGGGGTGCATGAACAGAGAGACCTGGGGGTATATGTGCACAAATCATTGAAGGTGGCAGGGTAGGTTGAGAAAGCGGTTAAAAAAGCTTACGGGATCCTGGGCTTCATAAATAGAGGTATAGAGTACAAAAGTGTGGAAATGATGATGAACATTGGTTCGGCCCTAACTGGAGTACGGTGTCCAATTCTGGGCATAGTACTTTAGGAAGGATGTGAAGGCCTTGAGAGGGTACAGAAAAGATTTATGAGAATAATTCCAGGGATGAGGGACTTCAGTTACGTTGATAGACTGGAGAAGCTGGGGTTTCAGACTGGAGTCCTTTATTGCCGGCATTGGCTTCCTACATGGTGCGCTCCCAGGTACAGCATACAGCGCTGTCAATCTTCAACCGCTCCCGCTCAGTTGGTGCCTTTCTCATCTCACCACTCACTAGGTTCACTGGATTGATTCCTGGGATGAGAGGGTTGTCCGATGAGGACAGATTGAGTAACCATTCTATGATTTTAAGTGCAGTCACTGTTGTAATGTAGGAAACGCAGCAGCCAATTTGTGCACAGCAAGATCCCACAAACAGCAACGTGATAATAACCAGAGAATCTGTGTTAGTGGTGTTGATTGAGGGGTAAATATTGGCCAGGACACCGGGGAGAACTCCCCCCGCTCTTCTTCAAATAGTGCCGCGGGATCATTTACACCCACCTGAGAGAGCAGACAGGGCCTCAGTTTAATGACTCATCCAAAAGACGGCACCTCTGACAGTGCGCCGCTCCCTCAGTACTGTCCCCCCGACAGTGCAGCACTCCCTCTGTACTGCCCCTCCGACAGTGCAGCACTCCCTCTGTACTGTCCCCCCGACAGTGCAGCGCTCCCTCAGTACTGCCCCTCCGACAGTGCAGCGCTCCCTCAGTACTGCCCCTCCGACAGTGCAGCGCTCCCTCAGTACTGCCCCTCTGACAGTGCAGCACTCCCTCAGTACTGCCCCTCCGACAGTGCAGCGTTCCCTCAGTACTGCCCCTCCGACAGTGCAGCGTTCCCTCAGTACTGCCCCTCTGACAGTGCGGCGCTCACTCAGCACTGCACTGGAGTGTCAGCCTGGATTTTGTGCTCGAGTCTCTGGAGTGGGACTTGAACCCACAACCTTCTGACTCAGAGGCGAGGGTGCTGCCCACTGAGCCACAGCTCACACCCACTTTAAGCCCCATAGAGCAGAACGCCCGATGTTCTACATTACCAACCATAACACCCCTATTGTTAGAAAGCATTGCATCACCGACTCACATGAGCAATGCTGAGTGAGATCTGTTCGCAATCCTGCCTTTAAAATATTCAATTCTATTAAGCCCTGTGTTCAATGGCTAAACCTATTAGTGTCTCAGTGTTAGTAAAACAAAAGAGACCACTCTGTATAACAGAGAATAATTAAATCCAGTTATTGCAACTCTAATATTACATTGAATTCATCCATTTTAATTATTCAAACTCTGGCTCGCAATTTCATAATAAGGGGCCGTTTCCAAATCTTGGTTTATAAAGACTGGCCTTGTGACTTGCTTACATAGAAACATAGAAGATAGGAGCAGGAGTAGGCCATTCGGCCCCTCAAGCCTCTTCCGCCATTTAATGAGGTCATGGCTGATCATCCAAATTCAGTACCCTGTCCCTGCTTTCTCCCCATATCCCTTGATCCCTTTAGCCTTAAGAAATATATCTGACTCCTTCTTGAATATATTTAATGAATTGGCCTCAACTGCCTTTTGTGGTAGAGAATTCCACAGGTTCACCACTCTCTGGGTGAAGAAATTCCTCCTCATCTCAGTCCTAAATGGCTTACCCCTTATCCTTAGACTGTGACCCCTGGTTCTGGACTCACCCGCCATCAGGAACATCCTTCCTGCATCTAGTCTGTCTAGTCCTGTTAGAATTTTATAAGTTTCAATGAGATCCCCTCTCATTCTTCTAAACTCCAGCGAATACAAGCCCAATCAACCCAATCTCTCTTCATATGTCATTCCTGCCATCCCAGGTATCAGTCTGGCGAATCTGGCTGCACTCCCTCCATGGCAAGAACATCCTTCCTCAGATAAGGCGACCAAAACTGCACACAATACTCAAGGTGTGGTCTCACCAAGGCCCTGTACAACTGCAGCAAGACAACCTTGCTCCTGTACTCGAATCCTCTCGCTATGAAGGCCAACATACCATTTGCCTTCTTAACCGCCTGCTGCACCTGCATGCTTACCTTCAGCAACTGGTGCACAAGGACACCCAGGTCTCGTTGCACTTCCCCTTCTCCCAATCTATTGCCGTTCAAATAATAATCTGCCTTCCTGTTTTTGCCACCAAAGTGGATAAACTCGCATTTATCCACATTATACTGCATCTGCCATGCATCTGCCCAATCACCCAACCTGTCCAAATCATACTGGAGTTTCTCGGCATCCTCCTCACAGCACACACGCCCACCCAGCTTTGTGTCGTCTGCAAACTTGGAGATATTACATCTAGTTCCCTCGTCCAGATCATTAATATATATAGTGAATAGCTGGGGTCCTAGGACCGATCCCTGCGGTACCCCACTAGTCACTGCCTGCCACTCGGAAAAAGAGCCGTTTATTCCAACTCTTTGCTTCCCGTCTGCCAACCAGTTCTCTATCCAAGTCAGTACCTTACCCCCAATCCCATTTGCTTTAACTTTGCACGCTAATCTCTTATGCGGGACCTTATCGAAAGCCTTCTGAAAGTCCAAATACACCACATCCACTGGTTCTCCCTTATCTATTCTACCAGTTACATCCTAACACAAGGAGGGAATTTTGTTCCTTACCAGCTCTATAAGTGAATTTGAAAGCCCTCCACCTGTTTAAAATGACCCGGACGCTCTCGTGCAGCACGATCACTGGAATAAGGCAGCGGCTTTTTGTTTAATATTGATTCTCGGGATGTGGGCGTTGATGGTCAAGGCCACATATAGTCACATATCGGCCAGACCGGGTAAGGACGGCAGATTTCCTTCCGTAAAGGACATTGGTGAACCAGTTGGGTTTTTACAACAATCCGATAGTTTCATGGTCACTTTCACTGAGACCAGCTTTTTATTTCCATATTTTAAAAACTGAATTCAAAATCTCAACGACCCATGGGTGGGATTGAACAAGGATCATTAATCCAGGCCTCTGGACCACTAGTTCAGTAACATAAGCACTACCCTACTGTAGCCGGTGCCAGTTGATAATGCTATGGTATCTGAGAGAGTCACAAACTCTGCATCTAATGGCAATGGTTTGTTCTTTGTTCATATGTGGCCCAAATTTAGACTCATTCAGGCCCCAAACCTGCTTCCCGAGTGTGAGGATCCCAGTCCCAGTATTTCACACCCGGATCCCTTTCTATCTGGAGTAGGAAATCGGGTACGGTGTAAATCAGACTGCCAATTTGCTATGAGCCACTTCCGCGCTGACCTACACTGGCTCCCAGTCCAGCAACGCCTCGATTTAAAAATTCTCATCCTTGTTTTCAAATCCCTCCATGGCCTCGGCCCTCCCTATCTCTGTAATCTCCTCCAGCCCTACAACCCCCCCCGAGATCTCTGCGCTCCTCTAATTCTGGCCTCTTGAGCATCCCTGATTATAATCGCTCCACCATTGGCGGCCGTGCCTTCAGCTGCCGGGGCCCTAAGCTCTGGAATTCCCTCCTTAAACCTCTCCGCCTCTCCCCCTCTCTCTCCTCCTTTAAGACGCTCCTTAAAACCTCCCTCTGTGACCAGGCTTTTGGTCGCCTGTCCTAATACCTCAACAACAAAAACTTGCATTTACAGAGCGCCTTTAACATAGTAAGACGTCCCAAGGCGCTGCACAGGAGCGATTATCAAACAAGATTTGACACCGAGCCACAGAAGGAGATATCAGGAGAGTTCTCCCAGGTGTCCTTATGTAGCTCGCTGTCCATGTCTTCTGATTGATAGCCGCTCCTGTGAAGCTCCTTGGAAGGTTTTACGATGTTAAAGGCGCTATATAAATGCAAGTTGTTGTAGAATCTGAATTTTTGAGCTGGTCCCGAAGCAGCAGGGTGAGATTCGCCCTCCAGGATCGGCCTGTTGTAATTTACAGACCCAATATAAGAACCGCCTCTGCTCTTCCTGTAGGAGAAGGCAATTCTGGGTGACAAGTAAATGTATGGATTCATTAACCCGGCCAGTTCGGATAATGGCTTATTGTACATTATTGATATTTCTGACTATAAGCTCCCATATTTCTTCATTTTTGCATTCAACGTGCTGGCTGTGTCAGCAGGTTTAAATTACTGATCAAGTAGTTCTGTTAATACAATGAGCATTTATTATCTAATGCTTACATGAAAGTTAAACGGGGATTTAAATAAAAGATTGGCTCTGAATAAATTACCATTAATTATGTTAATGATCCATATCGGTGGTCATCCTTTGTTACCTCTAGACTCGACTATTCCAACACACTCCTGGCTGGCCTCCCGCATTCCACCCTACATAAACTTGAGGTCATCCAAAACTGGGCTGTCTGTGTCCTAACTCGCACCAAGTCCCGTTTACCCATCACCCCTGTGCTCGCTGACCTACATTGGCTCCCAGTTAAGCAACGCCTCGATTTCAAAATTCTCATCCTTGTTTTCAAATCCCTCCATGGCCTCGCCCCTCCCTATCTCTGTAATCTTCTTCAGCCCCACAACCCCCCAGAGATTTCTGCGCTCCTCTAATTCTGCCCTCTTGAGCATCCCCGATTTTAATCGCTCCACCATTGGTGGCTGTGCCTTCTGTTGCCGGGGCCCTAAACTCTGGAATTCCCTCCCTAAACCTCTCCACCTCTCTACCTCTCTTTCCTCCTTTAAGGCACTCCTTAAAACCTACCTCTTTGACCAAGTTTTTGATCATCTGCCCTAATACCTCCTTATGTGGCTCGGTGTCAAATTTTGTCTGATAATCGCTCCTGTGAAGCACCGTGGGACGTTTTATGTTAAAGGCGCTATATAAGTACACGTTGATGTTCTTGTTGTCTGTCAGGGTTGCTGAGATCCGTGACGGTTGGCATAGTTACCAAAGCTGAACTGTCAGAGGGTCAGTACTGAGGGAGCGCTGCACTGTCAGAGGGTCAGTACTGAGGGAGCGCTGCACTGTCGGAGGGTCAGTACTGAGGGAGTGCTGCACTGTCAGAGGGTCAGTACTGAGGGAGCGCTGCACTGTCGGAGGGTCAGTACTGAGGGAGCGCCGCACTGTCGGAGGGGCAGTACTGAGGGAGCGCTGCACTGTCGGAGGGTCAGTACTGAGGGAGCGCTGCACTGTCGGAGGGTCAGTACTGAGGGAGCGCTGCACTGCACTGTCGGAGGGTCAGTACTGAGGGAGCGCTGCACTGTCGGAGGGTCAGTACTGAGGGAGCGCTGCACTGTCGGAGGGGCAGTACTGAGGGAGCGCTGCACTGTCGGAGGGTCAGCACTGAGGGAGCGCTGCACTGTCAGAGGGTCAGTACTGAGGGAGCGCTGCACTGTCGGAGGGTCAGTACTGAGGGAGCGCTGCACTGTCAGAGGGTCAGTACTGAGGGAGCACTGCACTGTCGGAGGGTCAGTACTGAGGGAGCGCTGCACTGTCGGAGGGTCAGTACTGAGGGAGCGCTGCACTGTTGGAGGGTCAGTACTGAGGGAGCGCCGCAATGTCGGAGGGGCAGTACTGAGGGAGCGCTGCACTGTCGGAGGGTCAGTACTGAGGGAGCGCTGCACTGTCGGAGGGTCAGTACTGAGGGAGCGCTGCATTGTCGGAGGGTCAGTACTGAGGGAGCGCTGCACTGTCGGAGGGTCAGTACTGAGGGAGCGCTGCACTGTCGGAGGGGCAGTACTGAGGGAGCGCTGCACTGTCGGAGGGTCAGTACTGAGGGAGCGCTGCACTGTCGGAGGGTCAGTACTGAGGGAGCGCTGCACTGTCGGAGGGGCAGTACTGAGGGAGTGCCGCACTGTCAGAGGGTCAGTACTGAGGGAGCGCTGTACTGTCGGATGGGCAGTACTGAGGGAGCGCTGCACTGTCGGAGGGTCAGTACTGAGGAAGCGCTGCACTGTCGGAGGGTCAGTACTGAGGGAGCGCTGCACTGTCGGAGGGTCAGTACTGAGGGAGCGCTGCACTGTCGGAGGGTCAGTACTGAGGGAGCGCTGCACTGTCGGAGGGTCAGTACTGAGGGAACGCTGCACTGTCCATGGGGCAGTACTGAGGGAGCGCTGCACTGTCAGAGGGTCAGTACTGAGGGAGCGCTGTACTGTCAGAGGGTCAGTACTGAGGGAGCGCTGTACTATCAGAGGGTCAGTACTGAGGGAGCGCTGCACTGTCGGAGGGTCAGTACTGAGGGAGCGCTGCACTGTCCATGGGGCAGTACTGAGGGAGGGCTGCACTGTCGGAGGGGCAGTACTGAGGGAGCGCTGCACTGTCAGAGGGTCAGTACTGAGGGAGCGCTGCACTGTCAGAGGGTCAGTACTGAGGGAGCGGTGCACTGTCGGAGGGTCAGTTCTGAGGGAGCGCTGTACTGTCAGAGGGGCAGTACTGAGGGAGTGCTGTACTGTCAGAGGGTCAGTACTGAGGGAGCGCTGTACTGTCAGAGGGTCAGTACTGAGGGAGCGCTGCACTGTCGGAGGGTCAGTACTGAGGGAGCGCTGCACTGTCGGAGGGGCAGTACTGAGGGAGCGCCGCACTGTCAGAGGGTCTGTACTGAGGGAGCGCTGCACTGTTGGATGGGCAGTACTGAGGGAGCGCTGCACTGTCGGAGGGTCAGTACTGAGGGAGCGCTGCACTGTCGGAGGGTCAGTATTGAGGGAGCGCTGCACTGTCGGAGGGTCAGTACTGAGGGAGCGCTGCACTGTCGGAGGGTCAGTACTGAGGGAGCGCTGCACTGTCAGAGGGGCAGTACTGAGGGAGCGCTGTACTATCAGAGGGTCAGTACTGAGGGAGCGCTGCACTGTCAGAGGGTCGGTACTGAGGGAGCGCTGCACTGTCCATGGGGCAGTACTGAGGGAGCGCTGCACTGTCAGAGGGTCCGTACTGAGGGAGCGCTGTACTGTCAGAGGGTCAGTACTGAGGGAGCGCTGTACTATCAGAGGGTCAGTACTGAGGGAGCGCTGCACTGTCGGAGGGTCAGTACTGAGGGAGCGCTGCACTGTCCATGGGGCAGTACTGAGGGAGGACTGCACTGTCGGAGGGGCAGTACTGAGGGAGCGCTGCACTGTCAGAGGGTCAGTACTGAGGGAGCGCTGCACTGTCAGAGGGTCAGTACTGAGGGAGCGGTGCACTGTCGGAGGGTCAGTTCTGAGGGAGCGCAGTACTGTCAGAGGGACAGTACTGAGGGAGTGCTGTACTGTCAGAGGGTCAGTACTGAGGGAGCGCTGTACTGTCAGAGGGTCAGTACTGAGGGAGCGCCTCACTGTCGGAGGGTCAGTACTGAGGGAGCGCTGCACTGTCAGAGGGGCAGTACTGAGGGAGGGCTGCACTGTCGGAGGAGCAGTACTGAGGGAGCGCCACACTGTCGGAGGGGCAGTACTGAGGGAGTGCTGCACTGTCGGAGGGGCAGTACTGAGGGTCGCCGCACTGTCGGAGGGTCAGCACTGAGGGTGGGCTGCACTGTTGGAGGGGCAGTACTGAGGGAGTGCCGCAATGTTAGAGGGTCAGTACTGAGGGAGCGCCGCACTGTCGGAGGGGCAGTACTAAGGGAGCACTGCACTGTCGGAGGGTCAGTACTGAGGGACGCCGCACTGTCGGATGGGCAGTACTGAGGGAGCGCCGCACTGTCGGAGGGTCAGTACTGAGGGAGCGCTGCAGTGTCAGAGTGTCAGTACTGAGGGAGCGCTGCATTGTCGGAGGGTCAGTACTGAGGGAGCGCTGCACTATTGGAGGGTCAGTACTGAGGGAGCGCTGCACTGTCGGAGGGTCAGTACTGAGGGAGCGCTGCACTATCGGAGGGGCAGTACTGAGGGAGCGCTGCACTGTCGGAGGGGCAGTACTGAGAGAGCGCCGTACTGTCGGAGGGGCAGTACTGAGGGAGCACCGCACTGTCGGCGGGGCAGTACTGAGGGACGCCGCACTGTACACTTCTGTTGTGTATGTACCTTTAAGGGAATAACTGGTCTTAGGCTGCAGTACCGGCAGTGACCACCCCTGTATAAAAGGCCCTAGCAGGCTTCTGTAGTTTCAGTTTCAAGCTGCCTCTTGTTCAGTAAAGTACCTGTTAAACCGTTCTCCCGAAGTCCGTGTATTATTGAGGCGCGGACTTTACATTGGCGACGAGTAAGTTCGAACTCACCTGCAGTGTGGCATCATCTCACGGGGATCTCGCCTGAAAGGAAGGTCCTGGAAGGTCGTAGTCTGAGCAACGGGCGTCGACCGAGGGCAACCGCCCAAAGAATCCATCGGTGTTTGGAGAATTGCGGGAGAGACTGTGGTTCCAGCGAATCGTGCTGGTAGCAGGTAGCGTGCTGACCCTTCCGGACTGCGGCGGGCTCAAGCTCGATTGAGCGGCTCTACAATTCGGGCCGCGCAGCGTCGCCGGGAAAAGAAAACAAGAGAGAGAGGGTGGAGCGCACAGGGCGCGGTCGGTGCTTGACAACAGGACAGCGGAGAGAAACTAAACGGGGGGGAAGGAAAGCGAGACGCGCCGAAGCTGCGTGTCGCCGCCATTACCCCGTAGAACGCTAGGAGCAGCGTGGTAGTAAGGAGAAGAAGGAAAAGCGCGGGAGGCGCCATTTTATCCCGTTGGGGAAGAAGCAAAAGCGCGGGAGGCGCCATTTTATTCCATTGGGGAAGAAGCAAAAGCGCGGGAGACGCCATTTTAAATCGCCCAAGATGACGAAAAGTGGCAGTATCACTGCTTTCGACAACGAGGTAGAAGACTGGACCACGTATGTGGAAAGAATTGAAGTGTACTGCAAGGCAAATGAGGTGGCTGATGGAAAGAGGGCGCCGGTATTATTAAATCTGATGGGTGCGAGTACGTACGGCCTATTGCGGAATTTAATTACCCCAGCTAAACCAATGGAGAAAAGTTTTGAGGAGATTGTTCATATCTTACAGGAACATCTAAGCCCTACACCACTGCTGATAGCAGAAAGATTCAAGTTCCATAAAAGAAACCAGCACAAAGATGAGAGCAATGCTGACTATCTTACGGAACTACGCAAGTTATCGAAGCACTGCCAGTTCGGAGCAGGACTGGCAGACACCTTATGGGATAAGTTTGTCTGCGGGCTCCAGAGTGAAGGAACCCAGAAACGACTACTTTCAAAAAAGGACCTGACGCTAGAACAGGCTTTCAGCATGGCAGTATCCTATGAAGCAGCAGCACGGGGAGCTGCAGAAATACAACAGAAACCATAAGAATACAGTGCTAACGAAATGGCGTATGGAGCCGAAAAGTGCTATCGCTGCGGCAGAACAACCCATGAGCAGAAGGACTGCTGGTTTAAAGACAAAATATGCAGGCAATGCGGGAAAATGGGACATATAGCAAGAGTCTGCAGGTCGGGAAAGAAGACCAACACGACAAGAACTACTAAGGAACAGTACAGGAAAGGAAAGAAACTGACAGATAGTAGTTCAGAAGATCAGGAGAGTGATAAGGACTCCGGGAGCAGGCGACTAAGTTGTTTAAAGTTACACAACGTGATCGCAAAAGAAGATCACCGAACCATTTGGGTCACCCTCATGATAGCAGGGTCCCCAGTGAAGATGGAATTGGACACAGGATCAGCCCTAACTGTCATGAATCGACAAGACTATGAGCGGCTATTCTCACACATACCCTTAAAGGACACGTCCATTGTATTGAAGACATACACGGCGCAAAAGGTCTACCCCAGAGGAAAAATAAGGTTGCCAGTTGAATATAACGGAAAGGAAACACAGAAACTATACATGTACATACTACGAGATGGAGGACCACCATTATTGGGATGTGAATGGATCCGAAGACTACAATTGGATTGGCATTCCATTCTGGCACTAACTGTGACTGACAAAAAAGATGATGACGTCGCACCTGGACGTCTGTCACAAATTCTATCTGACGCGGAAGAGGTGTTCCAACAAGGACTTGGGACTCTAAAAGGAGTAAAGGCAACCATAAAGATTGAGGATAACGCAACCCCAAAATTTTTCAAGGCCAGACCGGTGCCATACGCGATACGCCCAGCTGTGGAAGCTGAACTGGAGAGTCTGGAGCGTTCGGGGGTGCTGTCTAAGGTGGACTGGAGCGAGTGGGCCACACCCATCGTTCCTGTAATGAAGAAAGCATTGAGCAGCACGCCTGGGGAGCCAAGGAAGGTTCGCATCTGTGGGGACGTCAAGGTGACTGTGAACCCAGTCCTGCACACAGTACAGTATCCGCTTCCGCGGATAGAAGATATTTTCGCCTCACTATCTGGAGGGAAACGTTTTACAAAGATTGACCTGGCTCAAGCGTATCTACAAATGGAGGTGGAAGAAGCATCTAGGAAATACCTCACGATAAACACTCACAAAGGCCTTTACCAGTACAATCGACTGGTATTTGGGGTAGCATCGGCCCCAGCTATGTGGCAGAGGGCAATGGAACAAGTCCTGCAAGGGATCCCGGGGACTCAGTGTTATTTGGACAACATCCTGGTTACGGGCGAAAATGACAATGAACACCTTGCCAACCTGGAACAGGTGCTCACGAGATTGCAGGAATATGGGCTACGAGCCAACCGCCCCAAATGCGAGTTCTTCAGGAGACAAATCTCATATTGTGGCCACATGATTGATGAGGAAGGGTTGCATAAGTCGCCGGACAAGATTGAGGCTGTAGTCAAGGCTCCAGCACCAGAAAATGTGTCGCAACTGAGGTCGTTCCTCAGGTTAGTGAACTACTACCATAAGTTCTTGCCGAATTTATCTACAATTCTGCACCCACTGAACGCCCTCCTTCAAACTGGTGTAACATGGAAATGGAGTGATGAGTGTAAGCGTGCCTTTCAGGAATGTAAATGCCAAATCACTTCTAAGAAGTATTGGCCCACTACAACCCAACACTACCGATTCGGTTGGCATGTGATGCGTCACCTTACGGCATTGGAGCGGTGCTGTCACACAAATTCCGTGACGGTTCAGAGAGGCCAATAGCCTTTGCATCGCGCTCGCTAACCTCAGCCGAGCTTAACTACGCCCAGATTGACAGGGAGGCCCTCAGCCTGGTGTGGGGGGTGAAGAAGTTCAATCACTATCTGCACGGGCAGAAATTCACACTACTGACTGATCATCAACCCCTGGTCTCAATTTTTAACCCAAAGAAGGGCGTTCGGGTGATGACGGCGCAACGGCTGCAAAGATGGTCACTTTTTCTAGGGGCACATCAGTATGACATAGAGTACAAAGGTACGAAACAACATGGAAACGCTGATGGGCTGTCGCGCCTACCGTTGCCTACGGCGGAAGAAGCACCTGCAGTGGACCCGGTGGAGATATTCCATGCGACCATAGTCGAATGTTTCCCTGTTACAAACGCAAGTATTGAGAAGGAAACCCGAAATGGCCCGACACTCTCTCGGGTCTATGATTTGACGGTGAAGGGATGGCCAGCATATGGCGACTCACTGTTGCCAGCATTCTCGCCAAGGAGGGAACAGCTGTCAGTGTGCCGGGGAACCTTGATGTGTGGATCCCGAGTGGTAATTCCACCCAAGTTGAGAGATAGAATACTCAATGAGCTTCACGAGGGTCATCTGGGAGGGGTAAAAATGAAGAGCCTAGCCAGGGCGTTTGTGTGGTGGCCGGGAATCGATAAAGAAATCGAGGATATGACCAAGAGATGCACAGGATGCCAGAAGGTCCAAAACGCTCCACCACAGGCCCCGCTACATCCATGGGAGTGGCCCTCATCTCCATGGCAACAGGTACACATTGATTTCACTGGTCCATTTATGGACTTAATGTTTCTAATCGCTGTGGACGCCCATTCGAAATGGCCAGAGGTCATTAAAATGTCCTCCACCACCACGGATTGCAGTCCTAAGGACCATCTTCGCCAGGAATGGGTTGCCAGAACAGATCTGTTCCGACAATGGCCCGCAGTTTGTGTCTGAGGATTTCCGGAGGTTCCTGACGAATAATGGGGTGAAACATTACACATCTGCCCCATATCATCCAGCCACAAATGGATTGGCTGAGAGGTTTGTTCAGACCTTTAAAAAGGCCATAAAGGCAATGTATAATGACGACATACCACTGCAACACAAGGTGGATAACTTCCTGTTTGCTTACCGGAATGCGACACATGCAGTAACCAACCAAACTCCAGCCGTACTGTTTTTCAACCGGAGACTAAGATGTCGCTTGGATTTGCTCAAACCAAACATAAGACGAGATGTTGAGGATAAGCAATTCCAGCACATAAATGAGAAGCCAACCAGGAGTTTCAAGATAGGGCAACCAGTCTTGGCCCGCGATTACCGAACAGAAAAATGGCAGCCAGGCATGATATGCACACAGCAGGGACCACTAATGTACACAGTGGACGTTGGAGAGAGCATCGTGAGACGCCATGCTGACCAGATTCTAGAGTCACAGGAACAAGCCAAACCTGTACCACAAGCATGTGCACCTGGTAATGAGCCCGAAGTACAGATTGCGTCTACCTCAGAAGCAGGGGTATTGGAAGCTGACAAACCAACCAATGACAATGAGCCAGAATTGACTCCACCGCGAGAACAGGATACTCGAGAAAGGCGCTATCCAGTCCGGATCAGGAAGCCTCCTCAAAGACTGAACTTATAAATGACTATTTCAGTTGATGTATATATTACTGAGAAAATTGTAATTGTAATTAGTTATTATTTAGTTGTTAAATGAATGTTATGTACTGTTTATCTAAAAGGGGAGGAATTGTTGTGTATGTACCTTTAAGGGAATAACTGGTCTTAGGCTGCAGTACCGGCAGTGACCACCCCTGTATAAAAGGCCCTAGCAGGCTTCTGTAGTTTCAGTTTCCAGCTGCCTCTTGTTCAGTAAAGTACCTGTTAAACTGTTCTCCCGAAGTCCGTGTATTATTGAGGCGCGGACTTTACAACTTCAAAGGTATTTCATTGGCTCTGGGACATCCTGAGGTGGTGTAAGGCGCTGTGGAAATGCAAGTTGTTGTTGAGATTGAAGAGAAGGGGATTGTAAGGGTGGGGAGATTCCAGTGGTCTGGTGGTGCAGTAAGGGTTAATGCTTGTGATGATTCTATGAAGGTTTTTCCCTGGACAGTGACTATTGCTGACATCAGTGGAAGTGGCGGGGAGAAGTTAATGAGTCTGAGAAGTGCGCGGGAGCTGAATTAACAGCAGTCAACACACCGCTGTTAAACAGGAGCACTCACAGATCTTGTCGTGTCGACAGCGCGTGTTCATTAGTTCCCTCGCTCTGTCAGGCCCAGTGATTCCACCTCAGCCCGTTTGATACAACGCTCCTATCCCGTTAACGCTGTTGTTAAAGTCCAGAGGGAATACGAGCCTTGCAGCAGCGACATGTACTTATTTAGTTCCTTTAATGTTCCGAGCTGTTTCACAGGGCTTGGGTTACGAAAAGGGGAAGGAGAAGGATCGCAAAAGGAAAGACAGACATGCACCACCTCGGGATACCCCAAAGCGCTTTACAGCCAACGAAGTACTTTTTGAAGTGTAGTCACTGTTGTAGTGTAGGAAACACGGCAGCCAATTTGCGCACAGCAAGATAACACAAACAGCAATGTGATAAATGACCAGATAATCTGTTTTAGTGATGTTGGTTGAGGGATAAATATTGGCCAGAACAGTGCAGCGCTCCCTCAGTACTGCCCCTCCGACAGTGCAGCACTCCCTCAGTACTGCCACTCCGACAGTGCGGCGCTCCCTCAGTAGTGCCCCTCCGACAGTGCGGCACTCCCTCAGTACTGCCCCTCCGACAGTGCGGCGCTCCCTCAGTACTGACCCTCTGACAGTGCAGCACTCCCTCAGTACTGCCCCTCTGACAATGCAGCACTCCCTCAGTACTGCCCCTCCGACAGTGCGGCGCTCCCTCAGTACTGCCCTCCGACAGTGCAGCACTCCCTCAGGACTGCCCCTCCGACAGTGCAGCACTCCCTCAGTACTGCCCCTCCGACAGTGCAGCACTCTCTCAGTACTGCCCCTCCGACAGTGCGGCGCTCCCTCAGTACTGCCCTCCGACAATGCAGCGCTCCCTCAGTACTGCCCCTCCGACAGTGCAGCGCTCCCTCAGTACTGCCCCTCCAACAGTGCAGCGCTCCCTCAGTACTGCCCCTCCGACAGTGAGGCGCTCCCTCAGTACTGCCCCTCCGACAGTGAGGCGCTCCCTCAGTACTGCCCCTCCGACAGTACAGCGCTCCCTCAGTACTGCCCCTCTGACAGTGCAGCGCTCCCTCAGTACTGCCCCTCCAACAGTGCAATGCTCCCTCAGTACTACACTGGGAGTGTCAGCCTGGAATCCCTGGAGTGATGCGCAGTTGAATAGCCAGCCAATGGTCACCATCTAGGCACACACAAGGACACTGGCCACTTTGGGGCAGGTATCACCAGGGGAGCCTATCCCAGCTGGAGTCAGCACCTTCAGGAGCGGAGGGGAGCTGGTGTTCCCATCAAAAAAGAGGAGCCTTTGAGAGGCTGTTGGAGGTTCCCAAAAGCATCTCCAGTAACAGCAAGGGAGAGCATTTGGGGAAAAAAATTATCAAATGAAAATAAGGCTGATCCCAGCAGTAGAGGAATGAATTACGAGGCACGGCTGCAGAAACTGGCTTTACTGCCTTGAAGGTTGGCGATTGAGCGAGAGGACCGTACAAAGGTATCTGGGATAGTAAACAGTGTGGGAACGAGAAACCCAGCGTATACCATAGCAAGCAGGGCAGTGGGACACGACACTACAAGTTCCATGTAGGGGAAGGCAAAGTTAGAGCTGATACCAGCAATTTCATCCTGACACTGAATGATCAAACCTTGTGGGGGTCATTCGAACCCAAACCGCCATGTGGAAACTGAGGGGATCGGATCGGCAGCCCGATTTACCCCCGATTTACACTTGATTTACACCCGATTTACCCCTGATTTACACCCAATTTACACCCAATTTACCCCCGATTTACCCCTGATTTACACCCGATTTACCCCTGATTTACACCCAATTTACCCCCGATTTACACCCAATTTACACCCCCCGATTTACACCTGATTTACACCCGATTTACACCCGATTTACCCCCCGATTTACACCTGATTTACACCCGATTTACACCCCCTGATTTACACCCGATTTACACCCAATTTACACCCCTCTGATTTACCCCCGATTTACACCCCTCTAATTTACACCCAATTTACACCCCTCTAATTTACCCCCCTCTAATTTACACCCGGTTTACCCCCGATTTACACCCCTCTAATTTACCCCCGATTTACACCCCTCTGATTTACACCCGATTTACACCCCTCTGATTCACACCGAGTGCTATTTTGAATTTAATGGCCAATCCGATCTAGTTTGTTTCCCACCGTGCGAGTTACAATTACCCACCCCATCCCCATCCCCCCCACCCATTCCCCCATCCCCCCCACCCATCCCCTGACCCCCCACCCATCCCCTGACCCCCCGCCCCCCCACCCATTCCCCCACCCATCCTCCGCCACCCCCACCCATCCCCTGCCCTCCCCCACCCATCCCCCGCTCCCCCACCGGTGGTGGGTTGGACTCTCAGGGAAGATCATGAAGGCCAAATCCCAGGAATGTATTTCGGAACCAATTGGTGGGTACATTTTAACCTAACGTGCCGGGCGGGAATCCCACGGGATCGGGTGGAACGCCCGATTTACACCCCGCTCGATATTGCCCTCCATTCCCTTCCATGGGGAGTACAATCAGGTGGGCGTAAACCCAGCGTCGCACCCGATCCCGTGGGATTCGCGCCAGGTGGATTGGGTTAAAATTGCCCCCCCATGGGGGAAGCTGTGATGGGGCGAGTGTTGAGCCTCTCTAGATGGCTCGTATCCTCCCTCACCCACATTTATCTGGTGACTCTCCGTGAAAGGAGCAACTGGGTTAAACCAGTCGGGTTTTCATTGTTTTGTTTAAGGAGCTGCTCTCATTGCAGGAACCGTAGCAATTAGAACTGTCTTGATACTTGTGGTTTTTTTACATTGACATCTCTCCCAATGCCTTCTGCCACTCTCACAGGGAAGCCTCGTCCTCAAAGGGTTGATGTTTACTTCGACCGTGTCTGAAAATGCCAACAACAAGGAACAGGGAAAAACCCTCCCGACAAGGTCTAAAAATGTCAGCCAGATTTTCTTCATTCAGCCGCTGAAAGTTCATGCCGTCATCAGGCTGGTGACTAATGAGGCAGCGGCCATTCAGTGCTCTTTAGCGAAGAGTCTCATTAAATTTTTAGGAGACCTTTACAAAAAAAAACAACACAATAGGCCTTTCTGAATGTCTGCCGACTCTTGGCTCACTGTCAAAGCTGCAAAGAGGATTTTCATCGCTGGGTTTTGACATTTTTTGGCTGCTTTTTGTTGGTTCTGTTAGTTTTCAAAAAAAACTGGAACTGCTAGAGTCTTGCTCTGAAAAGGTCAAGAGGAGTCCCATTGGGATACCGTGTTAGTGGGAGGAATAGCAGGGAACCTCTGGGAGACAGAAGCAATGTTTATATAAAAATATAATGACTGTGGAAACACCTTTGGCCTTTGAGTTGTTGATTGTGTTATTCTTTGGGTTTCATGTCGCTCTGTGCAGCTCGATATGAACAGGGCCTTGAAATGAAGTTGGCATCTTGGAATGAATGTTGGGATTATGGAGCAACAGCAAGGATGTTAATGTGAAGGGGGAAAATTCACAGGGCTGGAAGGGGAAAGGGCGGGGGAGGGGGGAACTCAGTCGCGGAATCAAAGAAAATTACGGCCCTTCGGCCCATCGTGTCCGTGCCGGCCGACAAAGAGCTCTCCAGCCTAATCCCACTTTCCAGCTCTTGGTCCGTAGCCCTGTAGGTTACGGCACTTCAAGTGCATATTCAAGTACTGTTTAAATGCGATGAGGGTTTCTGCCTCTACCACCCTTTCAGGCAGTGAGTTCCAGACCCCCACCACCCTCTGGGTGAAAAAAGTTCTCCTCAACTCCCCTCTAATCCTTCTCCCAATTACTTTAAATCTATGCCCACTGGTTACTGACCTCTCTGCTAAGGAAAATAGGTCCTTCCTATCCACTCTATCTAGGCCCCTCATAATTTTATACACCTCAATTAAGTCTCCCCTCAGCCTCCACTGTTCCAAAGAAAACAACCCCAGCCTATACAACCTTTCCTCATAGCTAAAATTCCCCAGCCTCGTAAATCTCCTTTGGACGCGAATGGCCTCCTTCTGTGTCGTAAGGGTCCATGATTGAGTTTGGAAGATCATGAGAGAGATTGTCTTGAGATGACTCACCAGTGATACAGAGTCAATGTGGCACTGAGGCACAGCGGCCAGGAAGGATCCAGGTTCCATCCCCAGTGGGTGAACCGGTTTCAGCTGGGCTGGCAGTAGGGGCACAGCAATGAGCTGTAATATTCCTGGGCTAAGGAGGCAAAAGAAAATCAGACCGAGCTCCTCCTCCTGGCTGCTCTCAGTGATCTCTGTTGTGGAGTGCACCATTTTTTTAATCGTTCAAGGGATGTGGGCGTCGCTGGCAAGACCAGCATTTATTGCCCATCCCTCACTGCCCTTGAGAAGGTGGTGGTGAGCCGCCTTCTTGAACCGCTGCAGTCCGTGTGGTGAAGGTAATCCCACAGTGCTGTTAGGGAGGGAGTTCCAGGATTTTGACCCAGCGACGATGAAGGAACAGTCGATATATTTCCAAGCCAGGATGGTGTGTGACGTGGAGGGGAACTTGCAGGTGGTGGTGTTCCCATGTGCCTGTTGCCCTTGTCCTTCTAGGTGGTAGAAGTCGCGGGTTTGGGAGGTGCTGTCAAAGAAGCCTTGGCGAGTTGCTGCAATGCATCTTGTAGATGGTTCACACTGCAGACACGGTGCATCGGTGGTGGAGGGAGTGAATGTTTAAGCTGTGTGATTATTGGATGAGATCAGGATCGGCTGTCCTGTCCTCCAGGGTCAAACAGCCTTCTGATGCTCACCGTCCTGACGCACACACACAAAGGGCTCCAGTCAACACCTTCAGGAGAAGAGGGCAGAAAATAGGGAAAATATAACTCGATGGATATTGCTAACAGATTTGCGTAACATTCAAAAGATCCGTAAACATTAATTCAGCGTGTGTCCTCCTTTCAGGTTCAGTTAATACACTACAATCACGAGCTGTACTCAAACGTCACAGAAGCTTCAAAGAGGCCAAACGGTCTGGTTGTGGTGTCCATATTTATAAAAGTAAGTAATGGAACGAACACACGGGTCAGACTTTACTGGCCAGTGACGGTCTGTGCTGCAGTGTCTGAGTAATGTGAGACGAGGTGTGGGGAGTGCTGCAGTGTCTGCGTAATGTGAGACATGAGGTGTGGGGGGTGCTGCAGTGTCTGCGTAATGTGAGGCATGAGGTGTGGGGCGTACTGCAGTGTCTGAGTAATGTGAGACATGAGGTGTGGGGCGTGCTGCAGTGTCTGCGTAATGTGAGGCATGAGGTGTGGGGCGTACTGCAGTGTCTGAGTAATGTGAGACATGAGGTGTGGGGAGTGCTGCAGTGTCTGAGTAATGTGAGACATGAGGTGTGGGGCGTGCTGCAGTGTCTGAGTAATGTGAGACATGAGGTGTGGGGAGTGCTGCAGTGTCTGAGTAATGTGAGACATGAGGTGTGGGGCGTGCTGCAGTGTCTGAGTAATGTGAGACATGAGGTGTGGGGAGTGCTGCAGTGTCTGAGTAATGTGAGACATGAGGTGTGGGGAGTGCTGCAGTGTCTGAGTAATGTGAGACATGAGGTGTGGGGCGTGCTGCAGTGTCTGAGTAATGTGAGACATGAGGTGTGGGGAGTGCTGCAGTGTCTGAGTAATGTGAGACATGAGGTGTGGGGCGTGCTGCAGTGTCTGAGTAATGTGAGACATGAGGTGTGGGGAGTGCTGCAGTGTCTGAGTAATGTGAGACATGAGGTGTGGGGAGTGCTGCAGTGTCTGAGTAATGTGAGGCATGAGGTGTGGGGAGTGCTGCAGTGTCTGAGTAATGTGAGACATGAGGTGTGGGGAGTGCTCCAGTGTCTGAGTAATGTGAGACATGAGGTGTGGGGGGTGCTGCAGTGTCTGAGTAATGTGAGACATGAGGTGTGGGGAGTGCTCCAGTGTCTGAGTAATGTGAGACATGAGGTGTGGGGAGTGCTGCAGTGTCTGAGTAATGTGAGACATGAGGTGTGGGGAGTGCTGCAGTGTCTGAGTAATGTGAGACATGAGGTGTGGGGCGTGCTGCAGCGTCTGCGTAATGTGAGACATGAGGTGTGGGGAGTGCTGCAGTGTCTGAGTAATGTGAGACATGAGGTGTGGGGAGTGCTGCAGCGTCTGCGTAATGTGAGACATGAGGTGTGGGGAGTGCTGCAGTGTCTGAGTAATGTGAGACATGAGGTGTGGGGAGTGCTGCAGTGTCTGAGTAATGTGAGACATGAGGTGTGGGGAGTGCTGCAGTGTCTGAGTAATGTGAGACATGAGGTGTGGGGCCTGCTGCAGTGTCTGAGTAATGTGAGACATGAGGTGTGGGGAGTGCTGCAGTGTCTGAGTAATGTGAGACATGAGGTGTGGGGCGTGCTGCAGTGTCTGAGTAATGTGAGACATGAGGTGTGGGGAGTGCTGCAGTGTCTGAGTAATGTGAGACATGAGGTGTGGGGCGTACTGCAGTGTCTGAGTAATGTGAGACATGAGGTGTGGGGAGTGCTGCAGTGTCTGAGTAATGTGAGACATGAGGTGTGGGGAGTGCTGCAGTGTCTGAGTAATGTGAGACATGAGGTGTGGGGCGTGCTGCAGTGTCTGAGTAATGTGAGACATGAGGTGTGGGGCGTACTGCAGTGTCTGAGTAATGTGAGACATGAGGTGTGGGGCGTGCTGCAGTGTCTGAGTAATGTGAGACATGAGGTGTGGGGCGTACTGCAGTGTCTGAGTAATGTGAGGCATGAGGTGTGGGGAGTGCTGCAGTGTCTGAGTAATGTGAGACATGAGGTGTGGGGAGTGCTGCAGTGTCTGAGTAATGTGAGACATGAGGTGTGGGGAGTGCTGCAGTGTCTGAGTAATGTGAGACATGAGGTGTGGGGAGTGCTGCAGTGTCTGAGTAATGTGAGACATGAGGTGTGGGGAGTGCTGCAGTGTCTGAGTAATGTGAGACATGAGGTGTGGGGCGTGCTGCAGTGTCTGAGTAATGTGAGGCATGAGGTGTGGGGCGTGCTGCAGTGTCTGAGTAATGTGAGACATGAGGTGTGGGGAGTGCTGCAGTGTCTGAGTAATGTGAGGCATGAGGTGTGGGGGGTGCTGCAGTGTCTGAGTAATGTGAGACATGAGGTGTGGGGAGTGCTGCAGTGTCTGAGTAATGTGAGACATGAGGTGTGGGGAGTGCTCCAGTGTCTGAGTAATGTGAGACATGAGGTGTGGGGCGTGCTGCAGTGTCTGAGTAATGTGAGACATGAGGTGTGGGGAGTGCTGCAGTGTCTGAGTAATGTGAGACATGAGGTGTGGGGAGTGCTGCAGTGTCTGAGTAATGTGAGACATGAGGTGTGGGGAGTGCTGCAGTGTCTGAGTAATGTGAGGCATGTGGTGTGGGGAGTGCTCCAGTGTCTGAGTAATGTGAGACATGAGGTGTGGGGCGTGCTGCAGTGTCTGAGTAATGTGAGACATGAGGTGTGGGGAGTGCTGCAGTGTCTGAGTAATGTGAGACATGAGGTGTGGGGAGTGCTGCAGTGTCTGAGTAATGTGAGACATGAGGTGTGGGGAGTGCTGCAGTGTCTGAGTAATGTGAGGCATGTGGTGTGGGGAGTGCTGCAGTGTCTGAGTAATGTGAGACATGAGGTGTGGGGAGTGCTGCAGTGTCTGAGTAATGTGAGACATGAGGTGTGGGGCGTACTGCAGTGTCTGAGTAATGTGAGGCATGAGGTGTGGGGCGTGCTGCAGTGTCTGAGTAATGTGAGACATGAGGTGTGGGGCGTACTGCAGTGTCTGAGTAATGTGAGACATGAGGTGTGGGGCGTACTGCAGTGTCTGAGTAATGTGAGGCATGAGGTGTGGGGGGTGCTGCAGTGTCTGAGTAATGTGAGGCATGAGGTGTGGGGAGTGCTGCAGTGTCTGAGTAATGTGAGGCATGAGGTGTGGGGGGTGCTGCAGTGTCTGAGTAATGTGAGGCATGAGGTGTGGGGAGTGCTGCAGTGTCTGAGTAATGTGAGACATGAGGTGTGGGGAGTGCTGCAGTGTCTGAGTAATGTGAGGCATGAGGTGTGGGGAGTGCTGCAGTGTCTGAGTAATGTGAGACATGAGGTGTGGGGGGTGCTGCAGTGTCTGAGTAATGTGAGACATGAGGTGTGGGGAGTGCTGCAGTGTCTGAGTAATGTGAGACATGAGGTGTGGGGAGTGCTGCAGTGTCTGAGTAATGTGAGACATGAGGTGTGGAGAGTGCTGCAGTGTCTGAGTAATGTGAGACATGAGGTGTGGGGAGTGCTGCAGTGTCTGAGTAATGTGAGACATGAGGTGTGGGGAGTGCTGCAGTGTCTGAGTAATGTGAGACATGAGGTGTGGGGAGTGCTGCAGTGTCTGAGTAATGTGAGACATGAGGTGTGGGGCGTACTGCAGTGTCTGAGTAATGTGAGACATGAGGTGTGGGGAGTGCTGCAGTGTCTGAGTAATGTGAGGCATGAGGTGTGGGGAGTGCTGCAGTGTCTGAGTAATGTGAGACATGAGGTGTGGGGAGTGCTGCAGTGTCTGAGTAATGTGAGACATGAGGTGTGGGGGGTGCTGCAGTGTCTGAGTAATGTGAGACATGAGGTGTGGGGCGTGCTGCAGTGTCTGAGTAATGTGAGACATGAGGTGTGGGGAGTGCTGCAGTGTCTGAGTAATGTGAGACATGAGGTGTGGGGCGTACTGCAGTGTCTGAGTAATGTGAGACATGAGGTGTGGGGCGTGCTGCAGTGTCTGAGTAATGTGAGACATGAGGTGTGGGGAGTGCTGCAGTGTCTGAGTAATGTGAGACATGAGGTGTGGGGAGTGCTGCAGTGTCTGAGTAATGTGAGACATGAGGTGTGGGGCGTGCTGCAGTGTCTGAGTAATGTGAGACATGAGGTGTGGGGAGTGCTGCAGTGTCTGAGTAATGTGAGACATGAGGTGTGGGGAGTGCTGCAGTGTCTGAGTAATGTGAGACATGAGGTGTGGGGAGTGCTGCAGTGTCTGCGTAATGTGAGACATGAGGTGTGGGGAGTGCTGCAGTGTCTGAGTAATGTGAGACATGAGGTGTGGGGCGTGCTGCAGTGTCTGAGTAATGTGAGACATGAGGTGTGGGGCGTGCTGCAGTGTCTGAGTAATGTGAGGCATGAGGTGTGGGGAGTGCTGCAGTGTCTGAGTAATGTGAGACATGAGGTTTGGGGCGTGCTGCAGTGTCTGAGTAATGTGAGACATGAGGTGTGGGGCGTGCTGCAGTGTCTGAGTAATGTGAGACATGAGGTGTGGGGAGTGCTGCAGTGTCTGAGTAATGTGAGACATGAGGTGTGGGGAGTGCTGCAGTGTCTGAGTAATGTGAGACATGAGGTGTGGGGAGTGCTGCAGTGTCTGCGTAATGTGAGACATGAGGTGTGGGGAGTGCTGCAGTGTCTGAGTAATGTGAGACATGAGGTGTGGGGAGTGCTGCAGTGTCTGCGTAATGTGAGACATGAGGTGTGGGGAGTGCTGCAGTGTCTGAGTAATGTGAGACATGAGGTGTGGGGAGTGCTGCAGTGTCTGAGTAATGTGAGACATGAGGTGTGGGGAGTGCTGCAGTGTCTGCGTAATGTGAGACATGAGGTGTGGGGCGTGCTGCAGTGTCTGAGTAATGTGAGACATGAGGTGTGGGGAGTGCTGCAGTGTCTGAGTAATGTGAGACATGAGGTGTGGGGCGTACTGCAGTGTCTGAGTAATGTGAGACATGAGGTGTGGGGCGTGCTGCAGTGTCTGAGTAATGTGAGACATGAGGTGTGGGGAGTGCTGCAGTGTCTGAGTAATGTGAGACATGAGGTGTGGGGAGTGCTGCAGTGTCTGAGTAATGTGAGACATGAGGTGTGGGGCGTGCTGCAGTGTCTGAGTAATGTGAGACATGAGGTGTGGGGAGTGCTGCAGTGTCTGAGTAATGTGAGACATGAGGTGTGGGGAGTGCTGCAGTGTCTGAGTAATGTGAGACATGAGGTGTGGGGAGTGCTGCAGTGTCTGAGTAATGTGAGACATGAGGTGTGGGGAGTGCTGCAGTGTCTGCGTAATGTGAGACATGAGGTGTGGGGAGTGCTGCAGTGTCTGAGTAATGTGAGACATGAGGTGTGGGGCGTGCTGCAGTGTCTGAGTAATGTGAGACATGAGGTGTGGGGCGTGCTGCAGTGTCTGAGTAATGTGAGGCATGAGGTGTGGGGAGTGCTGCAGTGTCTGAGTAATGTGAGACATGAGGTGTGGGGAGTGCTGCAGTGTCTGAGTAATGTGAGACATGAGGTGTGGGGAGTGCTGCAGTGTCTGAGTAATGTGAGACATGAGGTGTGGGGAGTGCTGCAGTGTCTGCGTAATGTGAGACATGAGGTGTGGGGAGTGCTGCAGTGTCTGAGTAATGTGAGACATGAGGTGTGGGGAGTGCTGCAGTGTCTGAGTAATGTGAGACATGAGGTGTGGGGAGTGCTGCAGTGTCTGAGTAATGTGAGACATGAGGTGTGGGGCGTACTGCAGTGTCTGAGTAATGTGAGACATGAGGTGTGGGGAGTGCTGCCGTGTCTGAGTAATGTGAGACATGAGGTGTGGGGCGTGCTGCAGTGTCTGAGTAATGTGAGACATGAGGTGTGGGGAGTGCTGCAGTGTCTGCGTAATGTGAGACATGAGGTGTGGGGAGTGCTGCAGTGTCTGAGTAATGTGAGACATGAGGTGTGGGGAGTGCTGCAGTGTCTGAGTAATGTGAGACATGAGGTGTGGGGAGTGCTGCAGTGTCTGAGTAATGTGAGGCATGAGGTGTGGGGAGTGCTGCCGTGTCTGAGTAACGTGAGACATGAGGTTTGGGGAGTGCTGCAGTGTCTGAGTAATGTGAGACATGAGGTGTGGGGAGTGCTGCAGCGTCTGCGTAATGTGAGGCATGAGGTGTGGGGAGTGCTGCAGTGTCTGAGTAATGTGAGACATGAGGTGTGGGGAGTGCTGCAGCGTCTGCGTAATGTGAGGCATGAGGTGTGGGGAGTGCTGCAGTGTCTGAGTAATGTGAGACATGAGGTTTGGGGCGTACTGCAGTGTCTGAGTAATGTGAGACATGAGGTGTGGGGAGTGCTGCAGCGTCTGCGTAATGTGAGGCATGAGGTGTGGGGAGTGCTGCAGTATCTGAGTAATGTGAGACATGAGGTGTGGGGAGTGCTGCAGTATCTGAGTAATGTGAGACATGAGGTGTGGGGAGTGCAGCCAGCTCGGGAGGAACAGGTGACTCGGGACCTCTGGTTCCCAAAGCTCTCCCCCACTGGGGGTTTTCCTCGCCTCGTGTCTGGGTCTGTTGTAGACTCATTGATAGAGATTGATCGCTGTGATTAGTCAACAACTCCATTGTCGTTGGATCTGTGATTCCCAGGATAGGAGAAGATGGACTAGACAGACCCTCGGTCTTTTGTCGTCCAGAGATTCCTGTGTTCCTGTTTTCCCTGTGCAATGACCAAGAGTTAGAGAACGTGTCTCACGTGTGGGAGACATTGAGGATGAAAGCTGCTCGCTGTCAAATGTCAACTGTGGGGTGACTTTTTGTTTTCTTTGTTGCAGGTGTCTGACACAGCAAATCCGTTCTTAAACCGCATGCTGAACAGGGACACCATCACAAGGATTACCTATAAAAGTATGTAGAGCACCAGCTTGGCAACAGCTACCCAGCACTGTCCAAGAGCTGCACATCAGTTGTCGAGGTTGGATGCTTTAGTGCTGTGCCAGTGGGACCCTCTGGCAGCCCAGGGACCCTCTGGCAGTCCAGGGGCCCTCTGGCAGTCCAGGGACCCTCTGGCAGCCCAGGGACCCTCTGGCAGTCCAGGGGCCCTCTGGCAGCCCAGGGACCCTCTGGCAGTCCAGGGGCCCTCTGGCAGCCCAGGGGCCCTCTGGCAGTCCTCCTCCCCCTTATTTGTGGCCCTCAAAAGACATGCTGCTCAGACTGTGACTTGGCCTCAATCCACAGGCTACCTGGATTTGGGAGACAGACAGACAGACAGACAGTTCTGGATGAGCAGAAATTTCCTCCAATTAAATGTTGGGAAGACCAAAACCATTGCCTTCGGTTCATGCCACAACCTCTGTTCCCGAGCCACTGACTCCATCCCTCTCCCTCGCCAGTGTCTGAGGCTGAACCAGACTCTTCGCAACCTTGCCGTCCTATTTGACCCTAAGTTAAACTCCCGGCTCCACATCATCTCCATCACCTAGACTCCTTCTTCAACTCTGTAACATCGCCCAATCCATTACAATCCCCGTACTGTTGCAGCCTCTGACACACTTGTATCAGTGATTCCCAATGTCAGGGACGTTACCATGGTAACCAGGATCTTTACTCACGAGGCTCTCGGAATATTTCTCAATGACTGCCAGTACGTCTGAAACTCACTGAGGCAGAAAATCTCCAATCATCAGATGAGCCTGTGGCCACTTCAGGAGGAGACAGTTCCAGAGAAGTCACAGGCAGACTGAGCATGAATAGTAATTTATTGAATTCTACGCTCAGGCCTCAGGGGGTCAGCTGTTGCCTGGGTTAATAGGGGACAGATTATGGCAGTAATTCCATTCATACTTGTCCCTGTACAATTACAAACTGAGGTTGGGAAGAGCACACTGCTCTCCAATGCTGAACAGCTGATAAACCAAAAAACCAGACAGCTTGTTAACGTTCCGCTGCCCGGCCTCCCATGTTCCACCCTTCATATACTCGAACTCATCCAAAACTCGGCTGCCCGTATCCTAACTCGCACCAAGTCCCGATAACCCATCACCCCCTGTGTCCGCTGGCCTACATTGGCTACCGGTCTAGCAATGCCTCGATTTTAAAATTCTCATCCTCGTGTTCAGATCCCTCCCTGGCCTCGCCCCTCCCTATCTCTGTAACCTGCTCCAGCCCCACAACCCTCCGAGATCTCTGCACTCCTCCAATTCTGGCCTCTTGCACGTCCCCGATTTCAATCGCTCCACCATTGTCGGCCGTGCCTTCAGCTGCCGGGGGCCCTAAGCTCTGCAACTCCCTGCCTAAACCTCTCCGCCTCTCTCTCCTCCTTTAAGACGCTGCTTAAAACCCACCTCTATGACCAAGTCTTTTGGTCACCTGTCCTGATATCTCCTTATGTGGCTCGGTGTCACGTTTAGTTTGATAATCGCTCCTGTGAAGCGCCTTGGAACGTTTTATTACGTTAAAGACGCTATATAAATACAAGTTGTTGTTGTTACATGTCCTCCCATTGCAGCCCCATCATTCCCCATTTCCATTCTGGATCATTCTGGAACATTCTGGATCATTCTGGATCTGTTCCTGACGTAAGCAAACTACTAGGCACTTAGTCTAAGCGTCAAACAAAGCTTTAATCAACTGTTTTACAACATGGAGGTCTAGTTGCGTCCTTCACTAGTTCCTGTTAATAATGTCCTGCGCAAGCTGGGCCCATGCCCGAGTATTTATACTCTCCCTGGACAGCGCCACCCACAGGCCGCTCAGTATTATTTCATAAGTCTTTCTTTCATGAATGACTGATTCATGTCAGTTCCATTGTGTCCTGTTCCTGCTCCCGCTGCCTGACCTCATCTACCAAAACCAAAACTTTGTTCCCTTATAGCATTTATTTTCCCAGGTTTTAAGTCTTTGTTTTCCTTCCTCACCACCCCCCACCCCCCCGTTAAGTCATTCCTCCATCATTCCCTCACTGATTAATTCATGGATTTTAATTGTAAAAATGATGCATTCTGATGAATTTTAAATACTCTCATTCGCTGCTATTCAAATTGGCCCACACTGCCCTTCCGAACCCTTCACTTCAAACTGCTCTCCTTTCCCTCCCACTGCCTTAGCTCACACAGGGGGGTCTCCCCCCCCTCCCCATTCACAGGGGGGTCTCCCACTCCCCATTCACAGGGGGGTCTCCCCCCACTCCCCATTCACAGGGGGTCTCTCCCACTCCCCATTCACAGGGGGGTCTCCCCCCACTCCCCATTCACAGGGCGGTCTCCCCCCCCCTCCCCATTCACAGGGGGGTCTCCCCACTCCCCATTCACAGGGGGTCTCCCACTCCCCATTCACAGGGGGTCTCCCACTCCCCATTCACAGGGGGTCTCCCCCCACTCCCCATTCACAGGGGGGTCTCCCACTCCCCATTCACAGGGGGTCTCCCCCCCCTCCCCATTCACAGGGGGTCTCCCCACTCCCCATTCACAGGGGGGTCTCTCCCACTCCCCATTCACAGGGGGTCTCTCCCCTCTCCATTCACAGGGGGTCTCCCCACTCCCCATTCACAGGGGGGTCTCTCCCACTCCCCATTCACAGGGGGTCTCTCCCCCTCCCCATTCACAGGGGGGTCTCCCCCCTCTCCATTCACAGGGGGTCTCCCACTCCCCATTCACAGGGGGGTCTCCCACTCCCCATTCACAGGGGGTCTCTCCCACTCCCCATTCACAGGGGGGTCTCCCCCCACTCCCCATTCACAGGGGGTCTCTCCCACTCCCCATTCACAGGGGGGTCTCCCCCCACTCCCCATTCACAGGGCGGTCTCCCCCCACTCCCCATTCACAGGGGTCTCCCCCCCTCCCCATTCACAGGGGGGTCTCCCCCCACTCCCCATTCACAGGGGGTCTCTCCCACTCCCCATTCACAGGGGGGTCTCCCCCCACTCCCCATTCACAGGGCGGTCTCCCCCCACTCCCCATTCACAGGGGGATCTCCCCCCACTCCCCATTCACAGGGCGGTCTCCCCCCACTCCCCATTCACAGGGCGGTCTCCCCCCACTCCCCATTCACAGGGGGGTCTCCCACTCCCCATTCACAGGGGGGTCTCCCACTCCCCATTCACAGGGGGGTCTCCCACTCCCCATTCACAGGGGGTCTCACCCCACTCCCCATTCACAGGGGGTCTCCCCCCACTCCCCATTCACAGGGGGGTCTCCCACTCCCCATTCACAGGGGGGTCTCCCACTCCCCATTCACAGGGGGGTCTCCCCCCACTCCCCATTCACAGGGGGGTCTCCCCCTCTCCCCATTCACAGGGGGGTCTCCCCCCACTCCCCATTCACAGGGGGGTCTCCCCCTCTCCCCATTCACAGGGGGGTCTCTCCCCCTCCCCATTCACAGGGGGTCTCCCCCTCTCCCCATTCACAGGGGGTCTCTCCCCCTCCCCATTCACAGGGGGGTCTCCCCCCTCTCCCCATTCACAGGGGGGTCTCCCCCCACTCCCCATTCACAGGGGGGTCTCCCCCCACTCCCCATTCACAGGGGGGTCTCTCCCCCTCCCCATTCACAGGGGGTCTCCCCCTCTCCCCATTCACAGGGGGTCTCTCCCCCTCCCCATTCACAGGGGGGTCTCCCCCCCTCCCCATTCACAGGGGGTCTCCCCCACTCCCCATTCACAGGGGGGTCTCCCCCTCCCCATTCACAGGGGGGTCTCCCCCTCTCCCCATTCACAGGGGGGTCTCTCCCCCCCTCCCCATTCACAGGGGGGTCTCCCCCTCTCCCCATTCACGCGGGCACTATTTCATCCTCTCTATTCCTTGCTCTTCCCTCTGTGTGCTGGCAATCTGTTCTCAAGCTTTTTCTCTGGCACCCACTCCCCTCCCAAAGCACCACTCCCAGCTTTTTGCCCCGACCCACTCCACTTCACTTCCCCTTTAATTGTCCCCCGTTTCCCCCTTTAATAATCATTTCTCCTCTTCCCTGTTCTGAAACATTGCCCTTCCCCAAACCTGGCTTCTACGATAAATCAAACTCCGTTTGTACTGCATTTCCACGAGGAATTGATTTGAAAGGATGAAGACAAACGGAAATCGATACGAGAGTGAGCAGGGTTCGGTGGGCTGGGGGGGAAGTGCTGCGTTGGGTAAGGAAAGTGTGAGGATGGTGAAGAGCTGGAAGAAGAGCAGGGCCAAAGGGACTACACCGGACAGGTCAGGCAGGCAGCGAGCGCTGTGGATCCAGAACAGTAGCGTCTGAGTGAAACTACAATCACATAATCAATTACTGAGAACCTACCAGCCAGACAGAGTGAGACTCGGGGGGAATTTTCCCAGCCCTGGGAGGCGGGTATGGAGGCAGGACTGCCGGGAAAATGGCAGAAACTGGGAGCGGGTACCGAACCCGCTCCCAACCCGCCTCCGTACCATCTTCCCGGGAGGCGGGACCCCGACTCGCGCAGGGACCCGTCTCCTCGAGGCAGGAAGGGGATTACAGGTAGTTAACAGGCACTTAAGAGGATTATCCCCATTTTACCCACACAAGTGCAGGCTTCCTGACGGCTGTAAACCCCGCCAGGGTCGGCGAGGTGAGCAGTGGGTCTGCGGGGGTGAGAGGGGTCGAAAAGCCCCCTGTGGAGGTGAGTGATGGGTGCAAGAGTGGAGAGGTAAGTATGAGAGGTGAGTGTAAAGTGTTAGAAAAAGTTTTCTGACCTTTGCTCCTTCCTTCAGGCTTCAACCCTTGGGGATCCGGAGGTGCCTCATCTCACCGGCAGAGACGACAGAATGACTGCTGCATTCTCCGATGCAGCTGCCATCTGATTTCTGCTAAAGAAAGAGGTTTGGTGAATCTTCAGTACAAGGGCTCACCTTAGAACAGAGATTGTCAGTGTGCTTCTCTAAGCTGTCAAACGCTGACGTTTCATCTGTCAAAAATTTTTGACAGATGAAACATCATACACTGACGTCCTCTGTCACCAGCTTTCCCTTCATTGGCCTGCTGAGCCCGCTGGGCGGGCTTAACAAGGTCAATCAAGGGAAAATAGCGCGGGTTGGCCGGATGTCGTTGGGGGCGGGACAGATACCCGAAAACCAGCAGTCCCGCCCCCAACACGCCCCCATTGATAAAATCCAGCTCTCTGTAACAGAACCCCTGGACACTTAGACTGCATTCAAACCTCTATTGGTTAGCACCCACTCCCCAGCTCCATCCCACCCCCCTGCTCCCACAGTGCTGTTAGGGAGGGAGTTCCAGGATTTTGACCCAGCGATGATGAAGGGTCGGCGATAGATTTCCAAGTCAGGATGGTGTGTGACTTGGCGGGGATCTTGGAGGTGGTGGTGTTCCCATGCACCTGCTACCCTTGTCCTTCTAGGTGGAAGAGGTCGCGGGTTTGGGAGGTGCTGCCAAAGAAGCCTTGGCGAGTTGCTGCAGTGCATCTTGTAGATGGTACACACTGCAGCCACGGTACGCCGGTGGTGGAGGTCGCAGGATTGGGGGGTGACAAAACCTCTAGGAATACACACGGGCAGAGTTGGCAAACCCCCCCCTTCGCTGCCCCCCTCACTGTCCCCCCCCTCGCTGCCCCCCCTCGCTGCCCCCCTCCCTCCCTCACTGCCCCCCGCCCCAACCAAACCCGTTGACTGACCCATTGCCATGGTTATGGAGCAATGATGTGAATGAGGGGGGCCTGTTGGAACGCAGTGAACAGATGCCTGATTAACAATTTATTTAGCAATTAGCATCTGTAATTATTCATGGGAAATCTCCCCTCCCCCCGCTTATTCAACACCTGGCGAGGTACATATTTCATTTGATTCTGTGGGACATTTTATATTGAATTGTACAGGTTTGAAACAGATCAGCCCCGCAACAGCACACTGTAGAAGACTCGCTATTGGAGCCCTGGCCTTGGATAATCTCAAATTGTTTGTGTTTATTCTCTAGACGATGCGTATTTACTGCAGGGACTAAACATCGAAGGGCTGTATCCCGAGACCCCCAGCTTCATTACCTACGAGGGCTCGATGACCACTCCAGCCTGTCATGAGACTGTGACATGGATTATAATGAACAAACCGATCTACATCACACGGATGCAGGTGAAGCTCGGCGATTTGCTCTTTTATATTCTTCGACTTTTTTTTTACATTTCACTTCCCCCCTTTAACTTTTCTCGGATCTTCTGCTGAAGGTGTTCAATCATGCGGGGGTGGGTGGGTGGATGGGGGCCCGAGTCACCCTTTCCATTTGTGTGAATTTAACAAGGGACCGATAAAGAAAGACTTGCATTTCTCCACCTCAGGACGTCCCAAAGCGCTTTACAACCAATGAGGTCATTTTTGAAGTGTAGTCACTGTTGTAATGTAGGAAACGCAGCAGCCAATTTGCAGACAGCAAGATCCCACAAACAGCATTGCGATGAATGGCCAGTTAATCTGTTTTAGTGATGTTAGTTGAGGGATAAATATTGGTCCGAGGACACCGGGGAGAACTGCCCTGCTCTTCTTTGAAATAGTGCTGTGGGATCTTGTACGTCCACCCGAGAAAGCAGACGGGGCCTCGGTTTAATGTCTCATCTGAAAGACAGCACCTCCGCCAGTGCAGCACTCACTCAGCACTGCACTGGAGTGTCAGCCTAGGTTATGGGGCTCAAGTCTCTGGAGTGGGACTTGAACCCGCGACCTTCTGACTCAGAGGCGAGAGTGCTGCCCACTGAGCCACGGGTGGCACGGCCTGTCATTCTGTTGGCAGAGTTGTGGGCGGGGTGGGTACCTCTGAGGGTGTCACAGACACCTGATCCTGTCTGCAGCTGAGATGAACACACACTTGCACCCTCTGGCAGGGGCCTGTTTTGTGATTCAGAAACACTAAGGCCGATTGCGACATCCATCTATTGCCTTGCTGTAGATCAACAACAACAACTTGGGGGGAAAATTTGGTTCCACAGCGCCTCCCGTTAGCACCAGCAGATGGCACTAACGGGGCACAAGAGCATTATCGCCGGGGCGAGGTGAATCCAACGCCCAACGCCAAATCCCACTCCCCCCTCCCCCCAGCGCTGTCGGTAACAGTTATCGCCAGGAGCCTCAATGCCAGGTGGATCATGACGTCAGGGAGTGTGCAACGCTCACTGACCGCCCGATCTGCGAGATTGATTCTCGCCACCCGATCTGCGAGATTGATTCTCGCCACCCGATCTGCAAGATTGATTCTCGCCACCTATCTCAGCATGGGCGGCAGCAGTCTGGGCTGGCTGGATGACGGGCAACGACAAGGGCAATGGTGGAGTGGCAGTGGTGGGAGCAGGAATGCTGTCCTCCTGAGAGAGAACAGCAGGTTCCTGCTCCACTGACCCACTGCCACTCCCCCAGGGCAGCACCTCAGCATCCCTAGCAATCTGTTGGAGCAGAGATTGCTGGCCTGCTGCGACACCCTGAAAGCCCCGGTTGACGGTGGTAGAACCAGCCATGATGGCAGCAGTCAGAGCTTGCGTGGCATCAAGCTGAGACTGCATGAGAGCAGTCTGAGATTGGATGGCAGCAACCATAGACTGCATTACAGCACTAAGACGTTGCTTCGCTTCCGCCTGTGCTGCAATGGAAGCTGCCAGATCGCCCATCACACACGGCATCAGGTCTGGGTCGCCACAGTCTCTCTGGGAGTCCACCATCCTTTGCAGACTGGAAATCATGAGCTCCATGGTGTGTGCAGAGCCTTGTGCTATGTTGGAGGCGGACTCCTCCACGCTCGTTATCATTGCCGAGAGGCTCTCGGGCACCCTTGCCATTGCACCTATCATCTCGGTGTGCATGCCCATCACCCTTCTTCTAAACGCCTCCCCATCGAGGTCCTCATCCGAGTCCTGTGCAGCACCGAGCTACCCTATTCCCCTAGCCTTGCTGCAGCCCACTCGTCCGCGGTGCCTCACCCTGTGCAGATCCCGCTACTATACTAGCCTCTAAAGAACGCGTAGTCCCAGTATCTGAGCTGGTGCCGTGGGTGAGACATGCAGTGACGCGGTGTGTTCTTCCTGCTCCTCTTCTCCTGCCTCGTTCTCTACGGTGCCCTCAGGGACAGGCTGCCCAGGTGTTTGCTCATTATCTGAAACCATAGAGGCACAATAGTAGGGTTAAGGTGAGGGGAGGGGGGCAGGAAGGGAGAAATGCATGGCGACAACATGATTAGCTGGAAAGTGCGAAAGGCTTGTGGGGTGAGGGGGATGTGGGATGAGAGAAGAAGGAGTACGGATGAACATACCGTTGTCCCCAAGGGCACGGCGCCCACCACCTGGTGCCCAATAATCAGCAGCAATCTATTCTCCAGCGCAGACAGTGATTGGGTGTCGGCTTATCCACCGCCTGTGCACTCCTGCTTTCTCCTGTTGTGCGCCACCTTGGACTGCAAGAGAAAGGAAAGTGTGTGAGTGAATGTGGAGCAATGTGTTTGGGTGATGTGCCTGCCATAGTTGAATAGCTGTCATTGTGTGCAAGGTGTGAGAGGTGGGTGTGAGTGTTAGTAGGTAGAGATTGTTGGTGGGTGAGTGCTGGGGGGTGTGGTGCTCTGGGCAGTGTGTGAAGATTGTGGTTCAGACGGTGGTATGTAGCATTTGTTGAAGCATTGACTCACCCTGACCACCCGAGTGAGGTTGTTAAATTTCTTCCTGCACTGTGTGTGGGTCCTGGGTGTTGTGTTTTGAATTTTGCTTCAATTAAGTTTGTCCCAGTTCCCGGGTGTTACCTGAAGGGGGTGCTGGGCGGCTCGGTTTTACTTTGTCTTTCACTTTCAGTTTCGGGTTCTGCCATGCAGACAATGTGCTGTAATGTCTACCCATTTACTCAGTAAATAGTAAAAGGTACATTCCGTCTCCTCTATTCATTACTGTTTGGTCAAGATGCAATACTGGCGATGAGGCGGCTGTTGAACTCTCTAGAAGGACGGAGATAGACATGCGAACCTACAGCCGTGATATTGGAAATTGCGACGAGCGGGCCACTCAGCTAGCAACATCAACGGCATTTTGATAGTTGGCTAGCTGCGATGTAGACGGCGGACAGAGTATTGTGCGGGCCAGGCAACTACCGTGAGTGTAGCTACCATAACTCTGGCCAGAGGAGAAAAAGAATTTTTTTTTAAAGTCCGTGGATCTTAAAGGGACAGTGCACATTAAAACTATGACGACCTTGGGACGTATTGAAGAGTTCTCTGGGGATAAGGACAGTTCATGGGAGGAATACGCAGAAAGACTGGGGTGTTTCTTTGAGGCCAATAATATTGACAAAGAAGAGAAGAAGCGCTCAGTGTTGCTAAGTGTATGCGGAGCTGCTACTTACTCCGTCCTGCGTTCATTGGTGGCTCCTCGTAAACCTAGTGAGGTGGATTATGCTGGTTTGATTGAGAAGCTGCAGAAACATTTTAACCCAAAACCCTCAGAGATTGTGCAGCATTTCCATTTTCACAATTGTAAACAACAGCCTGGACAATCTATTTCAAGTTACATTGCTGAGTTGAGGAAATGCTCATTACATTGTAATTTTGGTGACCAGTTAGACAATATGCTCCGTGATCGGGTTGTGTGTGGAGTGCTGGACTCGGCATTGCAGAGACAGCTGTTAGCGGAGAAGGCCCTGACGTTCCGGCTGGCCGAGGAGAAGGCTTTAGCAGCAGAGGCTGCATCGATGAACACACGTATGCTCCGTACAGAGGCAGCACCATCTCAGGCCGCCGAGGAGGTGCACAAGACCACACACGCAGCTGCTGCTGCGAGAGACATGGAGGCAACTAAAGAGACAGGAAGAAAATGTTTCCGCTGTGGGGCTCTCCATGGTTCCACTACATGCAAATTTGTGTCAGCGGTATGTCATTTCTGTAAGAAAAGAGGACACATAGCTCGTGTCTGCATGAAGAAAGCTCAGGCTGCTGCAGCAGAGCCAACACAAGCATCGCAGACACACACCCTGACACTGGAGGACAACGATGAGTACACAGCGTATACCACGGAAGCTGAGCAGCTACCCTACAGACGGTGGGGATACACGGCAAATGTGATCATGAATGGGGCACCACTCTGCATGGAGGCGGATTCAGGCTCAGCGTGTTCGTTGATAAGTGAAGAGACTTACAATAGGCTGTGGCCAAGTGAACCCCTGGCGATGGCTCAGGTCAGTGGCGTGCTACGGCAGTGGTCCCAAGCTCAACTCCAGGTGCTGGGTATGATTCATGTGGAAGTTAAGTATCAGGCAGTCAAGGACACACTTCCACTTTATGTGGTGGCGGGGCAGGGCACAAGCCTGCTGGGCAGAGATTGGTTTGAGCCCCTCGGTATTGAAGTGACAGGAGTACACACGGTACAGCGACAGCCCATAATGCCTATGTTGGAGAACTATGAAGAGGTTTTTGGTGAGTTCGGGGCCTGTCGGGGACCGCCAGTCTCAATCGAAGTGGACCCAGGGGTAGCGCCTAAGTTCTTCAAGGCGCGACCAGTTCCTTTTGATTTGCGCAAGAAGGTGGATGAGGCCCTGGATAAGCTGGTGAACCAAGGGGTTCTCTTGCCAGTGAAGAACTCCCGTTGGGCCACCCCTATCATGCCCATTGCAAAGAAGGATGGGGGCCTGCGAATCTGTGGAGATTACAGATGTACGGTTAATACTGCTGTGTTACCAGATGTGTATCCCTTACCAACAGTTACAGAGCTGTTTTCAACACTGGCTGGAGGCACTCTGTTCACCAAGCTGGATCTCAAGCAAGCATACCAGCAACTGGTCCTGGATGAAGAGTCAGCCGAGCTGTTGACAATCAACACCCACAGAGGACTTTTCCGAGCCACAAGGCTGCAGTTTGGGGTGTCTACGGCTGTGGCAATCTTTCAGAGGTTCATGGACACCCTGTTGGCTGGTGTTCCGGGAGTTCAGCCTTACTTGGATGACTTACTGATTACTGGCAAGACACAGGAAGCCCATGATGAGCGGCTGCAGGAAGTACTACGCCGGCTGGCTGAGGTAGGACTACGCCTTCAGAAGGAGAAATGTGTGTTCGCTGCCAATGGGGTGGAGTTCTTGGGATTCCGAGTGGACAAAGACGGTGTGCATCCGACTACGGAGAAGGTGGAGGCTATCAGGAGCGCTCCCACCCCCAAGAACAAGACCGAACTGCAGGCATTCCTCGAACTGTTAAACTTCTACAGTTGTTTTCTCAAGGGCAAAGCCACAATCTTAGAGCCACTGCACAGGCTGTTAGACCAAGCAACAGTGTGGAACTGGACCTCAGCTCATGAAACAGCCTACAGACAGGCAAAGGAACTGCTACAAGCAGATAAGGTTCTGGCACACTATGATGAAAACAAGCCATTGGTGTTGGTGTGTGATGCCTCACCATACGGGCTGGGAGCTCTGTTGGGTCACATAGAGCCAGATGGCCAGGAAGCGCCTATCAGTTTTGCCTCAAGAACACTCTCAACAATAGAACGTAATTACGCCCAGATTGACAAGGAGGCCCTAGCCATCATATTTGGGGTAAAGAAGTTCAGCCAGTACCTGTTAGGGAGACAGTTCGTCATCTACACAGACCACAAGCCACTCTTGGGGCTCCTGCATCACTCCAAGCCCATGCCCCAGATCATATCACCGCGTATGCTTCAGTGGAGTCTGATGTTGGGGGCCTACAGTTATGAACTTTGCTACAGGCCTGGGAAGATGCTGGCTAATGCTGATGCTCTGAGTCGCTTGCCTTTGAACCGGCCGATGGCTGAGACGCCACCACCCCTGGAGGTGCTGCTACTGGAGGAGGTTCCGGAGGCCCCACTCCATGCCCAGTGGATTGGCAGCCTCACACAGGAAGATCCAGTCTTATCACGGGTGCTACACTGGCTGCTGCATGGCTGACCCTCCGAGGTCCAGGAGGAGCATTTCAAGCCCTTCGTTCAGAGGCACCAAGAAATGTCTGCACACAAGAACTGCGTGCTCTGGGGAAGCCGTGTGGTGGTTCCTGCCGCCGCAAGAGAGGAGGTGCTGAAAATGCTGCATGACTCACATCCTGGGATTGTGCACATGAAGGCGTTGGTGAGAAGCTACGTCTGGTGGCCGGGGTTGGACCGAGATGTGGAGGAGGTGGTAAAGAGCTGTGAGACATGTCAGCTGACTCGCCATAGCCCATCCAAGGCTCCCCTTCACCCCTGGGAGTGGACCACTCGTAAATGGTCAAGACTCCACATTGACTTTGCAGGGCCATTTCAGGGGAAGGTCTTTTTGATAGTGGTGGATTCTCATTCGAAATGGCTGGAGGTGGCTATCATGAGCTCCATGACATCCAGTGCAGTGATCAACACGTTGCGTTTGCTGTTTGCCACACATGGGGTCCCCGACATGTTGGTTTCGGACAATGGAGCAGCCTTCACGTCAGCGGAGTTCAAGGCTTTTGCAGGCAGAAATTGGATCCGCCACATGACCACAGCGCCCTATCACCCCTCCTCTAACGGGCAGGCAGAGAGGATGGTGCAAACCACAAAAGAGGCACTGGTGAGGATATCAGTGAGGGACTGGCAAACCAGATTGGCCAGGTTCCTGTTATCACAGCATACCACACCAAACTCAGCAACGGGGAAGAGCCCTGCCGAGATGCTGATGGGTCGCCGGCTGGCGACTGCTCTGGACCGGCTACACCCGGACTACAGGGATGAGATGCACACAAAGCAAGAGGAGCTAGCTAAGAAGCACCAGGGCACCGCCAGGCAGTTTGAGCCGTCAGAGACTGTGTTTGCCCGTTGCTATGCAGGAGGAGACAAATGGATGCCTGCCGTGGTAGAGCAGGCCACGGGTCCCCTGTCATACAGCGTCCATAAACCTGATGGCCAGCTACACAGACACCACGTAGACCAGCTACGGGGTCGTACTCCGGTAAGAGTAACAGAGGCGTCACAGGCTAGGCCATTGTCTCCGCCACCTCTGCCAGGCAGTGACGGCCTGCTTCCTGCAACAACGACGGAAGCCACATCGACAGAAGGTGTCACGGAGTCATCAGCCACGGAGGAAGGTTTTCCTGCGGCTAGCAGTGGCACCCCGACTATGCCTGTCCAGCGGCGCTCAAGTCAGGTTAGATTCCGTCCCAGACGCCTGGAGGACTAAGGGGTTTTATCTGGGGGAAAGGAGTGTTGTGTTTTGAGTTTTGCTTCAATTAAGTTTGTCCCAGTTCCCGGGTGTTACCTGAAGGGGGTGCTGTGGGGCTCGGTTTTACTTTGTCTTTCACTTTCAGTTTCGGGTTCTGCCATGCAGACAACGTGCTGTAATGTCTACCCATTTACTCAGTAAATAGTAAAAGGTACATTCCGTCTCCTCTATTCATTACTGTTCGGTCAAGATGCAATACTGGGGACCACAGTGCTGCCCGAGACATGCTGGGCAACCTCCCTCCACATGGTGCGGAAGATTTGTGGTGAGGGCCTCCTGCCACTTGTCGGGTAGAGCACCGCCCTCTGTCTCTCCACAGCGAACACCAAAGCCTTCAATGCTTGATTTGCAGAATCTGCGGGCTCTCTCCCTGGGGCGTGGATCTACCATGAGTACACCTGGTTCAGTCCTCTGGCTCCTTCTCCTTGTCCTGCTACTTCTTGCTGAGGCAGCTGCACAGCCAGCAATGCTGAGAATAAGGTTCTGCAGCATCAATGACCCTCCCCTTTAAGAACTGAAAAAAGGCTGTGGCAATCATGACTTGCGATTAGATTGCACCTGATATTGGTCCACCCTTTGTTGTGAAAAGCCAATGGGCTTGGGTTTTAAGACTTGATTTTGGACTCCAATCATTTCTTTGAGCAGTGAGCATGAATTTTCCGTGCAGTCTAAAGCATTTGCGCCTGGCACTAATTCTCCAAATGTTCTAATGCTACCGCCCATTCCTGGGCTATAATGAATTTCTAGCCCTATAAAGGGCCTGCCGATGATGCTCCCTCTTTAAAAGCAAAGTCCCTTTTAACATTTTGATGAAGCTACTATCTGCAATAACTGATTTGACAGCAATAGATTTCAGATAAATTTCTGCTTTTCATGACGTTTCCCCAGTCTATTCATCTCGGAAATTGGAATCTTTCTCGAGCACAAAATCCCCTCAGATTCCAAGCTGGCAGGAAACAAGATTTCCTTTCTCTTCTTTTTGTGATTTTCAGAAACGACTCGTGCAGATTGATGCTGTAAAATAGGAGGTGGGTTTTTAAATAGTGCAGGCTGCCTGAATTATTTAAATCCACACATCATAATCACTTCTGGTCTTCAAGCCTTTAACCAAAAGAGAGTCAAATCTGGGACACAGTGTTCAGACTGAACAGTGAATACTCCTCCCGAAATCCCAGACTGTGATCCGTGGTGAACAGTGGCATAAAACAGTTGGCCGAGAAATTTGGTGGGCTGCGCCACTAGTTAGCGCCTAAAGAGGGCACTCACTGGCTTTAGCGCCACTGGCCATGCCTCCCGCGATATTTAGCGGGGCGCTAATGGCAGCGTTAGCCTGTTGCGCTGCGCCGCCACCAATGACGTCATCGGTGGGCGCAGCGCCCCGCTACCGCCCCGATCGTGATATTTGGTAGCGCCCGCCTCTGTAGCGCCGTTCGCAAATTGCGCCCGGTTCACGGGGCCTACCTGTGGCGGCAGTGGCGCAAATTAAGGTGGAGGTGCAGGGCGGCCGTTTTTTCGGCAGCCGCCTGCCAGCACCTCCGTCCCCGACCTCCTGATCTCACCCCGCGGCAGTGCCGGCTGTTTTCCAAGTTTCCGGCACTTCTCCAAGGTGCCGGGCTCTTTTGCCGGCACTCGCGATCGCTCATCGCGCTGGTGCAGGCCCCTCCCTCTTAAGAATAGGAGGAAGGCCTGCAGTACCACAGTGCACGCTGTAGCACGTAGCGCTGCGATATTCAGTTTCAGCGCCCTAAGAGGGACGCGGAGCGCCTCGAGCCTCGCCCCGTGTCCATCTTGGGGCGCTCAAGCTGAATTTCCGGCGGTCGCTACTGCTCCGATCGCAGCGCTAAATCCGTCACCCAGGCGAGCTTGGCGCCCCGTTTGCGGCTCCACCCAATTTCTCCCCCAAAATATTTACAC